>NC_080695.1:60204956-60520002 GCF_030445035.2 Dasypus novemcinctus
CTGTGTCTAACCCTCAACAGTTTTTGAAGTTGGACAGGAACAAAAAAGATTCATTTATTAGCTCCTTTCAGGTCCCAACTCAGTGATATTTATAACCACATGCCAAAAACAGAAAACAACATAGTTATAGAAAGCAAGGGGATTGATAAATCAATATTCATTTACTATAAGAAAGAAGACTGTACAGACTTTAAAATTGGTTCTGCCCAAGAAGACAAAGGAAAATGAACATTATTTAAGATCAAATGGAAAAAAGCATGTAACAAAAATAATATCTATATAAATATATGTTTAAATTATTAATACATAGAGGGAATAAAATACTAGAAGGAAATATCTCTGGGTTCTCAGGATATGGATGATTCTTATTATTTTCTCCTTTCTACCTTTTGGTATTATATAAATTCCCTACAATATGTTTGTACTGTTTTTATAATAAAGAAAAAAGTACATGTTATTTTTGAAGAATGTGGAATCTCAGAGGTCACAGTGACTTTGTACTATTTCTCCTCTGCACATCAGGAGGAATAAACCCTTTGATTTTGGCCCAGGGTGCTTTGAACACGTAAGTACAAACCTACTAAAGGTGTATTTTGAGACAATTCAGCACAATTGGTCTCAGGCAGAGAATCTGACAACACTTAGTCCTCTTGTCCTTGGATAGGGTCCATGCATCCATCCAGCTACCTGTATAAAGAACACTGGTTGAGAAAGGGCTGTGTGCCTGGCACTGTGCTTAAGGTCACAGATATGGACTCGAGAGGGTCAAGGCTCACCCCCTAAGAAGTACTAGATGGCAGAAAGATAAACACACACATGAATATAGTGATGTGATGAAAAGAAGCTGCATGGAAGCATACTTGGAGTTCCGTAGTTTCAGAAATGGAGAAACTAGCATGAAGCCTGTGTGGAATTTTCATGGAAGGAAATAACATTTGGTCTGGGTCTTGAAGGGGGCCTGGTGGACAGAGTATTCCAACTATAACAACAGAGTAAGAGAAAGAGAGCCAGAGATCATAAAGACAGAAAGGGATAGACAGAGATGATAGAGATGAAAGATGATAGAGATAGATGGAGAAGGCAGAGAGAGAAAGAGATGATAGAAACAGAGCAAGAGAGAGAGAATATTTATGGAGTAAACACCAGTGTCTTAAAACATGTAATGTGAGAAGGAGGATGCCCCAGTGTACCAGTAAAGTTTCCTTGGCAGTAAATCACAGAAGCTGACTCTAATCAAGGGAGTCAAAGAGCTTACTTGAAGAATGTAAGGTATCACCAAGACTTACCAAGAACATTGGAGAAGCAGGCTCAGAAAGTGCAGTTGCAAGTATCTAGGAAGCAAGAACGGTTTCTCTTCTAGAAAATGCAGCAGGGTGGATCACATGATTTCAATCCACTATTTCACACAAGAGTGATTTCCAGGGATGGAGAATTTGAGGGACTAGCAAGAGTCACTTAGCCACCTCTTGTCTGGAGGAGTGCAGTGCACTCTGATTTACAGTCCTGCCAGAGAGTGCCAAATGCAGGCAGGAAAATTTCCCCAAAGCCAAACCTGATACACTTGCCTAGAAGAGTAGTTCTTAACCAGGGGTGACTTTGCTTCTCAGGGAACACAGAATATTTGGCAATGACTGGAGATGTTTTTGCTTGTCACAATTCAGAGGGACATGGTGGAAATGCTACCAGCATATAGTTAGTAGAAACCACCTATAATGCACAGGACAGCCCTCCAGAACAAAGAGTTATATAGCCCACAATGTTAACAGTGTTGATGTTGAGAAACCCTGAAATGGAAGAAGTGAGAATGTATGTGGGGACAGAAATGACAGAAGACCATGGGGCAAGAGAGGAGGAGTGGTAGAAGAGAGATGGAGTCATAAAATGATTTGTAATGAACTTAGATTTTATTTTGAAGGCAATGGAAGGCTGTTGAAAGAGGTATATAGCCCAGAGAGGGGCATGATATGCATGGCATTACCCACAACAATCCCCTCTTCTCCAACTTCATAGAAACGTTCCTCATTTGTAAGTACATGCCTTTTAAATTTTTGCTTGTCTGTTAATAGTTTATTGCTAATCAGTAAGTATCAATAGGTCCAGGACCATACCTGCTTTATTTACTGCAGTATTCCAGTGCCTAGAATGGTGCCTGGTACATAGCAGAGGTTCAATAAATACTTGTTGGAAGAATGAAAGAATACATGGATGGATGGATGGTGGATGTGTGGCTGGATGGCTGGGTGGAAGGGTAGATGGAGAGATTTATAGATGGATGGGTGGATGGATGGACTGGTGAATGAAATAATAATAATATGATATGGCATTTAAAAATACTGGGTTGGCTCACAGTATAATATTATAAGAAAAGGATCTAGCATTTAAAAATACTTTGTATAGAGGAGAGTATAGGAGACTCCTAGAAGATGGAGGATTAGAGAGGCAGAGGGATTACTTGTTGCCCAGAAAAAAAATAGCTTAGAGGATAAGCAGAGACTGTCTGGAGGGCTGTTCTGGGGCTCAGGACACCAGATGAAGGTGAGACACCACCCAGAAGAGAGAAGGATGAAGGAAAGGAGTCTCAGCTTGCTGAAAAGTCCTGTGAGTAGAGCTGCAAAGCAGCAGTGGGTGCCCTTCCCCCTACCTAAGGAGCAAATAGCAGTCTGCAGACAGCAGCACCTGTGGAAAGCAGTAGCTGCAGACTGAGGAGGTTGCAGGGTGCCTCTTCCCCCAGGAAAATAGAGAGGGAGGGTCACAACCTACAGAAAATTCAGATTTTGGCCAGCAAACTAGTCTGATGCAAGAGAGGGGGTCACATACTTCCAGGTCAGCTGGGAGGGGCCAGTATATTGTTTGCCCTGAGAGCTGCAAGGTAGCTAAAGATAACCTGCCTTTTCAAACACCCATCTTACTGCCCTGGGATGGTTGCTGAAGAGGGAGAGGAAAGGTGGGTGTGGCCAGCCAAGGGAGGAGAAGAGCCTCTGAGAAAGTTTGTTTGTAAAGCTTTGCCAGCCCTGGGGACATTGCTTCCTCACTGCCCACCCACCTGAGGAGGTACACTGAATGCATTCCCCCCAGTACCTGGAATCTGAGCTGAGAGATCTGCTCAAGATCTCCATCTTCTGGCCAGAGTAAAAAGTGCATGAAAATGAAAAATAAATAAATTTTAAAAAGAGGCACCCTCTCCAAGGCCCTTGGAAACTGGCCTGCACCCCATTATGTTGTTAGCCTAGTTCAAGCAGCTGAAAGCAAAATCCTAAATATCTAGAACAAGTTGAACCAAGAGTCAAAGAACAGTGGTAGCACACAGCTACTTAACAGTAAATTCATAGTCAAGAGAGAGAAACTGAACATCAGAGTAAACTCAGAATCAGAATCAGATGCTTAGACATCAGCAAAAAAAATTACAAGCCATTCAAAGAAAAAAGAAGACATGGCTTAGGCAAAGGAACAAATCAAATCTCCAGATGAGACACAGGACTTAAAACAGCTAATCAATTAGGTTCACACAAATGTCCTAAATCAAACCATGGTGTTGAAGGACAACTAAATTTCTTTAAGACTAAAGAAATAAAAGACATTAAGAAGAAAAATTTGAAATCTTGGATTGAAAAATAACAGAACTCATGGGAATGAAAGGTATAATAAGAGAGATTAAAAATACAGTAGACACAAAAAGAAAGAAAAGCAAACAAACAAAAATACAATAGAGGCACACAATAGCAAATTTGAAATCATGGAAGAAAGAATCAGCAACATAGAAGAAAATACTACTGAAATTGAAAAGAAAGAAGAACAGAGAGAGACTATAATGGAAAAAAATGAACAGGGTCTCAGGGAGTTGAACGATATCATGAAGTACAACAACATATGCATTATGGGAATTCCAGAAGGAAATGAGAAGGAAAAGTGGGCATAAAGTATATTTGAGGAAATAATGGTTGAAAACTTCTCAACTCTCATTAAAGACATGAATATACATGTCCAGGAAGCACAGCAAACTCCAATTAGAATAAATCCAAATAGACCTACCCCAAGACACATAATATGCAGAAGGCCAAATGCCAAAGATAAAGACAAAATTCTGAAAGCAGCAAGGGGAAAATTAAACATCACATACAAAGGATGTCCAATAAGACTTAGTGTGGATTTCTCTTCAGAAACCATGGAGTTAAGAAGGCAGTAGTATGATATAATTATGGTACTGAAAGAGAAAAAGTTCCAGTCCAGAATTCTTCATCTGGCAAAACTGCCCTTCAAATATGACAGTAAACTTAACATACTCACAGATAAACAGAAACTAAGAGAGTTCATAAACAAGAATCCAACTCTTCAGGAAACACTAAAGGGAGTTCTGCAGCCAGAAGAAAAGACAAGAGAGAGAGAGGCTTGGAGGGGAGTGTGGAAGTGAAGACTATCAGAAAGGGTAACCAAAAAGATGGACAAAAATAAGATATGACAAATGAAAGCCAGAGGAGAAAATGGTTAAAGTAAGTAACACCTTTACAGTAATAACATTGAATGTTAATGGATTAAACACCCCAATCAAAAGACATAGGCTGAAAGAATGGGTAAGAAAGTATGAGTCATCCTTATGCTGTCTGCAGGAGACTCACCTTAGACCCAAGGATACAAATAGATTGAAAGTGAAAGGTTGGAAAAGATAATTCATGCAAAGAGTAACCAAAAAAGAGCAGGAATAGCTATACTGGTGTCAGACAAGACAGTCTTTAAATGCAAAAAAGTGATAGGAGATACAGAAGGTCAGTATATATTAATAAAAGGGACAGTCCATCAGGAAATAGAAAAAATCATGAATATATATGCATCTAACCAAGATGCTCCAAAATACATGAGGCTAACTCTGGCAAAACTGAAAGGAGAAATAGACATCCCTACAATAATAGTTGGAGAC
Source organism: Dasypus novemcinctus (assembly GCF_030445035.2). Classification (NCBI taxonomy): domain Eukaryota; kingdom Metazoa; phylum Chordata; class Mammalia; order Cingulata; family Dasypodidae; genus Dasypus; species Dasypus novemcinctus. The sequence goes on from NC_080695.1 coordinate 60,209,869, forward strand.
TTCAGTATGCCATACACATCAATAGAACAACTAGACAGAAAATCAACAAAGAAACAGAGAACTTAAACAATATGATATATGAGCTAGGTCTGATAGACATATACACAGAACATTGCACCCCAAATGAGCAGGTTATACATTCTTCTCAAGTGCTCACGGATCTTTCTCTAGGATAGACCACATGTTGGAACATAACTTAGCTCTCAATAAAGTCTAGAAGATTGAAATTATACAAAGCACCTTCTCTGATTGTAGTGGAATAAAGCTGGAAATCAATAATAGGTGAGAAAGGGGGAAATTTGCAAATACATGGAGGTTAAACAACACATTCTTAAACAACCAGTGGGTCAAAGAAGAAATTGTAAGAGAAATTAGTAGACAGCTTGAGATGAATGAAAATGAGAGCACATCATATCAAAACTTATGGGATAAAGGGAAGGCAGAGGGAAGTTTATTGCCCTAATTGCCTATATTAAAAAAGAAAAAGGAGTTAAAATTAAAGAACTAACTGAAAAACTGGAGAAACTAAGAAAAGAACAGCAATCCAATCCCAAAGCAAGCCAAATGAAAGAAATAAAGATTAGAGCAGAAGCAAATGAAATCGAGAATAAAAAAAGCAATAGAGGAAATCAACAAAACCAAAAGCTGATTCTTGGAGAAAATCAATAAAATCTACAAACCCTTAGTAAGACTAACAAGGAAAAAGAGAGAAAAGATGCAAATAAATAAAATCAGGATTGAGAGGGGGGACATTACAACTGACCCCACAGAAATAAAAATGATCATAAGAGGATATTATGAGAAACTGCCAACAAATAGACAACCTAGAAGAAATGCACAAGATAGTTACAGAAGGAAATTCCTTAACATAATGATTGGCACATATGAAAATCCCACAGTCAATATTGTGCTCTATGAGAAGAGGTTGAAAGCTTTCCCTCTAAGATCAGGAATAAGACAAAGAGACCCACTCTCAGCATGGTCATTCAACATTGTGCTAGAAGTTCTAGCTAAAGCTATTAGGCAAGAAAACATAAAATGAAAGTCACCAAATAGGAAAAGAGGAAGCAAAACTCTATTTGCAGATGACATGATCCTGTATTTAGAAAATTTCAAAATATGTACAACAAAGCTACTTGAGCTAATAAATGAGCTCAGCAAAGTGACAGGATACAAGATCGACATGCAAAAATCAGTAGTGTTTCTATACACTAGTAATGAGCAAACTGAGGAGGAAATCAAGGAAAACATTCCATTTACAATAGCAACAAAAAGATTAAAATATCCAGGAATTAATTTAACCAGGAATGTAAAGGATCTGTATTCAGAAAACTACAAAACACTGATAGAAGAAATCAAAGAAAACCTAAACAAATGGAAGGATAGTCTGTGTTCATGCATTGGATGACTAAACATTGTGAAGATGTCAATTCTACCCAAATCAATTTATAGATTCTATGCATGACAATCAAAATTCCAATAGCCTACTTTACAGAAATAGAAAAGTCAATTACCAATTTTACTTAGAAGGGAAAAGGGCCTCTAATAGTAAAAAAAAAAAATCTTAAAAAATAAGAGAAAAGTCAGAGGACTCACATTCCCTGAACTTGAAGAGTATTATAAAGCTACAGTAGTCAAAACAGCATGCTAAGCATACATAATCAAATTGAAAATTCAGAAATTGACTCTCACCTCTGTGGTTAACTGATTTTCAATAAGCCTACCAAGTCCACTTTTCTGACATGGAACAGCCTCTTCAATAAATGGTGCTGGGAGAACTGGATATCCATAACCAAAATAATGAAAGAGAATTCCTTTTTCACTCCTCATCCAAGAAGCAACTCAAAATGGATCAAAGATCTAAACATAAAAGCCAGGACCATAAAATTCCTAGTAGATAACATAGGGAAGCATCTAAAAAAACTTGTAGTAGGTGGGGTCTCTTAAACCTTACACCGAAAGCATGAACAAAAGAAAAATAGATAAAGGGACTGCCTCAAAATTAAACACTTCTGCACCTCAATGAACTCTGTGAAGAGAGTAAAAGGCAGCCTACTCAATGGGAGAAAATATTTGGAAATCACACATCCAACAAGGGTCTAATATCCATGATATATAAAGAGATCCTAAAACTCAACAATAAAAAGACTAATGACACGATTAAAAAGTGGCCAAAAGACCTTAATAGACGTTTTTCTAAAGAAGAAATATCAATGGTGAAAAAAACACATGAAAAATTGCTCTGCATCACTGGCTGTTAGGGAAATGCAAATCAAAGCTCAATAAGATATCATTTTATACCTACTAGAATGGCTAGTATTAATAAAACAAAAAACTACAAGTGTTGGGGAGGATGTGGAGAGATAGGAACACTATTCACTGCTGGTGGGAATGTAAAATGGTACAGCCACTTAGGAATTCTATTTGGTGGTTCCTAAGGAAGTTACATAACTACCTAATACTACTGCTACTAGATATATAACCAGAAGAACTGAGAGCGGTGACATGAACAGACAGCTGCACACCAATGTTCATAGCGACATTATTCACAATTGCCAAAAGATGGAAACAACTCATGTCCATCAACTGAAAAATGGATAAGCACACTATGGTATACACACATGATGGAATGCTATGCATCTATAAGAAGAAATGAAGTTGGAAGCATATGACAATGTGGATGAACCTGGAGGGCCTCATGTTGAGAGAAGCAAGTCAGGCACAAAAAAAGACAAATATTGTATGACATTGCTATTATGAACTAAATATAATGAGCAAACTCATGGAGTTAATAGAATATAAGTCACCAGAGGAAAAAAATACGGTTAGAGAATGGAAAGCTAATGTTTAATCTGTGCAGAATTGATAAAAAGTTGTTTATAAATGTTTGGGAATAAACAGAAATGGTGAAAGCACATCATAGGATTTGTAATTAGTAGTGCTAACATATGGGTATGATAGTGATTTGTGTTTTTTTGTGGATTGGTTTTTTTTTGTTTTTTTTGAGTAATGACAATGCTCTAATAATGACTGAAGTGATGAATGCACAAGTTACTGATTATACCAAATGTCATTGATTGTATACTGGAGATAAATTGTACAGTTTATGAACAAAAAGAATAATAGGGTGGGTTGGAGGAAAAGTACGCCTAATGTAAGATATGGACGACAATAGTAGTAATATTTTGATGATGCTCTTTCACAATTTGCTACAAATGTTTCTTTCACAAGAATGCAAGGTATTTATGGTGGGGTGATGTAAGGGAGCCCTGAATGATGTTATGCCTGTTTGTTTTGTAAGTTCACAACTTTTGCTATCTACTTATTGTCTATGTATGTTCATGGATAAATGATATATTCCAATAAATTGTTTTTAAAATGAAGAAAAGAAGAGAGTATAATATTTTGGGATTATGTTGTTAAATATGGACTACACAGTTGTCAAATTTTCGTCTACAAAATGCCTCAAAGCAAATATACAGACAGAAAGAAAATAATCCAGATGAGCTTAGGCCCATGATCTCTGCATTTTACAGGCACTGATTGAATACATGGTGCTCATGACTCCAATGTGCAATGGATGTTCCAGATGTGGTTTTTACCTAGAAAGGCAGAGATATAGCAGTAGAATAAGTTCAAGTTAACATATCATCAGAGGCTGGAAAGCATAACATACAAGTCATTTATTAACTCAAATATTCAGGCTCTATGGTGTAGATACTGAATATCCATTGGTTAAAAAGACAATTGGCCCCTGGTATTTAAAATCTATTGGAAGAGACAGATAAATGAGCAAAGAAGTAGTTAACTACAAATTGTGACAAGTGCTACTAATAAAACAATCAGAATATAGTGATAAAGTAAAACTGTGGGGTAGCCTACTTAATTCCTACTTAAAGGTACGCTATCTAAACCAGGTCTGGGGATAAATTGAAACCAGTCATACTAAAATAGACAAAAGGGGGTTCCAGGTCAAGGAAACAGTAAAGCAAAAGCCTTGAGCCTGGGAAGGGCTTGGGATGGTTGAGAATATGGAGGAGGTCAGCATAGAGAGGAAAATGGAAAATGGTATCATAATAGAGAGACAGAGTCAGTGCACACATCATACAGGGCTTTGTAGGCCATGGTAAGCATTTGGATTTTGTTTAGGTTACATGTTGCTGAATAACAAACTGTTTACACCAATTAAAAATTTATTGATTCTCATGATTGTGTGTGTTGCCTGGGTGATTCTTTTCCTAATATTTGCTGGGTTCAATCATGCTAATATTTTCAGATAGCAATTGGGGTGAATTGGAAGGTTCAAGAAACCTTCTCTCTGTTCACAGAGTAGCTGGATTCCAAGAAGTTGCAAGTCTGTTAAAGTCCAACTTTGGATTTCATACAGCATCACCTTTGTCACATTCTATTGACCAAAATAGGTCACAGGGTCATCACAGGTTCAAGGTCGAGGGTACAGACTACTGATGTGCAGCCCAGTCTAATCAAGTTGGGCTTTAATCAGATTACTGGAGTCCTTTATAAGCAGAGTGAAAGTCAGATGGAGAGAAGCCATGGGGAGTAGCCCGAAGCCTGACACCAAGGGAAACAAGAAGAGAAATGAAAAGAGGCCACTCTGTGCAGTGCCACGTGACAGAAAAGCCAAGGACCAGGAGTACTCAACAGCCAGTCCCAGAAAGCCACAGTCTCCTGAGAGAGCTTTGCCTTGCAGATGCCTCAATTTTGGATTTCTCCTGACCTCAAAACCATGAGACCATAAATTCCCATTGTTTAAGCCAGTCTACTAAGGTATTTGTTTTAGCAGCTGAGAAGTGAATACACCAAGTTCAATATAAATTACCAGGAAGATGGGGACCACTCCCTATCGTGTTCCATATACCTTAAGCAAATACCCCAAAAGCAAACATTCAAACATCCTCTAAGAGGATTTGCAGGAGCAGCTTAGTTCACCGGAATGAGCATTGGCTTTGTAATCCAACATGTTCCATTTTAAGACCTGGTTTTCATTCTTAGTAGTTTCCTGATTTCAAATGGACAACTTTGTATTTAGAGTTTTTAACAAAGATTCACATAATTCAGTTAAAATAACGTAATGCCTAGGGACCTTAAACATTTTTATTTTCCTTCCTTCCTGACTATTCCAAATTGCTGTAAGATCAACATGTAAGGCTTCATAGAGATGTAGAAGAGGAAATTTACAATCAGAAAGCACATACCATTTATATGCCATTTGTTTGAAATACCATAACCAAATGATTCTCTTCCCAGAGATTTCCAAAACCCCTGAAGTAGCTGGGCAGAAAGTGGCCCCACATGGAAAACTCAGACCAGCGTTGCTCTTCAAGCTGCTGGGAACACTGCTCCAAGTCAAATCCAAAAATAATCACATTAGTCACATTTGAAGTGCTAAGCAGAAACAAAAAGAAATCAAAATTAATTTCAATACTTACAGTGACAGCAGCAATTAAGGTGACAAGATTATGGAAATCATCACCATCACCGGAGATCTTTGCCTAAGGGGGAAAAATAACCAGTGATATACAAGGACTGAGAAATAGAAGGACTTGAGTTGTTGTGGGATAAAACCCACAGTTTATAACATATGGGCCACCAGCTCTGGGGGGATTCCAAACAGGAATTTCTTCATAGGATAATAATAATGTATTCTGTTCCTACTATGTGCCCAAGATCTTTAAACAATTACCTCTAGTCCTTACATCAAGTCTAAAAGACAGGTATTATTGTTCTCATTTTACAGATGAAGAAACCTAGTCACAGAAACGTTAAATAAATTACCAAATCCACATTGATTGAAAGTAGCAGAACCAAGATTTGAATCAAGATCTTCCTCAAGTGACATCCTATGTCCAACTCACTGCCTTGTCTTTGGTTAATGATTACAGTCCCAGAAGCCTTGGCTTCCTCTAGCTCTGTGCCTATGTGCTAGGAATTAGAGATAGGCTGTTCTATGTGGTTCCAGTGTTTCATGAATTGCCCTTTCCTTTTTTTCTTTCTGCTTTCTGGTCTGTGCCACCAGGAACGATTGCTAAAGAACTCCAGTATGGTTATGTGAAAAAGACCCAAGCACAAGAGGGAGCGTTCTGTCCTGAAATCTCAAAAAAGATAAAATGCCTCTTGCTGTGCCAAATGAGAAAACAATCACTGAAGACAAGGGGTCCTGGCCAGGAAGTCCAAGCAGCACTGAGAAGCTTTTTGTGGTTCTGAGAACCCTGGTCCCCCTTCCTGGGAACGGTGCCCTCCTAGGTGCTTTGTATATACCTGTTGATCACCTCTGCAGAGGCTTGGGGTAATGGAGAAAGCAAGTTGGTCTGGAGAAGAATTGCTTTTATCAGGACAACAAGCTTTTATCACCTACTATGTGCCAGGCAAAGTTTTAGGTGCTCTGGACATCAAAGAACAACAACAACAAAAAGACAGAGATCCGTGGTTTTGTGTGGTTAACATTCCAACAGCAGTATGTGAGGTGCAGGAGGAGGTAAGAGCAGTAAGAGAAATAAAAAGGTAAATTATTCAGTATGTCCAAAGTGGGATGGGGGCATGGGAGTGTGGTGAAGAGGAAAGCATTGCAATTTTAAATAGAATGGCCTTATGCAGAAAGTTACTTTGAACAAAAGACTTCGTTGGAATTAAGACGTGGGTTCCAGGCAGAGGAGCAGCTAATACCAAAGTCTTAAGGTAGGAGCATACCCAGCATTTTTTAAGCAAAAGCGCAGAGGACGGTGTGCCTGAGTGAAGTGAGAATAGGGGCAATAGAAGTTGGGGTCAGAGAGCTTATGGGGGAGAAGGAGCGGATCAGCAGGACCTTTTCTACCATTTGGAAGATGGGGCTTAAAGAATCACTGCACATATTGCAGGCAAGGATCACTCTGGTTTTTTTATTAGGTAGGTCCAACCATAATAATAATAATGATAATGATAATAAATTAAGTAGTGATTTATCAACTGCTATTATTATTATTATGGTGATTGTTCCCATTTCAAAGATGAGAACAGTTAGGCTCAGAGAGGTCATTCTAAAGGGAAGGGGCAGAGCCAGGAGCCCAGAAACAAGTTGCTGATGGGATTGGAGGGATTTTCTGCCTGCAGATAGAGCTGCCCTATAGAACCTCTCACTAGGGGATGCACTCCTTTGGGTTATGCATTGCCTTCTTTATTCTCTTCCTTTTAGCAATAGGTTCTCCTAGGGCAGTGCTTCTCTAACAGTGTACATAAGAATCATTTGGTGGTTCTTGTTCCAAATGCAGGCTCCCAGCCTTATTCCAATTCAGGAGGTCTGGGGAAAGGCCCAGTCGGATTTGTGTATGTGTGTGTGTGTAACAATTTTTTTTTTAGATTTTTTTTCTTTGTTTTCTTTTAAATGTTACATTAAAAAAATATGAGGCCCTCATATACTCCCCACTCCCCCTACCCCACTCCTCCCAGCCAAATTTTTAATAAGAAGCCCAGGTGATTCCTAATTTGGGAGTTCCTGGACCACAATTTTGAGAAACACTTCTCTGGGAAAAAAAGAAATATAAGCAGCTGCTATTAATGCCAAAAAACCCTAAGTGTGAGTGAGTTAATCAGACGCTTCGCAGGATGGGGAATCCTCCCTAGGGAGAAGAGGGACCTGCGGGCAGGCTGCCAGCCCGGGATCAAGTTGGGGTATCCCCAAGGCCTGAATCACCCCGAGCAGAGAGACCAGGACAGTCAAACAAGACTGCTTTGTGGAGCCATTCTCAGGAAGTCGTTCTTTTCCAAAGATGTTTGGTTTCTTAGGTGCCTACACTATTTTAAGGATATTGATTCTTTTCTGGTTACAAATATAATGCATGCTTATGGTGAAAATTACCACCATGCATGAAGGAAAAAAACAAATTTAATCCTCACTCCTCCAGGATAATCACTACTAATGTTTGATGTATTTCCATCTAACATTTTTCAATGGTCTCCTTCTCCTTCCCCCGCCCCCCATCCCTCACTTCCTTCTTCCCTTCCTTTCTGTCTCACACACACTTCTACCTTCTCTAAGCCTTTGTTACCTTTTCTATAATATGGGGATAAAAATACCTGCCTTTCAGGGTTACACAATGGATGTTTAATAAATTACATTGTACCAACTATTAATATTCAGCTTTGTACTTACTTTTTCCACTTGGTATTACACAATGAACATTTTCCCTGTATCATTACCTATTCTTCAAAAACATGACTTTTAATGGCTGCATAATATACCATCATTTAATGAAACACAATTTATTTAACCATTCTCCTATTATTGGACTTTGAAGTATTTTTCAATGTTGTGCTATTAGAAATAACACTGAGTATTTAAATATTTTTCTACCTCTCTGCTTTTTTCTTTAGAGTAGGCTTCCAGGATAGGAATGTCAGGAACAGGAGTATAAACATTTTAAAGATTTTTATGCATGTTGCCAACTCATTTTTTCCAGGAAATGAAAGGTATGCTTTCAATACCAAAATCAATATTAAGGATTACCAATAATTTAATATGTGTCAGAGATGTGTGTGTGTCAGCATATTAATTGATGCGAAGAGTGAAGAGGAAAGATAAAATCCACGACAGATTTCAAAAAAGAGCAAATTTGGGGGGTACATGCAGTGCATTAAACTCTTTGAAGGGATTCAGAAATGTTGATTCATTTTCTAACCCCTGCTAACTCACTAAGAAACCTTTATCAGGAGAAAGACATAATTTCTCATTGACAAGTTTCTAATATTAGTCCATATCTTGAAAAACCTTCTCTTCTGGTTCCTATTGCTAAATTCCAATCATCCTGAAGGGGATTGATAATTGTGGCAATTGCACAAAATGAATGCTACCTGCAGAGGCAATCACTTTCATCGCCTGCAGAACTGATGAGCAATTCATTATCAAGGATTTAATTGCTGTCAACCTGGGAGGAGAAGGGATTTCTCATATGATTTCCAGGATTTCGTGCATTCCAGCCTCCTTGGCTCCAAATTGGCTTTCATGAACAGGAATTTGAAATCAGAATGTGGCAGGAGGATAATTACACAATGGAAAGTGCAGTAGAAATATTTGCATAACCTGTCTTGAACTTATGATGTTAACTTTAAATGGGATGCTGCATCCATGAGTGGGGTAGAATCTTCTTGGATGACAATCCTGGCAGCCAGCCAGTAAGAAATGAAAAACTTCTGGCTAAAAACAGTGCATATTATGAGCTACGTGAGACAGTATGGTTCGGTGGTTAAAAGTGGCACTCTGGACACAGATTGCATAAACTCAAAGTCTACCTCTACTCCCAAACCCTTGCTAGTTGAACCTAAATAAGATAAAAATGCTCCCCAAAGTCTCAATAGGAGTGAGGATGTTAATATGCTTTCTTCATATGGTTGCTGTGAAGATTATCTAAGAGTATCCATGTAGAACATCAGACATTGGGTCCACATACAGTAAAGTGATATTATTCCTAAAGTACCCTAAAACTTTCCTTCTCTTCCTGAATTTGAATTTACCATTGATCTCAAGTATTTTCACTACCAAGAGTCAAATTTGTAAATTATCAGCACTTCCTACATGGACCTCTTATTCTAGGAGATTACAATGAAGAAAAGGAAGTATCTTTTATTGAAGAACCACTATGTGTCAGAAACATCTGTCATGACATTTAATCCCTCTTAACTACTTTTTGAAATCTGTCATTTTGCCTAGTTTTGCAGGATATAATTATTGAGCTAAAGTTCAATCAGGGCAAGTTATTACCCTCGAGAAGCCTATTCTCCTCATCCATAAAAAGTGAGATACTTCTTATCTCACTTGACTATGATGCCTGACACATAGCTAAATGTTTGAAGGACAGACTATCATATTTATTAATAAAGAAGCTCAAGGTCATTCTGAAAATTTAAGTAATTTTTCTAGGATCAAAAACTAATTAGTGGGTGAGCTGAGATTAAAATCCCTATCTGTCTGATTCCAAAGACCATATCCATTTTACACACCCTTGTGACAAACTTTACCATTGTGACAATTCATTCATTACCTAGTGTATCAGTCAAAAGATAATGAATTGCCAAATCAACATTTTTTTTAACAGTTCATGGCAATCAGTGTTTCCAACTTGTGTTGAAAACAGTGACTTCGTTTTCTCACTTAAAAAGTAGGATTAGGGAAGTGCATGTGGCTCAAGCAATTGGGCTCCCATCTAGCATTTAGGAGATCCAGGGTGTACCCTGCAGCTCTAGGCCTAATTGAAATTTTAGGCACACAGGCTCATAAGCATAGTCATCAGTTTCAAGGGTTCATCACTGATGAAGAAGGACCATCCTTCTTCACTGGTCTTTGCCCTTGCACTTGGGGGGTTGTTGCTGTTCCATTAGGCAATCAATTTTAATTTAATCATCCTAACTTCCACTTGCAACCAAATGAAGTAACAGGGATTATATTTGCCCTTCTACTTGAATCAACTGAAAAACTGGGTACAATAAATGAAACATGTTTCCAGACGTTGTATCTCAGGCATGACAAGAAAATGATCCCTGAAAGAAAGGAACCAAATTAAGTAAGCCCATGAACTGCCACAACTTACTACATGGAGAGTTTTCAAGCCACAACCTAGGGAGGGGGACCTCAGGCAAGTTGGGGGAGAGGAAAGAACTCAGAGAAAGTCCAGTGATCTTGCTGAGTTGAGGAGAACAAAGTAGCTAAAGTTCACAGGGCATAGTATTGCTTTGGAGGTAGAGCAAAGTTAGTCCTAGACTAAAGGCTGCTCTGGACCCCCTTAACAAAACTGGAAAGTGAACTTCAAAAGGATCAAAATTGTCCCAAATAATTTAATTGTATCCCAGAACAAAACTTTAGAAAATTTAGAGAAATATAAAATTATCCACTACACAAAAGGGTAAAATTCACAATGTCTGGTAGACACACAAAAATTATCAGGTATGCAAAGAAGAAGGAAAATATGATCTATAATGAGGAGGAAAAAATCAATCAAAAGAGATCCAGAAATGACATATGATAACATTACCAGACAAGGATATTAAAACAATAAAATTATATCTCTTATGTTCAAGAATGAAGAGGAAATATTGAGCATATTAAGTAGAAACATGGAAGGCATATAAAAGACCTAAATTGAATTTTCAGAGATGAAAAATACACTGGATGGATACTGCTGTAAGAAGAAATGAAGTTGGGACACATGTGATAACATGGATGATACTTGAAGACATTATACTAAGTGAAATAAGTCAGACATAAAAGGACAAATATTGCATGGTCTCACTAATATGAAATAAATATAAAGAGTAAATGCACGGAGTTAAAACCTTGAGTATATGTTATTAGGAGATAAGAGATGGGCTGAGAAGGGGTACTGATGCTTAATGTATATATTAATAGAAGTTTTAATTAACTTGACTGTAAAAGTATGGAAATGGATAGAGTTGATGGTAACGCATTATAGTGAGTAGAACTAACACAGCTGGTTTATAAATGGGATTGTGGCTGAAAGGGGTAGTCTAGGGATGTCAATGTCAATCAAAAGAAAGCTAGAGCATGATTTGGGGACTGAATAACATAGTGAACACAGAGGTGGATGAGAATTATGGTTAAAAGTACAAATACAAGAATGTCTTTCGATGAACTAGAATTAATAAACACCACTATTTCAAGGTGGTAAGAATGTGGAGAAGCATGGGAAAAATAACAATTAATGTAACCTATAGACTATAGTTATCAGCAGTATTGTAATATTCTTGCATCAATGACAAAGATGTACTGTGTTAATAATAGGGGGGTATGGAAAAAACATACCAAATGTACACTATAGACCATAGTTTGTGGTAACAGTCTGATGACATTATCTCATAATCTGTAGCAGATATTCCACAACAATGTAGTATGTCTGGTGGAGGAGGGTTCTAAGGAAATTCCACACACGTGCATGATTGCTTTGTAAGTTCACAACTTCTCCAATAAAAAATATATTTTCAGGGAAACGGACTTTGGCCCAGTGGTTAGGGCGTCCGTCTACCACATGGGAGGCCCGCGGTTCAAGCCCCAGGCCTCCTTGACCCGTGTGGAGCTGGCCCATGCACAGTGCTGATGCGCGCAAGGAGTGCCTGCCACACAGGGGTGTCCCCCGCGTAGGGGAGCCCCACGCGCAAGGAGTGCGCCCGTAAGGAGAGCCGCCCAGCGCGAAGGAGGGAGCAGTCTGCCCAGGAATGGCGCCACCCACACTTCCCGTGCCGCTGACGACAACAGAAGCGGACAAAGAAACAAGACGCAGCAAAAAGACACAGAAAACAGACAACCGGGGGAGGGGAGGGGAATTAAATAAATAAAAATAAATAAATCTTAAAAAATATATATATATATTTTTTTTTTTCAAAAAATACACTGGATGGGATCAACAGAAGATTAGACACTGCAGAAGAAACCATCAGTAAATTTGGAGACATAGTAAAAGAAACCTTCCAAAGTGAAAATGTAGACAAAAAGTGAAGACTGAAAATAAAATAGAGCATCTGTGAGTTATGGTGCAACTGAAATTTCCTGAATATTTGTGTAAGTGAAGACACCAAAGAGTTGAAAATGGAAAAAAATTTTGAAGAAAAAAAACCTGAAAATTCTGTAGATGTCATGAAAACTATAAAACCAGTGATCCAAGTTCAACAAACCCAAGCCCAAGAAAATGAAGAAAACTATACCAAGACACAACATATATTTCTTAAAACCAGTGATAAAGAGAAAAATCATAAAAGCAGCTAGTGAAACACACACATACACACATTTACCTACAAAGTTATAAAAGTGAGAATGACAGTACATTTCTTGTCAGAAACAATGCAAGCAAGAAAACAGTGGTACATATCTAAAGAACTAAAAGAAAAAACAAAATGAAACACAAAAACCAGTCAACATATAATTTTATCCCTAATGAGAATATCTTTCAAAAATGAAGGCAAAAAGAAGACATTTGCAGGCATACAAAACAATTCCACAAAAGCATATTGGCTTAACAGGAAATGCTTCTTCAGGCAGAAGAGAAATTATCTCAGATGCAAGTGTGTATCTATATAAAAGAATAAAGAGCAACGTAAATGATAACTGCACTGGTGAATATATGATTTGTTCTTATATTTCAAATTTCTTTAAAATATAGTTGTTTAAAGCTGTTCAGCTCTGTTAGGTGGGATAACAGCAGCCTTCAGTTTCAGGCTGATTTTGTCCCACTACGAAGGCAATATCCTTCTGAATACTCTTAGACTAAGGTTCAGACAAGTGCAGTACTTACCAGAGCCATACAAGTACTTACATGACAACAAAGCCTTTTCCCCTTTCACTAAAGTTCTCTATGAACCTAATTATGAAATTGAGCAATATTTTTCCACTTACCAGCAATGTAGTCAGAGGGTTGGGTAGACATAACAAGGTAATCAGTCAATTAGAATTGATCTGAAATAATAGAACACCTCTGACAGTGACCAGAAGTCTAAGGTTAAAAGAAAACTTCAAGTCCAGGCTGACACAATTCCTCTCCCTCTTTATTTCTCTATGAACAGTGCATTTCTAGTGGTTCATTTTATGCCTCCAGACAATGTTCATTCCTTTCTTTCTTAGAGCAGAATTTCCCCCAGCTATGCTGCATGAGAGATTAATGCATCTATTAAGTGTGTGCCATGGTGAAACATGGTGGGAACAGTGAGTTAAGCAAGCTTAGTTTCTATAGGATACTGTAGAATCTTAAATATACTAGCATAAACTACAAATCTATAAGAGAGAAGAGAAAATACATTGTATTTCCCATACTAATTTTACCCCAGGAAACTTATTTATGTAACTCTTGCTTACAGAAATCAACTTAAATACTTCTTGTTGGTAATCAAGATATCAGGCAATCAGAGTAGGACTACAATTCATTATGATTTATGTAATCTTAGCATTTTTGTTGGAATTTGGTAAATGCATGTATGCATCTGAATTGATAGCAAGAGGTTAGAATATACTGGCACCTTTTCCAGGGTGAATAAGGAAATACTGTGTGTTAAAAATTGAGAAATACCCAAAAGAAGAAATTCATGTCACTGCAAGATATTCCTGGGAAAAAAACTTTCCTGAATTGAGGGTGAATGTTATGTTTGCCAGTTTGATCCTTTTGTCCCTCCAATTAACACCCTTGCTGATTATTATAGGATAAAACAATGTTATGGTGATAAAAGCAATGTTCAACTGGATGGAGATTAGGAAAGATGTTGCAAAGAGAAGAGTCTAGCCCAATGCTTCCCAAAAGGTTAATGTGAATCACAGGGGATCTTGTTAAAATTCAGATTAAGATTCAAGAAGTCTGGAGTGAAGACTGAGATGGCATTTCTAACAAGCTCCAAGGCAATGCTGATGTTGTTTGTTGATATACAATATTTTAAGTAGCAAGAGTCTATGCTACACACATTTTGGGACTGGACATGATGTTAAGGGCCTGAGGCTGAAGGACCTCATGAGCTCACCAAAGTCTCCTGAGATGCAATAAGCAGAACCATTCTTTATTACATAAATCAACCCAAGAAGCAAGAAAGTCAAACCAACCAACAACCTGTGCTCTCAACTGGTAAAACAGAAAAACAGAAGTCCAATCTAATTCTCTGTCTTTCCTGACTTCCATAAATTGCCTCTACCTACCTACCTTCATGTTCTTCTCTACCATTTTGACCTCCCTCAGAATGTACTCTTATACATGCGATGTTACGTGGTGTCTGGGAACAAATTCAACATTTTTCATTACTTTTATCTTTGTAAAAGCTGTTCCTTCTGCCTTCATGCTCTTTGCTCAGCATGTAGCTGTCCATCTCAAAGTTACTCATTCTGCAAAGCCCAGTTAGTTTTGCCTCTACTTTCTCTAAGACAGGGGTTCTTAACCAGGGGTCCATGGACCCTGGGGTGCATGGAAAGATTTCAGGGGATCTGTGAGCTAGAATTGAAAAAAAGTAACTTGTTGTCTTTATTTTCTCTGATCTTTAACTGAAATCTAGCATTTCCTTCACTTATGAATGTATGCAACAAATATATTACAGTAGTATTCATTTCAGCTGACTGGCAAAGGGGTCTATGGAACAAAAAAAAGGTTAAGAACTCGTGCTCTAAGAAGTATTCCCAAGTACTCCCAATCAGAATAGACATCCTCTCTTCCATAGCACATGGTGACAATTATATTAACAAGCTCATTATGGAATACACTTTGTATTAGGACCATATACATTACATCAACTTTCCCTATTAAACGTTGAGCTCTTGTTCAAGAAAAGCCTTATCTTTCTATTTTTAAACCTACTTCCACAGAACAGTATGGTACTTACTACAGACGTATACCATAATAAATGAATTGAGTTATTAATAATTAAGAGAAAATTGTGTTAGATGGTCTCTAGGTAAGAATTTCCTATCTTATTTGAGAAAAATACAAATCTAAAAATAGTAAAATCAGCCATCTCACTCTTAAAGATTATTAAATATCGGCCATTATGCTCAACATGTTCCATGTTTTCATTTAGTCCTCACAAAACATTATGAGAAAGAAGCTATCCCCCATTTACAGAAAAGCAAAATAAGACTTAGGAAGCCAAATAATTTTTCTTAGGCCACTAGTATGCTCTGAAACATCACTGTGCATCATAATTGCCTGGGGAGTTTTAAAAACTACTGATTCCTGGGTCCCACCACCAAAGTTTCTGATTTAATTGGTCTGGATGTATCTTAACAGGCTTTCTATTCTTCCCAACAAATGCTAAGGAAGCAGAAGGAAAGTTCAGTAATCACCCAATACTTAGAAGTAGAGGGGAACAAGTTTGGAGGATTTGCTAAGGTTGACACCATCTTGTTAGAGAAACCTACAGGAGTGGGGAAGAAGCTGAGGATACAAGCCCTGGGTAAAGGGGTCAAGATGGACTCAGGTACTGGGAAAACTATAGGGAAGGATCCAAAGTCATAACTGATAGAGTGCATTCATTCTTTCACTTACACAATCAATAAGTGCTGGGAACACAATTTTTGTGAAGTTCTAAAAGGGAGAAATGATAAAGTATTTTCAGGACACAGATTTGCACATTATACCCAGATTGCAAAGAAAACACAGCATTTATATTCCCTGTAATTATTCTGATAATTCTCACAAAGTCTCCTCCTCAGGAGTATTGGGAAAATCCAAGTTTAGTTGAATCGAGTTAACTCAGTCTGATGCAATAATTTAGACGATCTCTTTAGGTAACTTAGCTTCTTCCTGTGTTTCCAGCTTCCTCCCACACTCCCGACACCCCCACTTACACTTCCTCCCCACTGGATATTTGGATGGGAGGTGGGGAGTCTGGAGTACACAGCACTGTGCTTTCAGGGAAGAGAGGGGCCTCGGGTCCACCACTCAGGCCTGTCTGCTGAACCCAGGCTTCTCTCGTCTCCATAGTGATGTCTCTTGCTGCCTGGTTACTGGGCATCCTGCTGGCAGTGGATGGGGAAACTGTGACTAGTGAACTTGAAATTGGCTCTCCCAGAGCAGTCAGGGCCTGTGACAGGCCCTTCCTGCTTCTCTCCACCTCTTTACCCCACGAGGTTGACCAACTCCCTTCACCCCAGGCCAAGGAGACACACTGCAGCACACTGTCCTGGGTCACTTTCCCACTGGTGCAGCAGTCTGCAAGTCAAGCCGCTCAGCTAATATCCAGTTCCCCTAATGAGTGAAGGAAATAATGGTCATCTCCATTCTCCACAAGAGGCAGAGGTGGAGCAAGAAGCTATCTCAAATTAACTCTATTTTTTTTATTGAGGTGAAATTCATATAATATGCAAATAGCCCTTCTAAGGTGTACAATTCAGTGGCATTTAGTACATTCATAATGCTGTGCAACCATCACCTCTCTATAGCTTCAAATTTTCTATCACCCGAATAAAACACCCCCTCCCCATTACATAAGCACTCCACCTTCTGCTCTCCACTCATTCCCTGGTAACCACTGATCTGCTTTTGTTCTCTACAGATTTGCCTATTCTGGATATATCAAATAAAATAAGCGGCATTTTGTGCCTGACTTCCTTCACTGAGCATGTGTTCAAAGTTCAATCAAGTTGTAGCATGGATCAGAACTCATAACTTTATGGCTGAAGAATATTCCATTGTATGGATACAATCTGTTTATACATTCATTCGCTAATGGAAATTTGGATTTTTCCCACCTTTTGGCTATTATGAATAATGCTGCTGCAAATATCCATGCACAAATTTTTGCATGGACATGTACTTTCATTTCTCTTAGGTGTATACCTAGGAAGGAAATTGCCAGGTCTTATGGTAATTCTGTACCTAACTTTCTGAGGAACGCCAAACTGTTTGCGACAGCAGTCACATCAATTTACATTCCCACCAGCAATGCAATGCACAAGGGTTCCTATTTCTCCATATCTTCATCATCACTTGTTATTTTCACACACACACATACACACATATACAAAGAAAGAGAGCGAGCATGCACTATTCTAGTAAGTGTGAAGTAGTATCTCATTGTGGTTTTAATTTGCATTTCCTTAATGATCAATGATGTTTATCATTCTCACTCTTGACCTAATCATACCATGCCTCCAACTTGGTTCTGAAGCAGACACCCATGATGACATGGGGACATCAGGTAAAAGGCTATCCTCTCAGATCCTAAATAGAAACCAGAACAAGAAAATCTTCCTCCAGCTTTCAGCCTCTCTTTCAGTCTCCCTAAGGCAGTTTCCCTCATTACACTTCACCCCAGAAAGGGAGTTCAGAATCTGCTTCACAACCTGCTACCTTATTTCTTCCCCACCTGAAGTAGTAGGAATGGGCCGTCGAATTTTTCTTCCTCTCTCACCAGGGTGTTCCCTACTCTGTACGTTTCTGTTCAAGGTAGCATCTTTCTTCCCTCTTTCTCTGAAGCTATATTGAAATGACATGATTTACTGCAAAAAGAAGGAAAGACACGTCACTTAAAATTTTTCAGAGTATTAGCAAAAAACAAAGACACATGGAAAACAGTTTATAATTATAAGAATAAAATCAAGCTTGACGTCCAGAGAATAATCAAAGATTTCTAATAATAGTGAACACATTTTGGACATAGTAAGTCCTCAGTATTGTTTTAAATTTAGTAGTAGTTATAACATTATTACTGGCAGTCTCACTCTTAACTGTAGTTACTGCTGAGACATCATCTGATGGAAGAGCCTGTTCACAACTCAACTGGTGTTGGGTATATGGCTTGGCTGGTGTTGGCCTCAAGCAGTGATTCCAGACATGAATGTCATTGCCAAAATTCATACTTAAAATACCACATCTTCATAAACTGGATTTCTGTTGCCATAAGCATCTTCGTTTCTCTTAGCTATAGTACTCATTCATGAAAATGTGGCAACTTAAAAAAATATTAAGACCACAAAAGATCAGCTGTCCTTCAATGTTCCTTCTGTCACCTCTTAACCTGGGAAGGGCATTTTTGTAAACTTCTTGCACTCCAGTTCTTGGCCCTGACCCTCTGAGTTTCACTGAAGGGAAAGGGTGATTTTTCTAGTCACTGATTTTCACCAGTGAATATTTTGCACAAATTGCTCAGTATCTGATAGTTACTAGGAGGGAAATTGTAGGCATCTTCTGGGCTATTTCTTTCCTGTATGCAAAACACATCCTCTTTCTTCTCCCTCCAATTTTCTCCACTTCTTGCCAAGTTGGTAAAATTCTATAAAGAGTCTTCAAGTTATTCTGACATCATCTCTTCTATGGAGTATTCACTCATATTCCCAGGGATCATTAGTTATACCTTTCTCTCCAAAACCCCCATGCCTTGTACACATCACCACTGGTGCATCTAATATCTGGTACCACATGTATTATTTATAATTACTTCCCTATATTTTCTCGAGGGAGTGAAGCATGCCCTGTTCAACTCTGTCAATCTGGGCCAGTGGTTCTCCCACCAGACTCTGTATTGGAATCATCTGCTGAGGCTTAAAAGATACAGGTGCCTGAGAACATCCCCAGAGATTCTGGTTTAGTTAGTCTGAAATTTAGTCCAGGTACTGGGATTGTTTTGAATGCGGTGGTAATTCTAATGTATAACTAAGGTCTCCCTATATCTAGGATAGGGCTTCATGCGGTCACCCCTCGGGCTGAAGTGTGGTTTGCTGGCCTGGCAGGGGAGCGGCCACGGTAGGCCTAATTCCGCTGCCCCCATAATAGGGTGGTTGGTCGGGCCCACCGCCACCCCTGAAGGAAGCTCGGCATGGGCGCAGAGTGCCCTCGGGTCTCCCCTTCTCGGCAGCCATGCTTCCGCGGCCGCCCCTCCTCCCAGATGGCGCCACCCGATGCCTTGTGGGGCGGCACCCTTCTTCTTTCTCCCTGCGCAGGCGCAGGGCAGAAAGTTCCAGTCTGCCCTTTTCCCCTCCCCCAACAGCAGCAACAGCCAGGTGTGGGCGGAAAAATCCAGCCCGCCCTTTTCCCTTCCCCCAACAGCAGCAACAGCCAGGCGTGGGCGGAAAAATCCAGCCCGCCCTTTTCCCTTCCCCCAACAGCAGCAACAGCCAGGCGTGGGCGGAAAAATCCAGTCTGCCCTCCACCCCAGCAGCAGCAGCCACCAATCCCTAAACCCTGCCCCTTCCCCCAGCAACAGCGACAGCCAATCCCTAACCACCACCCCTCCCCCGTCCAGTACCGCCCACTGACCTTTCGCCGGCAACCAATCAGAACAGGGCATGGCTTCGACCAATCAGCCTTCCCCAGCCCCTATAAAACTGTTGCCTCTCCCTCAGTAAAGTGGACTTGCGTGTTTACCTTGTCTCCGCGGTAGTTCTTCTGCCGTGCGCCCTCCAGTCCTGAGAGCCCCCGACAAGGGCCTGGCCTCCCTTGTCCCCAGTTCGTCGCCTGCTTCTCCGGGCGACCCCTTCGTCGCCTGCTTCTCCGGGCGACCCCTTCGTCGCCGGCTTCGCCGGGCGACCCCGTCAGCCGAACCGCGCAACCCCTTGTGAGACCGATCCCTCGTCTGCTGCCGGACCGACCCCTCGTCCCAAGTGGGACCAACCCCTCGTCCCAAGCGGGACCGACCCCTCGTCCAGAGCTGGACCGACCCCTCGTCCGCAGCCAGACCCCACCTCTACCGACCGAGCAAGCCGCCGCAGCTGGCGCCCAACGTGGGGCAAAGCAACCCCACCACAGCACAACGTGGGGCAAGGCAACCCCACCACAGCCTCACTCCATAACCTGACGCCCCCCCCCCTCCTCTCTTCTCACCGTGGGACTTCTCTCGTGCAACATTGCTGCTACCTGAGCCTTGGCTACCTCATACGATCCACGGCGGTCTGGGAGAATCGCTGGATGGCTTTCTCCTTCCATGTCGGGGGCTTATACCGACCCGCTATGATTAAGAGGAGCCTTGGATTTCTCGGGAGCGTGCGCTTGCACGTCTGAAGTAATCCTACCACAGCCCTACGCCCTCCCCTCTTCTCACCTTGGGACTTCTCTCGTGCAACATTGCTGCTACCTGAGCCTTGGCTACCTCATATGATCCACGGCGGTCTGGGAGAATCGCTGGATGGCTTTCTCCTTCCATGTCGGGGGCTTATACCGACCCGCTATGATTAAGAGGAGCCTTGGATTTCTCGGGAGCACGCGCTTGCACGTCTGAAGTAACCCTACCATAGCCCTACGCTCTCCTCTCTTCTCACCCATATCTTTTCACTCTGCATTGCTGCTCCTGAACCTTGGTGACCTCATATGATCCACGGCGGTCTGGGAGAATCGCTGGATGGCTTTCTCCTTCCATGTCGGGGGCTTATACCGACCCGCTATGATTAAGAGGCGCCAATAAAACTCTCAAGAGCGCGTGCCTGAGCACCTCCACCCCTGCCTTCACCTCTGCCTCCTCCCCTCTGCGCTTGCTCCCCTTTGCCTTGCTCCACTGCTCGTCGTCCCGCCCTCCCCTCGTCGGGGCCTTCTCTTGGCCCGCGACCACCGTCGGAGCCCCACCGGCTCCGACCCCTCGTCTCACCGCGCACCTCGGCTCCCATCGCCGCGCTCTCAAGGTAAGGGCCCCTTTTCTTATCGGCTCCAAAAGGCCATTAGCAATGGGTAACATCCTATCTGCTAAGCAAGCCCCACAAGTTCGGGCTCTCGCCGGTCTCCTAGACACTCACCGGTGTAAGATCTCTCTGAAACAGCCCCAAGTCTTCTGTAACCGCGGCCCCCCATGCCGCCATCGCTCTCAAGCAGCACCAGGCCCGCAAAACGGCCCACAACCCGCTTTCCCCGGCCTGCGGCCTGCTTTCTAGCATCTAATAACGTTTCTGCTTTTGCCTCCCTATACTTCTGCGGAGCTTCCTCCTGTCTCAACCTCACTCCTCTTCTCAGCCATCCGAAGCGTCCCTCCTCGTCCCCCGCCCCCCTCCTTTTTCGCTTGAACCCCTACTGCGTTGCAGATTGGGCCGCCCCATGTCGGCCCGCCCCATTAACATCGGCCTCTCTCGCGCCCGTGAAGACTTTGGCCTTCTTATTGTCCTCGCCGACGTCTCCACCACTCCCGACGCTGCCGCCACCACCGTCGCTGGTGCCCTGACGCGACTTGTCCTTACCGCTGCGATCCTCCAGACCATCACACAGTCTGCCTCTACCGCTCTTCGCCGCCAAGAAGAGATCAACTCCCTGTAACGCGCTGTCATCCTGGACTTTTAACAAGCAGATGGACCTTATAGCCACCGAGATCAACAAGAATTGGACATTGGCCACCCTTGCTTGCACCGGCAAGATACTGCCCCCCAAATTGTACATTTGTATCCCCGTCATACTCACCTCCCTCTTCAGCCCCGCTTCCCTCATTGCTTACTGCCTCTTGGGCCTCGGCTACTTGTTGCTGCTGCCATCCTGGCCCTTATTTGAAAAGAAGGGGGAAATGCGGTCACCCCTCGGGCTGAAGTGTGGTTTGCTGGCCTGGCAGGGGAGCGGCCACGGTAGGCCTAATTCCGCTGCCCCCATAATAGGGTGGTTGGTCGGGCCCACCGCCACCCCTGAAGGAAGCTCGGCATGGGCGCAGAGTGCCCTCGGGTCTCCCCTTCTCGGCAGCCATGCTTCCGCGGCCGCCCCTCCTCCCAGATGGCGCCACCCGATGCCTTGTGGGGCGGCACCCTTCTTCTTTCTCCCTGCGCAGGCGCAGGGCAGAAAGTTCCAGTCTGCCCTTTTCCCCTCCCCCAACAGCAGCAACAGCCAGGTGTGGGCGGAAAAATCCAGCCCGCCCTTTTCCCTTCCCCCAACAGCAGCAACAGCCAGGCGTGGGCGGAAAAATCCAGCCCGCCCTTTTCCCTTCCCCCAACAGCAGCAACAGCCAGGCGTGGGCGGAAAAATCCAGTCTGCCCTCCACCCCAGCAGCAGCAGCCACCAATCCCTAAACCCTGCCCCTTCCCCCAGCAACAGCGACAGCCAATCCCTAACCACCACCCCTCCCCCGTCCAGTACCGCCCACTGACCTTTCGCCGGCAACCAATCAGAACAGGGCATGGCTTCGACCAATCAGCCTTCCCCAGCCCCTATAAAACTGTTGCCTCTCCCTCAGTAAAGTGGACTTGCGTGTTTACCTTGTCTCCGCGGTAGTTCTTCTGCCGTGCGCCCTCCAGTCCTGAGAGCCCCCGACAAGGGCCTGGCCTCCCTTGTCCCCAGTTCGTCGCCTGCTTCTCCGGGCGACCCCTTCGTTGCCTGCTTCTCCGGGCGACCCCTTCGTCGCCGGCTTCGCCGGGCGACCCCGTCAGCCGAACCGCGCAACCCCTTGTGAGACCGATCCCTCGTCTGCTGCCGGACCGACCCCTCGTCCCAAGCGGGACCGACCCCTCGTCCAGAGCTGGACCGACCCCTCGTCCGCAGCCAGACCCCACCTCTACCGACCGAGCAAGCCGCCGCAGCTTCACATATTATACTCTTTACCATTTCACTGTTTCACATTTCTTAAGTTTCATGCTCTTAACTTTAGCAGATTTTCCCTTGTAACTGTAGCTCTAGATGGGTCACCAAAATATCACCTTTCCCTGAAAAACCAAACAAACTTGGAAATAGACATTTCCATTCATCATAGGGTAGCTCTTCTCATAGGACACCTCATATAAAACACTCAAGAAATAATTCTGCTGAAGGAGTCACAAGACTGGCTATTGGCTTTATTATTTTTACATAAAGTCCATATATCCTAGGAGCCTCTGTGACCCAGAAACAACTCTATAACAGCAACAAAAACGTTTTAATTTCCCACCTACTTTTCTCCCCCAGCCTTACAATCTGAAGACTGTTGAAACTGCTTTCCACTAATTCCACACAGAGAAGGGCACTGTTACCAAGAGGATGGCATGGGCATCTGTATGAGATTTCCCTTGGAGAAGATTTCACATTGTGATGCTCAGATGCAAAGGAAGAAGGGGGCTTTTGCACCACATAGATGATTATATGATCTGGGAGCATCTTGGGATTCCTGAGGATACCTAGAAGAAAAAGGACCTTGAACAGTTCTCATCATAATGACATGTGCAGAAGTCCCTCTGCCAGCCCCTCCCTCGGTGGTTTGATCATCTGGAGACATATTGGGGATGCTCTGCTATTAATGATGTTGATTTCATTTGCTTCCTGGGCCTTTGATGAGGAGACCCCACCATCCCCTTGTGCCTAGCTTGACCTCAAGTCCAGTTGTCCCCCAAAACTGGGCTGATTTTCGCACACCCTAATATGCAGGTAAAGGTTGGACTTAATGAGAGCAGACAGATTCTGATTCTTCCCCTTTATTATTTTGAAAACCATATTAAATCTGTTCTAGGCTGACCTTATGAAAGCTGGAGTGAGAGACTTCTGATGTGGGGGAAGCCAACCCTTGCCTAAAAATATATTCCCTGATGTATTCTTTGGGATTTAGGGTAGCTAGTAGAGTGCAGGTCACCTGCCTCATCCCCACAGGTGAAAATGTCAACCTTCCAGACCCAAGGAGAAGTGTAAGAAGCAGTGGGAATGTGATGTAGTTCATCATCTGGAATAGTCACAGGTGAAGAGAGAAAAGAGAAAAAAGAGTGGTTCCAAATAATCTGCCTCCAATGTCAGGTCCAATATAAAATCAGGAGACAAGAGCCAAGACAGAAAGGAATAGGCCAAAACAGGTGTGCCTCAAGGATTCTTCCTGAGTACTAATGGGATAGACTTGCCATTTTAAAGATGCACGACCTAAAGAGATTATAGTTAGCATGGAACAAGCATTTACTATGGGTCCAGCACTGTTCTAAGAGCTTTCCATGCATTGTTCCCTTCAATCCTCATAACAATGCTAAAAGGAAAGTACTATATTTATTATCGTGCCCTTTTATAGGTGGGGAAACTGAGGCTCGGGAAAGAGGAATTTCCCTAGAGTCACAGAACCAAGAAATGGTGAAGATGGGATTTGGCTCCAAAGATTTTGACTCCCAAACTATTTTGTTAACCATTCTTCTATACTGCCTCATTAACAAGTACCTTGACATGCAACCTTTTCTGGAGGGTTGGAACCTTAACATCAGGGGTAATTTTGTAGTGCTGGGTACCCAGAGAGGAAAGGCAAAGTGCACCAAACTCAATAGTTACACATTTGCCAAACTCAATAGTTACACATTTGCCTTGGGCTTCCCTGGGCACCATCATCCTTTACCACCATCTATGATCCAATTTGTTACCAATTTCTGGTACCTTGAATACAGCAACGGGCAGCCTAGAGAAGAACCTTACCCATTGATCATCCATCTCTGAGCACGGACAAATAGAAAGCATGCTACTCAGTCAATTAGGGGTCAAAGGAAGCAGAGATTTTAAGATGACTTTTGGCCTCTTGAGTATAACTCAACTGGCCTGACCAAGCAAAGATCAATTAGTGTATTGTAGGGTTTCTCAACCTTGGGACTATTGACATTTTGGATTGGAAAATTCTCGGTTGTGGGGGCTGTTCTGTGCATTGTAGGTTAAAGCAGCATCCCTGGCTTCTACTCAGCTCCAATGAGTTAATTCACTCTGTTATGTATCTAGAGCCACACATAAACTTAATCCTGAAAAGGTACAGTAGAGGGAATGTGAATGACCCTGGAAACCCCTACTTGACCTTCTAGAAAAACTAAGTCTCTGGAGTTCCTATGCTTAATGTATGTAGAAGTTTTAATTAGCTTGATTCTAAAAATGTGGACATGGATAAAGCTGATGGTAACACATTGTAGTGAGTATAACTAATACAGCTGGTTTATAAATGGGATTGTGACAGAAGGGGTAGTCTAGGGATGCAAATGTCAACTGAAAGAAAGCCAGAGAGGGAAGCGGACTTGGCCCAGTGGTTAGGGCGTCTGTCTACCACATGGGAGGTCCGCGATTCAAACCCTGGGCCTCCTTGGCCCGTGTGGAGCTGGCCCATGCGCAGTGCCAATGTGCGTAAAGAGTGCCCTGCCACGCAGGGGTGTCCCCGTGTAGGGGAGCCCCATGCGCAAGGAGTGCGCCCCATAAGGAGAGCCGCCCAGCACGAAAGAAAGTGCAGCCTGCCCAGGAATGGCGCCACACAATGGAGAACGGACATAGCAAGATGACACAACTAAAAAGAGACACAGATTCCCATCCCGCTGACAATAACTGAAGAGGACAAAAAAGAACACGCAGCAAATGGACACAGAGAACAGACAACTGAGGGGGGGGAGGAAAGGGGAGAGAAATAACTAAAAATAAATCTATAAAAAAATAAATAGAAAGCCAGAGAATAATCTAGGGATTGAATAACATGGTGAACACAGATGGATGATAATTGTGGATAATCCTACAAATACAAGAATGTCCCATGAACTAGAGCAAATGTACATTACTATTACAAGGTGGTAAGAATGTGGAAAAGCATGGGAAAAATAATTAATGTAACCTATGTACTATAGTTAACAGCAATACTGTAATATTCTTGCATCAATGCCAAAGATGTACTGTGTTAATAATAGCGGGGTATGGAAAAAATATATACCAAATGTATGCTATAGACCATAGTTAGTGGTAATAGTCTGATGATGTTCTTTTATAATCTGTAACAAATGCTCAACAACAAGGTAAGGTGTTGATGGATGGGTATTGTATGGGAATTCTGCACATTATGCATGACTGTTTTGTAAGTTCACAAATTCTCTAATATATGCCAATTCTACTTAGATATTGACTATTTGAAGAATAATCAAGTAGTGGAAAGAAGAGTAGAATTGGATTCAGATGACATGAATTCAAGTTCGTAACTCATGAGCCATTTAAAATCTCAACGCCTCATTTTCCTAATCCATAAATTGTATTATAGCTAAGAACAAATGACAACCTTTTAACTCTAGATTATTGGTGACTCAACGAGATAATACAGCATTTCCCAAACTTGGATCATCTTCAAAACACCTCATAATGTCTTGCCATACTCACCCATTACCTGAAATTAAGAGTTAACTTTAAATTAACTTTCTTAAAAGGGAAAAAAACAATCATTTACATTTATTACAAGAAATAATATCTGTGAAATCATGATTTACATTTGTTAATTATATTTTCCCTAATATGCGCTAAGGTAACTATTAAAAATTTCCATGTGCCACCTAAAATCATCTTAAATGTCTCCCATGGCTCATGTTATCACACACAGAGGAACACTGAGATATTTGCAAGGGAGCTTTGTAACTTGCAAAGTGTACAAATTCACAACTCTGTTGTCACCAACTCTGCATGGTAAGGGCAATTGTAATTGCCTAAATGGCCAGACTGAGGGCGACTGGTATAAGCTAATGTAGCAAGCATATATTCTCCTTCGGCTCTTGAAATTTGGCTGTAAATCAGGAATGGTCACTTGAACTCGACAGCCTGACATCTTAGGTCTTGGAAAATTCTTCCTAATATGCTCTCATACTATTTCATATGGGAGATGATGAATTAAAAAGGCAGAGCAGATTGAAGTGGATAGGAATGTACTTGACACTTACAAGATCCACCTGAGTTTCAGATATCCTACTTATAATTATCCAAAACATGTCTAATTCCAGAAGAGAGCTATCAGTGGCTCCAGCACAGCACCTCTTGGGGAAGAGATAGCTTCAGAGCCTTGTTAATGTCTGCCTTTGGCAAACTATGCCTTCCCTGCCTGCCTGTGATCATGTGGCTTTTTAAATTTTGGTCTCTTCTTGGAACAGGCTCAGGTCCTCAGGCAAACACTTCTCACTATAAATCAGGGGTTCTCCCTTCTGTACACATTGGACTCATTTTGGATGCTTTTTGAAAATTTGATGCAAAGGTTGGCTCATCCCAGACCAACTGAATTAGAATCTCCAGGGGTAAGACCTACACATCAGGATTTTTTAAAGTACCTCAGATGACTCAAACGTGCATCCATAGTTAGGAAAACTTTTAAGTGAAGGATAAAAATTAACCAAATACTTTGTCTCTTTGTAGCCAAAGGACCTCTGCCTTCTGTAAGCATGCACCAGTCTCATTTCTAAGAAGAATCTCCTGGCCTTTTATTCATTATCCCCCTAGGCTAATGCACTGACTTTTTATCCTCCCCAAAGTTCAGCCTGCCCTGTTCTTCAGGCCAAGACTCAATGGAGGTAATAAATGAACGTTGTTGAATGCCTGATATGTTAGCTTGCTGCATTTATTGAGCATTTACTTCAGCAGACTCTGTTCTAAATGCTTGCTTGGCATGTAATTCACTGGCCCCTTGTAATGAGTAAATATTATCATACTTCTTATTATAAAAGAAGAGCTATTCGATAATTATCTAATCCAACTTCAATTTCAGGAATCTTCCTCCATATTTTTTCTGAGAATACTTCCCCCTCCCTCCATCCACAAAATTCCAGTGGGGAGCTGCCATTTTGGTACATTACTCCCAGAATTTAGATACAGATGATTGGGTTAGGGATGGATACACAAGACTTATCCAGGCCAATTAATCTCATCCTCAAGAACATTGATTTGGGAGGATGAGAGAGAGAAAAGGAGTTGTTGTTTTTTTCTGGCATGACCAATATAGTCACATGTAAACTAGAGGTGTTGGCAGTCTTTTATTTTCATTTTGTGGTAAGTAAAGGAAGTTGGTTTGCAGTGAGCAAGAAAAATCAAGGAACTACACAGAGACTCTCATAAAACAGATGGAGAGAATGTCCACATGCTATTTGAGATTCTGGATATTCTAGTTTGCTTGAGACTCAGACATCTTCTTGGGCTCTGTGAGACACCAGGATCCTTATATCACAGTTCCCTTTTTGCTCAAGCTATTCTAAGTGGGTTTCTATTACTTGCAACCAAACGAACTTAAATTAATACAACTATGTGTAGGTTATGGGAGAGGAATGCAAACAAGTATAAGACTTTGGCAGATGCCCTGTAGGAATTTACAATCCAGGAAGCACAATAGAAAAATCAAATATTTGAAGCAAGATGGGCATAGATCAGCTCCAAACTTTTATCTACTTTCTGTGTTATCTTGGATAGTTATTTTACCTCTCTGAACCAGAGTTTTTTCATCCACAAAAAGGATGCCAATACTTCATGCAGGTGTTGTAAAAATTCAATACTAATATCCTTCTTGGCACTTTCTTGGGGATTCCACTAATGAGAATCTCTTTCTTTGTCTTTACTGGATGTTAGAACTAGAAGAGATTTTTGGGAGCAGAGAGAAGAAACTGCTGAGAGCTCACCACCCAATTCTTCAGCATGTCCTGGGTTTCGCGTGATCATCATCTCATCCCCTCCTTCCTTGTTCACAGCCAAGTAAGAAGAGGAGGCACATCATCACATAACCCAAGGAAGTCATTTCTAGAGTCTTGACTTCTTGCAGCTCAGAGGTCATCAGAGCTCAAAGCAGCCAAATAAGATGTTTTTAGCCTTAAAGTTCTCAGAGAAGTAAAGGAAAGATTGTAGAATTTGGAGTGCAAAAAATAGAAAAAAAAGGTTTACTACTGCAAAGGCTTTAAAAGTGTCTTTTTTTTTTTTTAAGATTTATTTGTTATTTATTTCCCACACACACAGCACACCCTCATTGTCTGCTCTCTGTGTCCATTCACTGTGCATTATTCTGTGTCTGCTTGTCTTCTCTTTAGGTGGCACCAGGAACCAATCTTGGATCTTCCAGTGTGGAAGAGAGGTGCTCAATCTCTTGCGCCACCTCAGCTCCCTGGTCTGCTGCATCTCTTATTGTCTCTCCCCTATGTCTCTTTTTGTTGCTTCTTCTTGCTGCACCAGCTCTCCACATGGGCCAGCTCTTTGCTCAGGCCAGCTTGCTATGCAGGCCAGCTTGCATTCACCAGGAGGCCCAGGGAATCAAGCCCTGGACCTCCCATATGGTAGATAGGATCCCAATCATTTGAGCCACATCTGCTTCCCTCAAAGTGTCTTTTTATAAATTAAGTTAAAAAAACAAAAACAAAAACTCTGGCATTGAATTCAAATTCATTGTTTTCTTTATATGAACCCCAAAGCAGAGGAGTATGAGAATGGCATTTGATTATTTGGGGGTCATAAAAAAGGAGTGAGCTTTGGAACCAAGCAGACCTTGGTCCAATTTTGGCTTTGCCACCTATTAAATTAGTAGCTTGCAGCAAGACAGGTCCCCTGTTTGAAACTGTTTATCCCCTCCCCAAAATGTCTAATTTATTAGATTGATTAAAGTTACTAAATAAGATTCTTGTAAGTATCATCATAGTGCCAGTCACATGATATATGCCCAATAATTGTCACATCTTCTCTCCATACCACATGAAACTTTAGGCTGTCCATAAAGAAGATGAATTTTAGAGTCAGAGTAGGATTCCAGTTATACATTCAAGTGAATGATCATGTGAAATTATTTAACCTTTCAGATCTTCAGTTTCCTTCTACGTTAAAAAGAAATCACAATCCCTACCTATAATAGACCCTGTTATTACCCACTCAAAATCTAATTACCTTGTATCTTACCTCAATGACCCATGATTTTCTTCAGGAAGCTGCTTTCCTTCTTAGGTATCCATGTGCTTCTGCAGAGGTTGGGTCCACCGTCAGCCCCAAGGGTGACCTAACTGGTCTGGAGGAAATTTTGTTCTCTTTCTTGTTTCAGAAACGGACATGTGACACAAATCTGACCAATAAGACAAGAGCTGAGGAACTTCTGTGAAAAGTTCCCTCCATTCGAGAGTCTCTTTTGGTCCTGGGACTACTTCACCCATCTTGTGAGCAGCCCATGAGTGAAGTCAACCCTGAGAAAAGCAGAAAAGAGTTATAAAAAGAACCTGGACCTTGAGCCACTATTGAACATCTTATTCAACCTACCATGAGACTTCTTTAACCTCTAAATTTCCTGTTACAGGCACTAATAATGAACTACCATCTAAGCCAGATGAAGCTGCAGTATCTGTTACTTGCAGCCAAAAGTATCTTGACTCATGTGGATTAAGATACTACAGGGAATTCACATATTACAGTCAAACCTGGCATCCCAGGAAGGCACAACAAATAATTAATTAGCTCTTGTCATTAACCCTAGAATACTCATTATCATGCTAACTAAATAGGGATTAACAATAGCAAGAATAGCAGCAACTCTAAAAATAATAGCTAATACTTCTATGTGCCAGGTACAGTTTTAAATGCTTAACATATTTGAATTATTCAATCCTCACAAGTCAACCTTGAGGAAAGCAGAAAAGAGTAATAAAAAGAACCCCATGAGGTAGATGCTGTTACTATTCCCATTTTACAGATGGGGAAAATGCGTTATGGAGAGATTAAGCAATTTCCCTGAAGTCACACAGTTGGTCAGTGATAGAGCCAATATTTAAGCCAAAGAAGCCTAGCAGTGGAGTCCATGATGCAGAGGAGAGGAAGATGATAAAGAAAGACCTCCTGATTTGAACTCCCTCCTTTCCCCCAGTCTCTGGACAAAGCCAAGGTGGATGGAGAGAGGCCCTGAGGAAGAACCATAACAAGGAGACGGGCCTGATTTTGGATTTTGTGTGACCTCAAGCTAGTTGCATAATCACACTGTGACTCAAGTGTCTAATTATAAAGTTAGAGGAGAAAATACCCACCCCATAGGATTGTTGGGAGGACTGGGAAGAACTGTGTGTTTGCAGTGAGCAGCAAAGAGCCTAAGTGGGGGCTATTAAAGATGAATAAGAACAAGGCCTAGAGCAACATTGTGCCTGGGAATTTCCTCCTGTCAGCCTTCATGTTACTCAAATGTGGCCAGTCTCGAAGCCAAACTCAGCATGTAAATGCAATGCCTTCCCTCCAGCGTGGGACATGACGCCCGGGGATGAGCCTCCCTGGCAACGAGGGACCACTATCAAATACCAACTGATGATGCAACTGGAAAAGGACCTTATATGGAAGGTTCAATGCGGATCAGCAGAATATCCATGTCTACATAAAACAACATGACTTTAAAATGCTGTTTGACCTAAAGTAAGGGGGAAATGGAAAGGAGAAATGAGTTTATATGGCTACGAGTTTCTAAAAAAGAGTCTGGAGGCTGGCAGAAGGATTGCCCTCATGCACAACTGAGCAGAGTCAGAGAGACAGATAAAGCAGATACAACCCCCAGATATTGGTTCCTATGAAGGCTAAAGAGACCCATGAGAGTTATGGTCATGGCCGATGGGGTTTACTACCAGGGCAGATGGCCCCTCTCTGGAAATGGTGTTTATGTGTGATGAATCTGGACTCAGATGGGATCTCCCTTCATAAGACTTTCATACTAATCTGCTGGAGGTGCAGTTAACGTTGGGGTTTAAGATATAGTTAGGGGATTTGAATCTCTGGACTGATAATGTGATAGCCAGGCCCTGAGCCTCAACAGACTCCAGCACCTACAATCTGATTTATTGGACTTACCACACTCAGCTAAGATGGAGTTGAAGAAGGACAATCACCACACCATGGAGCCTAGAGTGATTACAACTGAAAATGGGAGGATGGCAGCCAGCATCCATGTGGAATCTGAGCCTCCTCTTGACATAGAGGTGCAATGGACACAACCAATCCAATGTCCACATAGAAGAGGTGGCATTGGATTGGGAAAAGTGGACATGGTGGACGATGGGTATGGGGAAGGGCAGGAAGAGATGAGAGGTGGGGGCGTATTTGGGACGTGGAGCTGCCCTGGATGGCGCCTCGGGGGTGATCACCGGACATCGTGGATCCTCACAGGGCCCACTGGATGGAATGGAGGAGAGTATGGGCCATGATGTGGACCATTGTCTATGAGGTGCAGAGGTGCCCAAAGATGTACTTACCAAATCCAATAGATGTGTCATGATGATGGGAACGAGTGTTGTTGGGGGGGGAAAGGGGGGGGTGGGGGGGGTGGGGTTGAATGGGACCTCACATATATATTTTTAATGTAATATTATTACAAAGTCAATAAAAAAAAAAAATAAAGATGAATATCACAGTACTCGAGCATTTTCTTACCTTCCTCCCATTAACAGTTGCCTGCTTTGTCTCATTTAGTTATGACATGAGGAGGAAGAAAGACTTAAGGAGATTGTCTGAATTCCAACCAAATCGGCAGTTACCACTTTAATTTAAATCTTCTTCTCTGCTCACCCCACTAAGGAGTTTGATGATAATTCCCATCCAGGGTTTCATTTCATAACCAGGGCTAATCTGACTCATTATCTCCCTGTCAGCACCGAGAGAATGAAAACCAGCTGTCGTCATCAATGTGTCTCTGCTCTGAATAGAATCTGAGAAGGAATAAAAGTCAACGTTGAATTCCCTATTTAGGTCATTAACCCTGAGGGCAACACTGAAGAATTCTGGGACAAGCCCAGCCATGGATGATGAGGCTGTAAAGGCCCAGAACCTTCTGGGAAACCTGGTCTACATGGCCAGGGCAGAAGAAACCCAGCTGGAGGAGGTAAGATGGTATTACTGAAAAGAACTGAACAGAATGTGGTGCTCACATCCACAAATCATACCTTACAGAACACAGAACCTGGAATTGGTCAGATCAGGCTCAAAACAAAGTGGTTCTGTGGCCCTGGGAAGGTTACCTAATCTCACTGAGCATGTTTTCTTGCTAGCATAATACCACAATTTGCACCATACAATTTCACAGGTTTTGACAAAATATAAAATCGCTCGTATCCATCATTGCAGTATTATGCAGAATGTTTCCAATGTCACAAAAATGTCCCATGCTGTACTTATTCTTCCCTTTTCCTCCCCTTGAAATTCTGGTGACCACTGTCTTTATACCAATATTACAAATTCTTCTATTACTAGAATAGTATGTCTTCTTTAGTCCATAGTTGCATCCCCCTTCTGTTTGCTCTTTCCTCTCTCTTGAGGATTTGGGAATGGTGATGTCCAGTCTGCCTCTGATTGAGAGGGAGCTTAAATCCTATGGGGTAGATGGGTGGAACTGTCCTGCTTGCAGTGCAGATAGTCTCTGTTTTGGGGGATGGGTGCTGTCCTTCATCATCCTTTCATTAGTTGTCCTGGGTGAGTCTGATGAACTGGAGAGTAGGTGTTGGCCCCAACTCTGCTGAGATTCAGGTCTCAACTGGCATATAAGCAGCCAAGATTTAAGCCTCTGGAATATATATTTAATGGATATAGTGCTAATTATAGGTTTAAATAAAAGGGACAGAAGAACCATGTGTAGGGAAATTATAAATGAATCTAAATCTGTTATGTTGGGAGAAACAAGTTACCATACATTCCAAGGAAAGGCCCACAGATGGTGTAGCAGTTTGATATAATTGATGAAGTCCAAAAAGAAATATTGGATTATGCTTTTAATCTGATCTGTACCTGGGCATGATTGAGCTATGATTAGGGCACTGAGTTCCCACCCAGTCCCCACCCCTTGGTGGGTGGGGACTCACAGATAAAAGGCATGGCAAAGGACAGAGTTGGAGCTTTTGCCATGAGGGCTTTTAATATTGGAATTTGATGCTGAAGCCTTAAGCTGGAGCCCTGGGAAGTAAGCCCACAGAGGAAAGAGAAGCCAGGCCCAGGAAGAGAGGAACCCTGAGCCCTGGAAGAAGCAAATCCTGGGAAGAAAGGCACCCTGAACCCAGAGAGAAGCAACACTCTGGAAAGGAGAAACCCAGGAAGCCTGAACCCTCACAGCCCTCAGCAGCCATCTTGCTCCAACACATGAGAATACTTCGATGAGGGAAATAACTTATGCTTTATGTCCTGGTATCTGTAAGCTCTTACCCCAAATAATTATACCCTTTATAAAAACCAACCAATTTCTGATATTTTGCATAAGCACCCCTTTGGCTGGTTAATACAGATGGAGTGCCAATATTCTGGGGTTGTCTGCCCTGCTTATAATGTCTAGGTGTCCCTAGAGGTCCCAGGAGCACCCCTAATTGGGCACTGTTTACTGTGGAAGATAGTGAGATTCTCCTGAGACATGCATAAGCATAACCTCTGGATTACCTCCCAATTCACTTTGAAATCTCTTAGCCATAAAACTCATTTGCATCTTAATATTTCCCCCTTTTGGTCTAGGTCTTTTTCCAAATGCATTAGACCATAATATCAAACCCTCAATATTAATGTATATAACTATGAACCTTATTCTTGAAAATTTGAAACTTAGTGACTGTTACAGATTTTGAGGGGAGAGGGGAGGAATGGGTGGAACATGGGGCATATTTGGGGCACTGGAGTTGTTCTGCAAGATCTTGCAATGATGGATACAGGCCATTATGCATTTTGTCAGAACCTATAAAAGCTATACAGTCCAAAAGGTAAGCCATAATGTAAACTACTGACCATGGTTAGTAGCAATGCTTCAATATTTGTTCATCAATTGCTAACAAATGTATCAGACTCATGTAGGATATTGTTGGTAGGGGAGGATGTGAGGGGGAAGGGAGTGGGGTATATGAGAATCCCCGATATTTTCTATGTGAATTTTCTATAACCTAAAGCGTCTCAGAAAATAAGTGGAGAAAAAAAATAAAGATACTAGAGGAACATACAGAAGTAGTTGTCAATATATATAAAAAATAACAGAACAGTTGATGAAAGGCACGATACAAAGTTTTTATTTTAATTTTTAAAAATTATTGTTATTTTTTGTTGGCTTTGATTTGGGGGAGGTTTTTGGTTGTACAGGTTGCAGCTATGGTAGAGGAGGATCACTGGTCTGGGGTGTCAGTGCTGGGGGGGGCGTGTGGAGGGGTTCACCTGGGGAATATGGGCATGTGGTCATGGGGTATTGTTTCAGTGGGTGGAGACCCAAAGAATAACCAATGGAGTACTGAATTCCCATTCTGGGAAATCCTGCTAAATACTCTCATACAGTGGCAAGAATCTCTGGAGTACATGGGTAGTGTCTAGCAAAAGAGGGTGGACCAATGTACCAAGCCCTTGATAGTGATGCTTGTATTTATGAACTTTGTACCTGTGAAATTGAAACTTGGCCTAGTAATATAAAATGCCTAAGAGCTACTTCCTGAGGGCCTCCTTGTTGCTATATGGTGGCTCTTTCTAAGCCAAAAACAGCATACAAATTTACTGCCTTCCCCCCAATATGGGACATGACTCCCGGGGATTAGCCTCCCTTGAACTAAGGAATTAATACCAAGCACCAACTAAGATAACTCATTTTTAAAACCACTTCCCTTGAAAACACATCTCCCTCCATACCCCATCCCATGCCTTGCTTCCTCTTTATAGCAAAATTCCCCATATAGGCTTATTTTCACCACTTCTGTATAACTATCATCCACACCATTTCATAGAATCTATTCTTATTGAGAACACCAATGAACTTCATTTTGCCAAAATTAATGATCAATGTTCTGTCCTTTTATAAGACATCCGTAATCTTTTGACACATTTGATGATTCTTCCTTCTTAAATTGCCTTCTCCTTGATACTCCACGTAAATGAAATCATGGAATCTTCACCCTTTTATATCTGACTTAATTCATTCAACATTATGTCTCCAAGGTTCATCGATGTTGTCTCATGGATCAGAACTTCATTCCTGTTTATGACTGAAAAATATTGCATTGTATGGATATATCACATATTGTTTATCCATTCATTTGTTGATGGACACTTGGGTTGTTACATCTTTTGGCTATTGTGAATAATGCTATGAACATTGGTGTACAAATATCTATTTAAGTCCCTCACTTCAAACCTTTTGGGTGTACATCTAGAAGTGGAATTGCCTGTTCATAGGGTATTCTGTGTTTAACTTTCTGAGTAACTGCCTAACTGTTTTCCACAATAGCTGCTCCATTTTACATTCCTACCAACAATGTACCAGAGTTCTTATTTCTCTACATCCTCAATAATAGTTGTTATTTTCTGGTTTAATTTGTTTTTCAGTAATAGCCATCCTAGTGGATGTAAACTGGTACCCCATTGTGGTTTTGATTTGCATTCCCCTTATGACTTTAATGATGTTGAGCCTCTTTTCATGTATTTACTGTCCATTTTGTATCTTCTTTGGAGAAATGTCTCTTCAAGTCCTTTGCCCACTTTTAATTGGGTTGTTTTTGTTGTTGTTGTTGAGTTGTAGGTGTTCTCGTAGTAGGTAACAGATTTCCCAGGTCTGGGTATGTATGTGTTGGGGAGTTATAGCATAATGGGAACAAAGTTTATGTTTGGGTGATGAAAATGTTTTGGTAATGGAAGGTAGTGATGGCAGCACAATATCAGGGATGTAATTAATATCACTGAAACACACATTAGTTTATTAATGAATTTACATGAAAGTGGTTAAAATGGGAAACTTTGTGTATATATATGTTAGCACAATAAACAAACTATTTTTAGAAACTACCTTTTCACCTGACTTTGAAAATAGAATACTCTTTACTGGAAACTCTTCTTTAATCTTTTTTGCTGGATCTTACTTACATACTAACCCCTAAATGCTTAAATGCTCCAAAACTCAGTCTTCATATTCATCTCTCCTCTTCTCTCCTCTTATCCTGTCTTCTCCATCTAAACTATTTTCCTAGAAGGCCACATTAAACTTATTATTTTAAAAATCACCTATATGTTGATGAGCCCAAAATTAATCTCTCTATCCAACCTCTTTAGGGTTTTCTAAACTTGACTCTAATCGATGAGTCAAAATCTTCATCTAGACATCCAGCAGCCATTTTAAGTTTCATAGGCCAAAACCAGAACTCTTGATTTCCCCTGAGAAAACCTACTCCATAATCAAACTATATGCTCTTTTGAATCACTTATCACTACTTCCACCAAAGGTCTTCAAGGCTAAGCTAGGAGTTGACTAAACATGATCCTTATGTGAAATATGTCCACCATCTATTTTTGTAAATAAAGTTTCATTGTAGCACAGCCATGACCTTTCACTTATGTACTGTCTTTGGCTGCTTTCACGCTACAATGGCAAAGTTGGGTGGTTGTGATAAACTACCTGACTCACAGAGCCTAAGATATTCATTATGTGGCTCTTTACAGAAAAAGTCTGGTGATCTCTAGACTCAGCCACCACGATTTCATGGTTACGTGACTGCCATCCTCCTACACAGGAATCATTCTTCCACAATTTTCCTCTAGATTCACCCAGAAGCCAGAATGATGCTCTTAACACAAAAGTCGTATCTTGTCACTGTCCTAATTAAAAAGCTCTCATTGTTCTAACATAATTGCTATAAAAGCCTCACTCTCTATTACAGCCTGAAAGTCCCTAAAAGCTCTGGACCTGTTTTCCTCACTAGTTCTATTTCCTACAACTTTTCTTCTTACTTTCCTCACTCAAGCCACATGGCAGTTTCCTCAAAAATTGCAAGACCTTTCTCTCTTCAGAGCCTTTGTTCTTGCTGTTCTCTCCCCATGAGGCACTTTCCTTCTATATGCCATATGGATGCTTCCTTTCCTTATACAAGTATCTACTCTAATATCACCTCCTCACTTTTAAGAATTCTATTTTCTATTTAACAGGGATTCTGTCTCTCATTCACTGCCATTTCCATAATACTAAGCACATTGTAGACTCACAACATATAATTGTTGATGAGATGAATGAATAAGTCCCAACATAGAGGTACACACAAGGGACTGTGGGAGCACGAAGAAAGGGCTCCTAACACCCATCCTGGCATTGAGGAATGGTTAAGAAAGTTGGCAAAGACTGTAAGTAAAGCCTCAAATAGGGGTGCTCCTAGAGCCATCCAGACACTATAGACAAGGCACACAACCCCTTGAATTTAGCTGGGGTCAGTGGGCCTTACCTTGGAATATATAACAACCTCTTTCCCCAAAGTAACAGAGTTAGACTCTTTTCTGATTTCCCAACACAAGATTCTTTTACCCTTTTTATTAGATCCTATAATTAGCACCAAACCTGTTAAATGTAAGTCTCAGAGAATTAAATCTTTGATCTGTTCATATGTGGGTTGAGCCCTGGATCTCAGAAGAGTTGCACCAATACCTACCTACTCTCTAGTTCATCAGACTTGCTCAGGACAACTAACAAAATGGGCAATTCCCATCCCCCAAAACAGAGAGTATCTAGAACTGCAAGCAAACATTTCCTTCCATCTGTCCCATAGGATCTAAACACCCTCTGAATCTGAGACAGAGCAACATCACCATCCCAAAAGCCTCAAGTTTGAGGAATTAACAAACACAAAGGGGAGAATGCAACTATGGACAAAGTAAACTCATTAATAAATATTGTAGTAGTGGAAGAACATGTAACACTGATATAAAGATAACAGTTACCAGAGGTTCTATGGAGAGGGGTAGGGAATCATTGGTAGAATATAGGGCATTTTTAGGGCATTGGAATTAAGTGTAAACCACAATGTAAACCATAGACCTTGGTTAGGAGCAATGCTTCAACATTTATTCATCAATTGTAACAAATGTACCACACTATTGTAAGATTAATAGGGCAAGATGTAGGAAGGAGAGGAGGTGGAGTATTGGGAATCCCTTATACTTTCGATGTAACATTTTTGTAATCTGAAACCTCTTTAAAAATAAAATTTATAATACTAAAAAGAAGGCTGGCAAAGAAAGAGGCAGTGAAAGGCAAAGATGTTGTTTTAGAAAGGAAGGGGCGATGTGCAAAGAGAGAAGCAACAGAGA
Source organism: Dasypus novemcinctus (assembly GCF_030445035.2). NCBI lineage: Eukaryota > Metazoa > Chordata > Mammalia > Cingulata > Dasypodidae > Dasypus > Dasypus novemcinctus. Next base: position 60,248,988 of record NC_080695.1, read on the forward strand.
AGGTGGCATATTCAGGAAATCAAAAGTATGAGGCACATATGGAATATAACATAGATTAAATAGATAGCTAGACAGATAGATAAAAATGTACATATAGATAATACAGATGATGATGTGGAGATGGAGAAGACATGGGTACAGATATAGATCAGCAGTTGGGAGGTAGAGATAGGCATAAGGCAAATGACAAAGGACTATGAATATCAAGCTATTTGTATTTTTTCTGAGATTTTTTAGAAGATATTGAAGACTAAACAAAATAATAACATGATCACAAATGCTGGCATTCAAAGCTAGTGCTGTTCTACTCCAAATTCCACATTCTTTCCCCTATACTATGAAGCTATGAGAAATAGTTTCTCTGGGTTTTCAGCCTCTAGGGTATTGAACTGGTATTTGTTTCTAGGGTGAAGCTTAAAAATTGCAGCCTCTGGCACATCAATTCTACTTCCTGAATCCCACAAGGAAATCACCCCAAATCCTGAAAACCATGATACACAGAAATGTTCCTCACAGAATTTTTTATAATAGGGAAAATGAGATTAACCTAAATATTTTGCAGAAACAAAATGGTTAAGAAAAGTATGGTATGTTTACTCTTTGAAGTATTATCCAGTCATCAAAATTTTCTGGAGGGACAGAAAAACCATCACTGGTTGTAAGGGGCTGAGGTTGAGGGATGGTACTGATTACAAAGATTCATGAAGGAATTTGGGATGGCAAATGGCATTATTCTGTATCTTGATTATGGTGCTGGTATGTATTTGTCAAAATTCATAGAATTGTACATTAAAAAGGGTGAATTTTAGTGTATGTAAATTATACCTCAACAAACCTGAAGAAAATTTAAAAACTATGTGTTTGATTATTTTGAATGTGATGAGGAATTGCTTATATTATAGTGTTCAGTACTTTCAGTACTAATTCAGGACATAGAATTGTATATGCAAAATGAAATAATATCTGGTAAAATAAAACCTATGCATAGAGAAAATACTGGAAGAAACTATGCCAAATACTAACAGTTAGATTATCTTTTGGTGGTGGGAAAATTTTCTATTTTTTCCTCTTCTGTTTCATTTTAATGATGTAAATTTTGTTTTAAAAAATATGTTGTATTATGGAAGTTTCTCTACCGTTTCTTCAATTATTTATGAGCTCTTCAAACACCACATGCTTTTGCTTGATATCTGCATTTTCCAGCTTTGATGTACTAGACAGAGGTCAGTAATGAGAACCATAAATGCCCCTGGCTGTTACTGGGGTGTCTTTAGCGTGGAGTTAGAATGGGACTCTTAAGCAGCTGCGCCTTCTCATAGTTCCATGGCAATTCTGTAGGGTGGAAGACAGTTTTTCTCTCAGATGGCTCTGTGATTGAATGCCCTCTGCTAACAAAACACACCCCTGTCCCTGCTTCTCTCTCCAAGCTTTTATGAACGTGAGACACACATAGAATATTTGGTGACCACAAGAGAAAAATGGTGTTATTATCCAGACACTTGAGGGAGACAATCACTTCAAAACCATTCCATAAATCACATCTTAGAGCCTGTCAGAAAATACACATCACAAACAACAATAACAATTGTGTCCTTTGGAAAATAGATTTTAAACGTCCATCTAAGTCTATTGGAAACTTTTCCCTAAATGCAGTGTATATTCTTGCCTCCTAGTCTAAACGGTAATGATGGACTGAAGTGGTGGTGAAGGGAGAACATTCTAATGAGGACAAGCAGAGAAACCAAGAAACAAGATGGAAAAGCTATAATAAATTATAGATTCTGATAAATTATCACACACTGTAGAGTTTCAATTACAGATACACAAAGTTTACACAAGTAATTACTGAAGAAATTACCATGGAAGCACATCTATTCATTGAATTACGAGCATCAATTCTCTCCCCTGATTGCATCTTCAGTTCTGAGGATGGCAATCACAGCTTCACACAAAACCTTAATAACACAATCTTTTTTGGATTAAAACATGCCACTGGAAAGGAAATGTGTAAAGGGAAGATAAGAAAAGACTGTTGATTCATAGTGGGAAAGAAAATGGCTTCAATGAGTTACTTGTGAGACCAGAACTTTGACAGGTGGAAGTTGAGCACCCAAGTAGCCGTCTCTGAATGTGATTCCTAATGTTCTCTGAAGGAATTAAGCATCACCTTGGGGATCAGGAAAGATGATCCGCAGAGGATAAGGTCCAGTAAGTAATGAATCCTGTTGATGTAGAAGGTCATGTGACAGCAGGGCTGTATAGAACTTGAAGGATTTTAATCTAACTTTCAATCCAATGCTTAGCTCAAATCCTTTGCCAGGTTAATATGTATACACACATGTGAATATACAAACATATATGCACATGTGTGCACACACATAAGCACGCACACACACCTTAATTCCTTACAGAGAAAATGCTTTTAGTGTACCCTCACATATTCTATCACCTTATCACTTTGTTGCATACCAGCTTGAATTACCACTCCCATTTCAAGGCCTGAGGAACTTAGTGTATATGTGTGCGTGTATGTGTGTGTGTATTTAGTACCAAAAGCACTGTCCACTCATGTGGGAGGCCACCAGAAGTGTCAGAGAATTAGTGCCCCCTGGAAGTAGTCCTTTGTCTACAACTTGGGAGTTGGTGTATAAACACCCCACATGGGATAACTCTGAAACCTACGGCCTACATGGTTTCTTGGAGCAAGATTAAGCCTCCAGTGCTCTCAGTTGGAATGGGTTCTAAAATACCCTCTTTATTCCTCCCTCCCCTTTTTTATCTCATTCCCCACTCTCCTACTGTTTTTTCCTGGGGTTGTCTCTAAAATATTTGACTTGAATCCTTGTGTCAGTGTTTCCTTCTAGGAGAACCCAAAGTAAGACATTCCTCAGCTTTAAACTGAGGGAAATGACAGTCCTGTAGTGGGCATTAAGTGAGAGCACATGTAGTGTCTCTCCTAGTACCCAGCTGTGATCAATTATTTATTATTGTTGTCATTACCATTGTTATTGTTAAAGCATATCTTCCCACTTTCTTCTACATTTACCACTTCATTTCAGTCTCTTTTGCTGTCTCTTTCCAATCACTGCCTTTCAACCCCAACTACTAAAACCTGGGCTGACTAAAGGAGGTCAACAGCACTAAACCTATCCATTACCATTGGTCAGGGTGTAGCTTTCAGCCAAACCTTCCAGCAGGATATCCAGATCCCTTGGGTCTCTGTGGGAAGCAGAATCAACAAGGGACTCAGAGACTAGACTGTGCTTTATTTTTCCCTATTGCAGTAGTGCATCTGTGTTTTCCCTTTCGACTAGGACAGAAAGAGCAAAATCCACTTCATCTTGTTGGGTGCAACCTCCAGTGATACAACCCAAAAGATGAAGTTTATTGTCCCCAGTGCCTGACAGTTTCCTCACAAAAGAATAAGCACCATCCACTCCCCACTCTACAGAGGATGGACTATCCTTTCTGCTGTTTTCCCAGCAAGGAGGACAAAATGTGTATCAGCATATCAGTTAGACTTCTTTGTGCTACAAGTAGAAGAACTTAACTTACTTAAATCAAAATAATCAATTGAAATCAAAAGAGGGATTCATGGCCTGACATAATGGAAATTCAAAGAGGTACCATCATGTGACATCATCAGAAACTTCTCCTGGGTTGACTCTATTAAGCAGTTTCTGCAAAGCAACGGCAAAAATGATGACCAACAGTAAAGGGTGTGTGCCTTACCAGCTTAGCAGCCCAGATGGCAATTTGAATCAAGTTCTGTATGATTCCAAAGCCTTTGCTTTAGCCATTTCACTACAGCATATTATTTTCCAACATTTTACCCATTTGTTCATTCATTCACTCATTCCGCAAATATTTATTGAGCACCTACTCTCTTACCTGTACCGTGCAAGGTGCTGGGGACTCAGAAGTGAATAAAACAGGGGAGATCTCTACCTGCAATAAGCTTCCATTCTAGGGGAGGTGGGGCAGGAGATTTAGCAAGGAAATAGTGATATATATTACAATATTACAATATGGTGTGAGGTTAGATGGTGATAAATGCTGGGAAGAACATGAAGCCACCTTACGATATAAACAGTAACAAGGGAGGGGAGTGTTCATTTTCAATAAGATGATCAGGCAAGAACTCCATGAAGAGAGAACACCTGAAAAGGAACCCAACAAATATTCAAATGAATGGATGAATGGTCTCATTTAATTCACTTCTCTTCACAACATTACAAGGTAGGTCCATTATGATTCGCATTTTACAACTGAGGAAACTCAGGCTCAGACACATTAAACAACCTGACCACCACCACCCCCACCCAGATTATTGGTAGTAAACCAGGTTTGGTTTACCAAGCCAGGTTTGCCCTTGCTCCTGCACACTATGACTTTCTGCCTTCCAGAAGCATCACTGGCCACTCCCTGTGCTATTTCCACCAGCAGGGGCAGGGAGCAGCCTGGGGCACAACCTGCCTTGGTGTGCTCAGGAGGACAGATGAACACTCCTGGCAAAGCTACGTATCAGAAATGCAGCACACACCTCCCCGCTTCCCAACGGCTATGGCAGAGCCTCTAGACAACGCCCACATTGCCCCTACCCTTTCCAAATGCATCCATGGTACCCACACCCCTGAAAGCATTCCCTTCACCTCCAGATTAAGGATAAAACATTTCAAATATCCAGCTCCTTTTCTGGGTAATGCCTGTTCAGAGACTCTCAGGGCTGGGTTGAAAATTTTCTGGCCCCTTGTGAGGTTGAACAAATAGGAACCCAGGAGGGGAGGCGCCCTGCCCCAAGGCTTACATAGAGGCAGTAGCAGCCCATGAACACCACAGATTTAGGAGAAAGACATGAGATTTTCAGTCTGGTTTTCTTGAGTACAAATTCCGGCTTCCTCATGAAACACTTTTTTTGTGCATCAGCTAAGTGCCTGCTACATATCTCATTTAATTTAATCTTGTCAACATTGTGACACAATTGGTATTATTGTTTCCATTTAATATGTAAGGAGACCAAGTCTCAGATGGGGGAAATAACATGCCCAGAGTTACCCAATTAATAACTGATAGAAACAGAATTTGAATCCAGATTCAAACTGAACCCAGATTTGAATCCCAATCTCTGGAATTCCAAGAGATTCCAGAGTCCCTGCTCTTATTTGCTCTGCCAGGACCTTCTCCCAGGTTAAGTTTACAGATATTACTGTTTTTTCACTTTGCCCTGACATGAGACTTGAAGTTCACAGGGAGATTGCAAAGTTGAGGAGCCAGATGTAACTTTGGGTGATAAATCAACATCCTGGCTGGGATTTCCTTTGCCTTGTCGCTAAGCAAAAGGAGTAACTATATTTCGGAGCAATCACCTTTTCAGCTGTGAATCACCTAGCTAGTTTTGGGGTGTTCAGAATGGAAGATTGAAATTGTCAAAATTTGACATTGATTTGGCAACATCATCTATGTTGTCATTATCATCATCATCATCACCAATCATCCTGATTTTCCTTATCATCCCAATAACACCAGCTGCTGAGACCACCATTTGTTAAATGCTAACAAATATCAGGCCCTACACCATGTACTTTGTATATGTCTCCCAATTTCATCTTCACCATAACTGTCATATTGGTAACATCAACCTCATTTTTACAATTGAGAAAAGAGAGATTCAGAGAAGTTGAGTAATTTGCCTAAGACCACATACCTGGGAAACTGTGAAGCTGGAATTTGATCCCAGCTCTACCTGAATCCACAATGTTAGCTTCACCAAATGTTAGGCAAGAGGATAAGTTTCCCATTAATATAGCAAAAAGAGTGAAATGTGTATGACTGTTTTTATAAAATATAAATACAAATAAACTATAAAGAGGAAACAGAATAGCAGCTATTAATATATGTGTCAGGAGAAGCATAGAGAGATTAGAGGCGATGAGTTTTGTTTGGTTGGTTTTTGTTTATTATTATTATTACTGGAATAATGATTGGAAGGATGAATGCATAACTATGTGGTTATACCAAATACCACTGATTATACACTTTGGATGGATTTATGCTTTTTATTATGTATGAATAAAATTCATTTGTTAAAAAAAAAGAGTGAAATGTAGCATCCAAGTGAAAAAGAATTCTGGAAGGATGATCAAGCAGGGATGAGTGGAGGTATATATATCTCATCAAGTCAGCAAGCAAAAACAAGGGAGGCCATCTCCCAAAGGGTCTTTGGATTTGGCTCTTACCCCTGGAACCAGGGACCTGCAGTTGTTTTGAGTTAACCCTCCACCCTCAAGGCTGGGAAAGGTCAGTATTGAAATCAGCCATTGTTTCAAACACTGCTGCTCTTTATGTGTTGCTTATGTACTAGTACACAGTGTACTCTCTCTCCCTACACACTCCCACTTGCCTTCCCTTGGGAGAAGTCAGCAGACTAGAAAATATGAACCCTTCATGCTGTGACCTATCACATAGGCATCTGGCGTTCCTGCCCAGAATCTCTTCCCTCTTCTTTAGTTCAGAGCTCCTCATGAGGGTTTGATGAGGCTGGTCTGACCAACCTCCATAATTACAGGTTATCCAGGTCTACTCAATCAAAGCAGCCCATCCCGCTGGCCATATTGACTGATTCTGGGAAGAACATGTGATATAAGCTGAGCCAATAAGATTCATTCCTAGGACTTTCAATTTCAGAGAGAGTTGATTTCTTGCCTCAGGAGTTGCCAAGTCTGTGTAACCTGGTCTGCCCTATGGATGGAGCCGCAATGAAAGATGTAGGGAGGTGACCTGTGGAATATCATGCAAGCACTTAGAGCCCTTGGGCATAGAACCAGCCTGCCCAGTGGACTTCCCAGCTATATGATTCAGTAACTTTCTCTTCATGCTTAAATTGGTTTGAGTTAGGGTTTGCCACTTGCAACCAAAAAACTCTTGGCTGTAATAGCACATCTTATCTTTTCAAGGCAGAATATAAGGTCCCTTGGATAGAACCCTTCTTTCCTATGCCAACGTATCTTTATTCCCTGTCACTGCACTCTACTTTCAAAAACAATTCAATTGGAGAATTGTGGGAAGATGCCGACAGACAAACAGGCAGAGCTAAATGCTCTCACAAAAACAACAGAAAAGGGCCAATATCTGTCTGAGGGATCTGCTTTGGGGGTCAAAAGACCAGGACAGTGCTACACAACTCCCAGGAGGGTGAGGGACAGAGAGATAAAGAAGCCAAAATGACGAACATGAGTTACCAAGCTCCAGTGGCAGCAGGGAAGGGCTCCACTCTCCCACCCCTAAGATATTAAGCTGGCATAAAGCCACTGGCTCACTGCAGCTGACCGAGAGAAGAACAGACATCTTCCTCCCTGTCAGTTGTTTTAAGAGAAAAGGACAGGGAAATGGACTTGGCCCAATGGATAGAGCATCCGCCTACCACATGGGAGGTCCGCAGTTCAAACCCTGGGCCTCCTTGACCCGTGTGGATCTGGCCATGCACAGTGCTGATGCGCACAAGGAGTGCCCTGCCATGCAGGGGTGTCCCCCGTGCAGGCGAGCCCCATGAGCAAGGAGTGCACCCCGTAAGGAGAGCCGCCCAGCACAAAAGAAAGTGCAGCCTGCCCAAGAATGGCACCGCACACACGGAGAGCTGACACAACAAGATGACGCAACAAAAAGAAACACAGGAAAAAGTGGCCATGGTGGCTGCTGGGTGCAGGGAATGGGAGGAAGAGATGAGATGTGGAGGCATTTTCGGGACTTGGAGTTGTCCTGAGTGGTGCTGCAGGGACAATTTCCGGACATTGTATGTCCCCCCATGGCCCACTGGATGGAACGTGGGAGAGTGTGGGCTATTGTGTGGACCACAGGCCATGGGGTGCAGCAATGCCCAGAGATGTACTCACCAGATGCAATGGATGTGTCATGATGATGGGGGAGAGTGTTACTGTGGGGGGAGTGGTGGGGTGGGGGCGGTGGGGGTGAATGGGGACCTCGTATTTTTTGAATGCAATATTTTTTAAAAAATGAATAAAAAAGGAAACACAGATTCCCAGGGTCATTGATAAGGATGGAAGCAGTCGCAGAAGAACACATAGCGAATGGACAGAGAGAGCAGACACCAGGGGGGAGGGGGAGGAAATAAATAAATAATAAAAATAAATTTTAAAAAAAGAGAAAAGGACAGTTCAGAGATTCAGGTCTCCTGAGTATACACCAACCTAAATGTCAACCATAGGTCCGGTAAAAGTAACAGAAGAGGCATGTGTAGAAAGGTCATATCTGAGTCCAACTCCATCACACTCAGGAACAGAAACTCCAAAGTAGGGCCAACTGACATGGTCCTGAACTCCAGAGCTATCTGCCATGACCATAGAACCTGTGGGTCTCTGCAGACTTGCATCCATGTGACAGCCAGGTCCTGGGCCTCAGCAGAATTGCGGCTCCTACCCTCTGGTTTGTTGGACTTACCCTGGCCAGCTGGCAGGGAAGTGAAGAGGGTCAACCACCACACCAGGAAGCCAAGAGTGCCTACAGCTGCAAGCAGGAGAATTGCATCCATCATCCATGTGGAATCTAAACCCCCTCTTGATGTAGAAGGGGACTGGACATAACCATCCCAGGGTCCACAGGTGGAGAAATAGAGTATGGATTAGAGTGGACTCACTGGTGTTCTGCTTGGGAACTATTGTGATTAGTAAGGGAAGAAATTGTAGTAGTGATATGGAGAGGGTGGCCATAGTGGCTGCTGATGGTAGGGAGATGGAAGAAGAGATAAGGTGTGGGGGTATTTTCAGGATTTGAAATTGTCCTAGGTGGTGCTGCAGGGACAGATGCTAGACTTTGTGTGTCCTGTCATGGTCCACTGGGTGGACTGGGGGAGAGTGTGGACTACAATGTGGACCACTGTCCATGTGGTACAGCAGTGCTCCAGAACGTATTCGCCAGGTGCAGTGGATGTGCTGCAGTGATGGAAGAGGTTGTTGATGTGGGAGGGGCGGGGTGGGTGGGGTGGGGGGTATATGGGGACCTCATATTCTTTTAATTTAACCTTTTAAAATAAAATAAAGAAGAAATAAATAAATAAAGCATAAAATAAACCTTAAAAAAAGAGAGAGAGAGAAAAGGGAGGGGAGGTCGGATGCTTTTCTTCAGTTAATTCAGCTGCAGAGCCAGCCTTGAAGCTCTGATGTGGAGATTCAACATAGAAACACAGTAATGCCAGACTGAAACACATCTGTGGATAGGTGCACTGTTGAGTGCCATCTGCTGAATGGTCTGGAAATTGCATGGACAAAAACTGTTCCCTGTGCTCTCTGTACCCAATCGCTGGGAGAAAATCTGTACCCCACTAGTGAGTCCCTGGCCTGATTTTGAAATTTTAATCTGGGAAATTTTTAAAACTTAAATAAGTTGAACCAAATATCAAAGAAGGTATGTGGAGGGAAAAAAAAACAGTAGGCAAGAGACAGAAATTGACCATCAGTGTAAATTCACCAACATATTCAGATGCATGGACACAAGCAAAAAATCACAAGCCATACTAAGAAACAGGAAGAGATGGTCCAGCCAAAAGAACAAACCAAATATCCTGAAGAGATACAGAATTTAAGACAATTAATCAGTGGTAATCATACAACTATCCTAAATCACTTCAAATAATTTAAAGAAAATGTGACTAAATAAATAAAGGATATTAAGAAGACACTGGGCAAGCATGAAGAACAATTTGAAAGCCTGCAAAGGAAAGTAACAGACCTGTATGAGTCAATCAGAGAGGTGCTGATGCAAAGTATCAGAAAGCTGTTGGCTTTTATAAAAGGTATTTTTGGAGGGTAAAAGCTTACATTTACAAAGTCCTAAAGAGTCCAACTCAAGGACTCACCAAACTCTGTGTGAAGCAAGATGGTGGGTGACATCTGTGAGGGTTCAGCCTTACTCTTTCATCTTAAGACTCCATGGGCCCAGTTTCTTCCAATCTCAGCTGTAGGCTGGCATAGGTCTCAGCTGCTCTGGACTCTTCAGCTGAAAACTATCAGGTGAATGGCTCAACTCTTTCTGGGGCCCCAGGATCAGAATTCTCTCCTCTTCCATGTCTATGGATCTCTCTCTATTCCCATGTATCTTCTTCTGTCTACTTGACTGAGTGTCCATTTATAAAGCCCACCAAGAGGGTGGGGACTCAACCCTGAGTTGCCCAAATGATGTGGTCAAAACAAAGCCCTAATCTTGATTTAATCAAGTAACCATAAAACTTTGAATTTAATACAGTCAAAGGGTATTATGCCCAGAGGAACAGACCAGTTTACAAACATAATCAATATCTTTTTTCTTTTGGAATTCATAAATAATCTCAAACTGCCACAAGATCTTATGGAATGAAAGATACAATGGATGAGATTAAAAATACTTTAGAGGCACATAAGAGCAAATTTGAATTGCTTAAAGATGGAATTAGGGATGTGGATGTGACTCAAGGGATAGGACCTCTGCCTACCATATGGGAGGACATGGGTTTGATCCCTGGGGCCTCCTAGTGAAAAAGAAGAAGAGAAAGCATACCTGTGCAGCAAGCCAGTGCTGATGTGATAAGCCAAGTGCTCATGTGAGTGCCCGCATGGTGAGCTAAGTGCCCACGTGAATGCCCATGTGGCAAGGCAAGTGTGAATATGGTGAGCTGAATGTCCATGCAAGTGCCTGCATTGCAAGCCAAGTGCCTGTGTGAGTGCCCGCAAAATGAGCCAGTGCCCACAGGCAAGCCAGTGCCCACACAGTGAGCCATGTGCCCATGCAGTGAGCCAGTGCCCATGTGGTGAGTCAAGTGCCCACACAGTGGGCCAGTGCCTGTGCAAGTGAGTCACACAGCAAGATGATGATGCAACAAAAGAGAGACAAAAGGGAGAGTCAAGGTGAAGCACAGCAGAGACCAGGAACTGAGGTAGCACAATTTACAGGGAAGCTCTCTCCACATCAGAGGTCCCCAGGATTGAATCCCAGTGAATCCTAGAGGAGAAAGATGAGAAGAGAAGACAAAGAGAGAGAGAGAGACAGAGAGAGAGAAATAGATACAGAAGATTGCACAGTGAATGGACACACCAGAAAAACACAGCTAGGTGGGGAAGGGGAAGGGGGAGGAAAAAATACAATCTGTTAGGTACAGAAAATACATTCACAAGTTTATTTTTTAAAAAGAGAGAGAAAGAATGAGTGGTTTTGAAAACAGGACATCTGAACTGGAAAAGTCAGGAGAAAAGAAAGAGAAGAGAATGGAAAAAATGGACCAGAGTCTCAGAGAATTGAATGGCAATGCAAAACACACAAACATTTGCATTACTGGTGTCTCAGAAAGAGAAAAGAATTGAAAAGGGACAGAAAGAATAATTGAGGAAATAATGAACAAAAACACCCCAACCATTATGAAAGACATAAATACCAATATCCAAGAAAGACAATGTAACCCAAACATAAAAAAACAAAATATACCTACCTCAAGATAACTACTATTCAAATGATAAATATCAGAGATAAAGAGAGGATTCTGAAAGCAGCAAAAGACAGGGAAAGCATCACATACAAGGGAAACTCAATAAAATTAAGTGCTGACCTCTCATCAGAAACCAGGGAGATGAAAAGAAAGTGGTATGATGTATTTAAGGTAGTGAAAGAGAAAAACTGCCAGCCAAGAATTCTTTTTCCAGCAAAACTATCCTTCAAAAATGAGCGTGAGTTCAAAGTCTCCACAGACAAACAAAAACTGATAGAATATGTTACCAAAAGACCAGAATTACAAGATACTAAAGGGAGTGCTGCAGCCTAAAAGGAAAATCCAGGGTGAGAGATTTGGAGAAGAGATTAAAAATTAAGATTATTAGGAAGGGTAAACTAAAGGATAAAAAATAGGTAATAGAATGATACAACAACAGAGAGCCAAAGAACAAAATGGATGAAGTAAGCAATGCCTTTACAATAATAACATTGAATGTTAATGGATTGAATTCCCAATAAAAAGACATAGGCTGATAGAATGGATTTAAAAAATATGAGCTGTCTATATGTTGTCTACAAGAGACTCACCTCAGATATAAGAATAAACCAGGTTAAAAGTGAAAGGTTGGAAAAAGATATTCCATGCAATAGTAAGAAAAAAGAGCTGGAGTAGTAATACTAATATCAGACAAAACAGACTTCAAATGCAAAACTGTAATAAGGGATGAAAAGGTCATTATATATTAACAAAAGGAGCAATTCATTAAGAAGAAATAACTACGCTAAATATTTATACACCTAACCTGAATACCCCAAGAAATATGAGGCACACACTGGCAAAACTGAAGGGAGAAATGGATGTCTCTACAATAATAGCTGGAGACTTCAATACACCATTCTGAGTATTGGATAGAACATCTGGGCAGAGGGTAAATAATGAAACAGAGAGCTTGAATAATATGATAAATGAACTAGACCTAACAAACATCTATAAAGCATTGCAACCCAAAACACCAGGATATACTTTCTTTTCAAGTGCTCATGAATCTTTCTCCAAGCTAGACCACATGGTGGCTCACAAGACAAGTCTCAATAAATTTTAAAAGATTGAAATTATACAAAACATTTTCATTGATCATAATGAAATAAAGCTGGAAATCAATAATGGACAGAAAAAGGGAAAATTCATAAATATATGGAGATTAAACAAAACACTCAAATAATCAGTGGATCAAAGAAGAAACTGCAAGAGAATTCAGCAAATATTTTGAGAGAAATGAAAAGGAGAACACAACTTATCAAAACCTATAGAAAACTGCAAAGGCAGTGCTAAGAGGGAAATTTAGTCTCCAATGTTTACATTAAAAAAGAAGAAAGAGCTAAAATGGAATATCTAATTGCACACCTGGAGGATTAGAAAAAGAACAGCAAACTAATCCCAAACAAAGCCAAAGGGAAGAAATAGTAAGTTCAGAGCAGAAATAAATGAAATTGAGAACAATGACAACAACAACAAACAAAAAAAAAAAACAATAGAGAAAATCAGCAAAACCAAAAGTTGGTTCTTTGAGAAGATCAACAAAATTGAGAAACCCTTAGTTAGACTGACAAAGAGAAAAAGAGTGAAGATGCAAACGAATAAAATCAGAAATGAGAGGGGACACATTACTACTGTCACCACAGAAATAAGAGAGATCATAAGAGGATTCTATGAACAACTATGTGCCAAAATACCAGAAAATGTAGATGAAATGGACAAATTCCTAGAAACACACAAACCAGCTACACTGACCCTAGAAGAAATAGAAGACCTCAACAAACCAATCACAAGTGAAGAGATTGAAACAGAGCCCTTGATACTGATGACTATGCTTATGAGCCTGTGTGCCTGAAATTTCAACTAGGCCTAGAGCTGCAGGGTGCCTAAGAGTTACCTTCTGAGAGCCTTCATATTGCTCAAATGTGGCCACTCTCTAAGCCAAACTCATCCCGGGGATGAGCCTCCCTGGCACCAAGGGATTACTACCAACACCAGCTGGTGATGCAACCAGAAAAAGACATTGAATAAAAGGGGGAAATGGTAAAGATAAATAAATTTATATGGCTAAGAGACTTCAAAATGAGTCAGGAGATCATCAGAGGTGTCCCGCTTACGCACATCTCAGCAGGATCCCAGAGACAGCCAAAGTAGATTTAACCCCAGGTACTGGTGCTTCTGGGGCTATGGAGACACACAGGTTCTACAGTCATGACAGATGGCTCTGGAGTTCAGTGCATTGTCAATAGGACCTACTTTAGAATTTGTGCTCCTGAGTGTGACAGAGTTGGACTCAGATGTGACCTTACTACACATGCCTCTTCTGTCACTTTTACTGAACCTGTGGTTGGCACTGGGGTTGGTGTATACTCAGGAGACTTGAATCTCTGGACTGGCCATGTGCCAGCTGGGCCTTGAGCCTTAGCAGGATTGCAACTCCTACTCTCCGGTTCATTGGACTTACCCATGGTCAGCTAACAGGGAGTTGAAGATGGTCAAGCACCACATCAGGGAACTGAGAGTGCCTACTACTGCAAGCAGTAGAATTCCATCCATCAGCCATGTGGGATCTAAGCCCTCTCTCAATTTAGAGGTGGAGTGGACATCACCATCCCAGGGTCCACAGGATGGTGAAATAAAATATGGATTAGAGTGGAGTTACTGGTATTCTACTATAGAATTATTGTGACTCTAGCAGTGGAAGAAACTGTATCATTGATGTGGAGACAGTGGCCATGATAGGTGCTGAGGGCAGGGAGAGGGAAGAAGAGATGTGATGTGGGGGCATTTCTGGGACATGGAGTTATCTTGAATGATATTGCAGGGACAGATGCTAGACATTATATATCCTGCCATAACCCATTGAATGGACTGGGGGAGAGTGTGAACTACAATGTAAACTATAATCCATGCAGTGCAGCAGTGCTCCAAAATGTATTCACAAAATGCAATGAATGTGCCACAATGATGAAAGAGGTTGTTGATGTGGGAGAAGTGGGGTGGGATAGGGTGTGGGGTATATGGGAATCTCATATATTTTTAATATAACATTATTTCTGGACTATGTATCTTTAAAAAAAAAAAGGCAATAATTAAAAAAAAAAAAAAAACACCTCCCAAAGATGAAAAGCATGGGAGCAGATGGCTTCACAGGTGAATTTTATCAATCATTCAAAAACAATCTAATACCAACCTTGCTGAAGCGCTTCCAAAAAATTGAATAGGAAGAAATACTACCAAACTCATTCTATGAAGCCAGCAGTACCCTAATACCAAAACCAGATAAAAATACTACAAAAAAAAAAATTATAGACCAATATCTCTAATGAATATAGATGCAAAAATCCTCAACAAAATACCTGCAAACAGAATCCAAAAGCACATTAAAAGAATTATACATCACAATCAGTGGGTTTTATCCCAGGTTTGCAAGGGTGGTTCAACACAGGAAAATCAATCTGTGTAATATACCACATGAATAAATTCAAGAAGAAAAATCACATGAGCCTCTCAATTGATGAAGAAAAGGCATTTGACAAAAGACAGCACCCTTTCTTGATAAAAACACTCCAAAACATAGGAATAGGAGAAAGCTTTCTCAATAAGGTGAAGTGCATATATGAAAAACCTACAGTCAACATAGTACTCAATGGTGAAAGATTAAAAGCTTTCCTACTGAGATCAAGGATAAGATAAAGATGCCATGGTTACAATTGTTATTCAATATTGTGCTAGAGGTTCTGGCTAGAGTCATTAAGCATGATGAAGAAATTAAATGGCACCCAAATAGCAAAGGAAGAAGTAGAACTTCCACTAATCACTGATGGCATGATCATATATGTAGAAAATCCTGAAAAGTTCACAAAACAAACCTACTAGAAGTAATAGATGAGTTCAGTAAAGTGGTGGGATACAAGATTAATATGTCAAAATCAATAACATTTCTATACACTACCAATGTGCAATCTGAGGAAGAAATCAGAAAAAAAATTACATTTATGATAGCAACTAAAACAATAAAATATTTAGGAATAAACTTAACCAAGGACATAAGGACCTGTATTCAGAAAACTAAAAAGCATGAGTAAGAAACTGAAGAAGACTTAAATAAATGGTAGGACATTCCATGTTCATGGATTGGAAGACTAAATATTGTTAAGATGTCAATTCTATGCAAATTGATTTAAAGATTCAACACAATCCCAATAAAATCCCAACAGCCTTTTTTGCAGAAGTGGAAAAGCCAATTATCAAATTTATTTGGAAGGGTAAGGGTCCCTGAATAACCAAAAATATCTTACAAAAGAATGAAGTTGGAGGACTCTCACTTCTGGATTTTAAGACATATTACCTACCTAGCTGGTAAAAAACAGCATGGTATTGCATAAAATCACACACATTGGCCAATAAAACTGAATCAAGAACCCAAAAATAGACCCTCACATCTACAGTCAAGTGATTTTTGACAAGGTGCTTAAGCTCACCCAGCAGGGCCAGAACAGTCTACTCAACAAATAGTACTGGGAGAACTGGATAGCCATATACAAAAGAAAAAAGAAGATCCCCATCTCATTCTTTATACAAAAAAAATTCTCAAAATGGATCAAGGACCTAAATATGAAAGTGACAACCAGAAAACTCCTAGAAGAATATATAGGAAAACATCTTTATGATCTTATGGTAAGCAGTGTTTTTTTAAAACCTTATACCCAAAGCATGAGCAACAAAAAAATAGATAAATAGGACTTCATCAAAATTAAACACTTTTGACCCTCAAAGGATTTGGTCAAAAGGGTGAAAAGGCAACCAACTCAATGGGAGAAAACATTTGGAATCATGTATCTGATAAGGGTTTAATATCTATAATATATAAAGAGATCATACAACTCAACAATAAAAAGACAAATTATCCAATTACAAAGTGGGCAAAGACTTGAAAAGACACCTGTCCAAAGAAGAAATACAAATGGCAAAGAAACACATGAAAAAAAGTTCAATATCACTTGTGATTGGGAAAACGAAAATCAAAACTACAATATGACATCATTTCACACCTAGTTGACTGGCCACTATTAAAAAGTCAGAAAACTGAAAATATCGGAGAGGATGTAGAGAGAGAGGAATGCTTGTTCACTGTTGATTGGAATGGAGAATGGTACCACCACTGTGGAGGACTGTTTGGCAGCTCCTAAGGAAGTTGAATATAGACTTGCCATGTGATCTGGCAATACCATTACTAGATATATACCCAGAAGAACTGAGAACTGAGAACAGAGACACAAACAGATATCTGCACACTGATGTTCACAGCGCCATTATTCACAGTTGCCAAAAGTTGGAAACAACCCAGATGTCCATCAAGTGTTGAACAGATAAACAAATTGTGGTGTATACACACGATGGAATATTATGTATCAGTAAGAAGACATGAAATTGTGAAGCATATGACAACATGGATGAACCTGGAGGACATTATGTTGAGTGAAACAAATCAGGCACAAAAGGACGAATACTGTACGATTGTGCTATTATGAACTAAATATTATGCATAAACTCATGGACTTAGTAATTAGAATACAGGTCACCAGAAAAAAGAAGGAGGGTAGAGAGTAGAAAGCTGAAGGTTAATCTATGGAGATGTTTAAAATGTTGTTTGTAAGTCTTGGGAAATGAATAGAAATTGGTAAAGCATACTAGCAGAGCTAGTTACTGTAGCAGTAGGACAGTTGTTTGAAAAAGAAAGTCTAAGGTCATGTATATTACCAGAAGGAAAGCTAAAAACTGTAACATGGAATTCTATAAGTTAGTAAAACCTCATGTAAAACACGAATATGGGTGGTATTGCATATATAAGAATGTTTCTTACAAAATATAAATACAAATATACTAGAGAGAAGGAAAAAGAATAGAGCTATGTATGGCAGGTGAGGCATAAACAGATTGAGAGTGATGAGTTTTGTCTGTTTTTGTTTATTATTATTATTGGAATAATGAAAATACTCTGGGATGATTGGGGTGACAAATGCACATATATGTGATTACAACAAATACCATTGACTGTACTCTTTGGATGGATTTATGCTTTATTAATATGTACCGATAAAATTGAAAAAATGCTTAAGAAAAGAAAATATGAGTGTACAAAATAAATTAGAGAGACGGAAATGAAATAGCAGCTATGTATTGCAGGGGAGACTTAGAGAGATTGAGAGGTGAATATCAAGGGACACAGTTTTTTTTTTTTTTTGTCTTTATTTTTTTAATATTACATTTAAAAAAATGAGATCCCCATATACCCCCCAACCACCTCACCTCACTCCTCCCCCCATAAGAATAATCTCCTCCATCATTATGAGACATTCATTGCATTTGGTGAACACATCTCTGAGCACTGCTGCAGCTCATGGCCAATGGTCCACATCATAGTCCACACTCTCCCCCAGTCCACCCAGTGGGCCATAGGAGGACATACAATGTCTGGTAACTGTCCCTGCAGCACCACCCAGGACAACTCCAAGTCCTGAAAATGCCACCATATCTCATCTCTTCCTCCCACTCCCTACCCCCAGCAGCTACCATGGCCACTTTCTCCACACCAATGCCCACATTTTCTTTGATTACTAATCACTATAGTTCATGAATAGACACAGTTTTTTGCTTGTCTGGTTTTTTACTATTAATATGGAAATAAGAAAATAGTCTAATGGTGATTGAAGTAATGAATGCACAACTATGTAATTGTACCGAATAACACTGATTGCACACGTTGGATAGATTGTATGCTTTATTACTATGTATCAATAAAACTGATTAAAATTTTAAATTAACAGATGAAAAATCAATTCAATAAATGCTTGGTGTTAATAAGCATGATGGGGAAGATGAAGAAGAAGAAAGAGAAGAAGAAGGATATGGAGGAGGAAGAAGATGGAGGAGAAGGAGGAAAAGATAATGCTATTTAAATCCCACTCATTCCTCAAAGTTTGTCTCAAGCCTTCTCCCCTCTATGAAGCTAAGCTTCAAAACCCATCCTGACCTCTCCTCATCTAAACACTCATAACTTAGCTGCGACGTTTATACCAACAGCAATAAATTTCTTCTTTCATTTCTTCATGCATTCATCCATCCAAACATTCAAGTTCTCCTTGATGGGACCGAGTGTGTGGGTGTCAGCTGACTCTGAGCTTCCGTGTGGAGTCATTCACCTGCAACAACCACAGCTTTTGGCTTTCTGAGGCAATTACCAGCCTCAGAGGGCAACAGAATAATGACCTGTAGTAAATTAGAGTAGAAATCTAGAGGAAAACACCATTGCTGGGAAATTTATGGAAATTAGAACTTGGGTTGGTTTCAGTAACAAAGAATGTGATTCAAGGAAGAAAGGTAGAGTTGGGGAAATTTGGATGAGTGACAACATCTGCAGTATGGGAGCCAGCCAAGCTTTGCACTCAGTCCAGTAGAGATAAATAAATAAATGAAATTTGGCCCTTTTTTCAAAGGCTTTTATATACCCAGAGGAAGACAAATGAAAACAGAGTAATTGGGGCTGAGAATTTGGGTTCTCAGAGCAGACTGTTTATGTGGCCTTGTTTTCCTCCTTCAGGTAAAGTTTTTGCTAGTAAGAGCATTTCAAAATATAAAGCAGGCTTTAAGAATAACTAAAATTCATTGCACACGTTTTTTATACTAGGCACTCCTAAGCCCTTTTTACAATGATTAGCTCACTTAATCCTCCCGAAGGCCCTGCCTGAAGGACGACTATTGTACCCACTTTGCAGTTGAGGAAAGGGAAGCTCAAAGAAATTGAGGGATTTACTGAAGAAGGTGCAATTAGTAAGTGGAAAAGCTGGGATTTGAATCCAAGCTTGGACCTCCTGGACCTACTCCACGTTGCCTCAAAATGCGGTTATGATCTTGGAAGGACGCATTTTAATGCTGCTTACAAAGCATCCCCACTGGACTCTAGAGAAAATGGGGACAACAGACTGTCTATAGACACCCTGGAAGGATTTCCTGGGAGTTAAGGTTACATGAAGTATTTGTTTAGAAATTGTTCCCAAATATGTTTCTTTCTAAATCCCTGATCTGATAGAATAAAAAACGCTCTCAGGTACCTCTCAACAGAGCCGGAGCTGCCTTTGCCTCAGAGAAAGGAAATGAGGCGAGCAGAGATGGGAGTTAGGAATGTGCAGCTCGGGTCCAGCTCTCTCCCAACTCCCTCTGTGCTCTGACCTCAGTCCAGCACCATCTCTTCCCAGTAAAACAGGGAGGAGATTCTTGCTCTCCCTGCTTCTTCCTGTCCCGTCATTTTAAAATCCGATTCAAAATCACAAACCAGTTTGTAAGGTTTCCCGATGCTGTAAGGAGGAAACACCAGCTCCCTCCACAGCCCATGTTGCCCCGGAGTGGAGGTCAGCAAACCACAGCCTGTGGGCCGCATCCATCCAATGCCTGTTTTTGCAAAGATGCTTTTATTGAAACACACGCCCATTTTATTGAAACACACACCCATTGTCTGTGGCTAATTTCACTGTACATGGCAGTGCTGTGTAGGTGCCAGAGAGACCACAGTTTCTTCAAAGCCTAAAATATTTGCTGTCTGGCTCTTGACTGGAAACACTTGTGACTCCTGCCCCATGTCACCTGGCTCGCCCACGTGACTCCTCACCTCCTCCTGTGATGCGGTCCCTGGCTGCTCAAGCTTCTTTCCATCATCGCCTAATTGGCTCCTCCTCACCAGGACCTTACCCCAGATGCAGCCTCCTCAGAAACACCTCAATCCTGTTTTATTTCCTTCATAAAACTGTTACTTTGGGAAAATATCTCCTAACTTGGTGGCTTCACATAAATCATTCAGTCAACAAATATTTACTGAGTGCCAACTGTGCAGCAGGCAATTGGCCTGTGGACAAGATAGGAATGATGCTTGTCCTTTTAACACTCATGTTCCAGTTGGGGGAGAGAGGAAATAAACAGTTTAACACACAGCAAATAGGATCATTGTATTGAAGGAGAAGTGCTATGAAAACCTAACACTCCCTAACAGAGTGGGTTTGGATGTTAGGGCATGTTAGACAGAGACCACAGAGGCAGGGATTATTTTAGATAGAGTAAATGAGGAGAGGCCTCCAGAATTGAGACCTCAATGACAAGATGGAGTGAACTATGTGGAGATCCAGAATATTCCAGAATAGGGAATGGCAAGGGTTAAGTCCCTGAGGCAGGAAAGAATGTGGAGCAACAGAAAGAATGGGCTGGAGCAGAGTGATCAAGGGTGAGTATGCACATCCCCTCACTAGATATGCACCATGGGAATCTTGCCCATCTTGCTCACCGCTGTATCTTCAGGTCCTAGAAGCCCTCCTTCCCTCGGCCTCAGTTTCCCCATGCATGCAACAAAAAAGTTAGCCCGTAATACCTTGCCAGCTCAAACTGTCTCTAATTTGAACTTTTTGAAATCACAGAGTTAAAATCCACAAGTTTCCCTTTCCAGCACCAGCAAAATGTCCTCCTCATCATTTTTAAAACCGCCCAAGTGGCAACTCTGAAACACGGATCGGCAAACACACAGCAAGCTGGAGGTTTCCTGCACATTCTCTGAGATGTGCAGTTGTTGGAACGTGTGCAAGTCAGGACTCTGTGGGTGAGAGCCTGGCCCTCCTGGCTGCAGGCCTTTCTAAGCAGTCAGATATGCAAAGGTGCTTTTAAAAATAGCTCCTTCCTCCCTGTATTTAAATACACTCTCATTTTTAAAAATATCAGGGAGTGTTCACTGTGACTGGGGAGGAGGGACTAAGTGACCAGTACCTTTATCCTTCTGCGTTTCATTGGTCTCTGTTTCTGTTCCTTTCTCGAGTGGCCTGAATGGGGGAACATACCTCATCCAAAGCAGACAGGTATGGGGACAGAAAGAAAAACTAAGAAAGTCAATGTTTCTGTGCAGGCTGATGAAAACTTTTTTGTAATATAGATGGAGGTGATGGTAGCACGACATTGTAAATGTAATTAGTAAAACTGAGTTGTATGCAAAAAAGGGTGAAAATGGGAAATTTCGGTTACAGATAAGTTACCGCAATAAAAAGTTAAATGATTTTTAAAAACCCACTGAGGATCTTTGCTTCTCTTGCTCTCTCCCTCTTTCACACACACACGTGTATACGTACACACACCTACAAGTATACACATATGTACTTAGATCAAAGCCATTGATAATATCCATTAAAATGCACACAAGCACAAACATGAACTTAGTTCACAGCCTTCAGCCTGTATAAAAATATTCACAGATGCACACACTTATAAACACATGTACACACACATATACTCAAAGGTGTGAGTAGCCACCTGCACCCTGACATACTTGTAATAGTACTGCCGTAAGCAAGCACAGTCATGCACTTACATGTTTAAGATACACATAAAACAGGGAAGCAGACTTGGCCCAGTGGTTAGGGTGTCTGCTTACTACATGGGAGGTCCGTGGTTCAAACCCAGGGCCTCCTTGACCCGTGTGGAGCTGACGCATGCACAGTGCTGAGGCATGCAAGGAGTGCCCTGCCATGCAGGGGTGTCCCCCGCGTAGAAGAGCCCCACATGCAAGGAGTGCACCCCATAAGCAGAGCCACCCAGGGCAAAAGAAAGTGCAGCCTGCCCAAGAATGGTGCTGCACACACGGAGAGCTGACACAGCAAGACGACGCAACAAAAAGAAACACAGATTCCCTAAGGATAGAAACAGTCACAGAAGAACAGTGAATGGACACAGAGAGTAGACAACGGGGGGGGGGGCGGGAGAAGGGACAGACGGGAGAGAGATGAATAAAAAATAAATCTTCAAAAAAAAAGATACACATAAAACAGATATTCACTAAGGAACTCAAACCCTTACGTCTACAAATTGTGCACAGAAACACAAACATGGAGGTACACATAAGGACTTACAAATAAACCTCGAGATACTCGTGCGGCCAGGTAAACACACCACACAGCGGTGCACTCACCCGCATGTGCACTTAAAAGCACTCATAAGGCACGCATGAAATCACTCCCCCCCCCACACACACACACACATCGCATAATCGTTGTGCACAAACGTACGTGCTAAAGGGCTTCATACAGTTTTCCTCAGTGAGCAGGTCGAAAGACACAAAATTGGCAAAGGATTGGGGAGGCATTTTGCTTCTGCTTTGTGTTTTTTTCTGCTATGAACTGGAAAATCAATTGTTGTGGAAGAAGGGAAGCAGTGAGAAAATCAGATGCAGGCTCAGGGATCTGCTCTTCATCTCTGAAAAAAAAAACCCCAGGAGGTTAGCTGGCTCGGCGGGGGGCTGAACCTGCGCGCTTGATATTCACGAGGTCCTCCCCAGGAGGAGTCTCGGCGGCGCCTCGCCTTCCCGCGGATTAATATTAACGACAGCCTGGCCTCTGAGATTCCTTTTGACTTTTGCGGGGAGCAGGGAGTGAGAACCTCTACGTTCTCCTCTTATTCTTAAACGCTGATGCAAACCGGGAAAGGCAGGCAGCACAAGCACCCAGATAAGGTAGTGTCACCCATATGCTAGGGTGCCGGGCGTGGTGCAGAGTGCTGAAGCCGCCTCAACTCAAGCCCGCAACGACCCTCGGGGGGAGCTGTATCGTTAGATAAGAGAGACTAAGAACTCGCCCAAAGCCACAGCCGGGGAGCCTGATTTTGAACCCGGGTGGGATTTGGGAAGACAGGCACATTGGGGAGCAGTGCCCAGGGTGTTTTAGAATAATCGTCCTTGTCGTGATCATTTCAAAGTGACACTTTTTTTAAGCCTCGGTTTTAAGCAGTCATTTTAAGTGGGCAAAACCAAACCCACTTCACAAGACCAATCTGGCTCTCTCCTGTGAAAGCAACTTTTCATGGAAAGCAGAAGTCACAAAAGCTCCAAAAGGAGCAAAAGATGACCACCTTCAGGCCGTTGACAGCAGTTTCTGGAGCTCAGCACTATTCATATTTTGGGCCAGGTAAGTCTTTGTCCTATACATGCCAGTAGCAATTCCCTCCCAGTTGTGACAACTAAAAATGTCTTTAGACTGCCAAATGCTCCCCTGGGGGGCAAAATCATCCCTAGTGGAGAACCCCTGTACTATACTGCTCCTGAGCACCTACTGTGTGCATGACACTGAATGATATATTTTAACCTACTTGTTCCTCCTAACAACTTTATAAGATGAGCATTAATAAAGCCCCATTTTATAGGTGAGGAAACTGAGACATAAAGAGGATAGATTAGTTGATTAAAGCTACATCTTCTGCTACTACTAACAGCTGTTCTTGAACTCTCACTCTGGGCTTTATATCATCTACTTTAAATCTCACCACCTCTCTCTGTAGTACCACTAACACCTGATACTTACTAACTAATACTGTTCATGTCTCCATTTTACAGGTCAAAAAACAGAGGCCCACCCAGCCAAGGTGGGACAGGGATTCGAACTTGAGTCTGTGCAACCGCAGCCTCAGGGCTCAGCAGGTCTAAAACGCCAGTGCCACAGCAGAGAGAAAAGATAAAATTGAAAGCCTTAGACCAGAACTACATGCTTTCATTTGGACATTTCTGGCTTCTGAGCTGGTAGAGTGATTTTGAATAAATGAGCCACTATTTTAAAAAAGGTAACATGTTACCCATTCTAAAAGTACATTTCTTGTGGCATCATTGTTAAGTCTTCCCTATCATTTCCCTCTGAATCATCACCAATCAAATTGCAGCACTGGGCTTTAGCTAGTGCCACTTAACTCCCTTACCACTGAGCATATTTCCCGTTATCATAGGGGCTGTGTGAAATCTTCCAGCTGAGAGGGCCCGGTCACCTGAGTCCTCCCCTGTTGGTGACCTGCATCTCTTTGTGACATAAAATAAATGAGTCACGGCTGCAAAGAATTAAAAATAAAATCCTATTAACATCTAGCATCTGTGAGGTCCTCTAAAATGGTGGAAGACCATGACGTAGAGTGTTCTGGGGGAAAGTAAAAAGTAAAAATGCAACCTGTATCCATTCCCTTTCCTCTTAGCAACAACACCACAGTTTGTTGCTAGATATCCACCACCCCTTCCACCATAGCCCATGCGACTGAAACAACCCCCATTCTGATTGGCTGAAACCAGCACACATATCCCTGGAACAACTCTGATCGGTTCAGTGAGTCTGATACCAATTCAAGTCAATGAGATGAGAAGACCTGCTTGCTGGAGGCTTCCAAGAGGAAAAAATCTTTCTCTTTTTCCCAGGATTGCTATAGAGAAGGGTATTCTTGCTTCCTGCTGCCAGAAGACAAGGAAGCATATAGGTCCCGCAAGCCTCTAGCACCCATTTTGAATTATGAAGGGAATCACTCTAAAGAGGGGGTAGAAAAGTGGAAGACAGAGAAGAGATGGAAAACTATCCATTCCCCTGGATCAAATCTCACTAGAAGCCAGACCTTCTTCTGAGATGTTCATTTACCCAAGTCAATAAATCCCTTTTGCTCTTCAAGGAATCATGAGTTGGTTTTCTGTAAACTTCAGGAATAAGATTTCTGATATACAACAAGCACCTAGGAACAGGGTTTATCATTATTCATAAGTAGGATGAGGGAGAAACTCAGGAAGAGAATAAGAACCAACTTGAAAATCACATCTGTGCCAGAAACTTTATATGAGTTATTGCATTAATCCTCAGACCATGTTCATTAGCACTTTCTAAATGAGGAAGCTGAGGGTCAGGCAGGTAAAAGGTAAAGCCTTGCCTAAGGACTCATGCTGGTAAGTGGTGGAATCAGGATTTGAACCCCAGTCTGACTTATTCTAGGAGAGTAAGCTATTTTTATTAAGCCATCTTGTCTCTCCACCCAGATTCTTGGACAGATACTGACATCCTTACTGACTCCCAGCTTCAAAACACTACATCCACCTGCTTCTGGAAACCTACTTTTGGAGGCTTTGTTAGCTCATGGTACAACTATTTCAAATAAACCCTTTAAATGGGATTGGTGACTTGTAAGTACTGTCACTTAGAAGCTTGTGCCCCTGACCTTGTCCTGGCACCACCACTGTCATCCTGCAGATACTGCTATGAGTGATACAGATCCACTGGTGCCAAATTCCAGCTGCACCTTCCCCCCAACCTTCCAAGTTTGAAACATCAGCTGCTACAGATATATTAGTCTAAAGCATGAAACAGAATGAAATTACCCAGTACAATGTGCTCCCTTCATCTGGAAGGTGCGCCAATGAATAAATGAATGGGCTACATGAGGATGCAAATTATCCACAGCCTATTGGTTCCTTCAAGTGCCCTATTTACAATAAGTTCATGAAAAAATAAACATCTCCTTGACACGAGAACACTCAAATTTGTTTTCTTAATGCCCCAAGTTGAACCTAAGAGAAGACCTGAAAATAAAACAAGGTTTAACTGACATTGGTGGGAAGTGGACTCACTGCAAGTTTATGGGATCAAAAAGATGCTCCCAATTCTCCAAAGCCAAGGCCACTGATACCAAAGATGCCTGCAAAACTCCAAAACCAAGAAATTAGACTTTCTGTGTGTAATATTATCTTTGAAGGATAATAAAGAAAAATAGATTTTTCAAGCAAATTTAAGAGGCCATACTGAGGCTGTACCAACCTATGCACTGCCCCTCATTCATTCATTCTTTCGTTCATTTAGTGTTTACTGAGTAGTTAACTATGTACTCAGTGACAAATATGCCGCTCAGCACTGGAGAGACAAACTGTTAACCATGCAGCCCTGATATAATTTATAATATAGACAGTATTTTGTATCACATCATTAGAACTTTTATGCATCAGGGAGGCTGTGATCTGGCAGTTAAGAAAGTGGGCTCTTGGGCCATGTAGAGAAGTAGCTCAACTTCTCTGAGCCTCAGTTTCCCCATCTAGGAAGCAAGGCTAATCAAAATCTCATAGGGCTATTTTGAGGCTTAAATGAGCAAATGATCCATAGATAGACAAAACAAGACTTTAATAACAGATAGCTAGAAGATGTTGCCTGCACAAATCTATTGCAGACCCTAGCACCTGGCCCAGACTTAGAAAATATTAGTCCTTTCCACCAAATACAGACATTCTTTAAAAAATGGTGAATATTGAGGCTATAGCCTGCCCCAGAGCCTTCCTAAAAAAATGCTGGGGGAAAGTAAACAAATTCTTTCTCCTGAACCAAAGAAGATTAGCTTCTTTAAATGCTGGAACAACGAAGGACACATGTAGACCGAATGAGAATAAACAGGTTTGAATGAACAAGAAGTCAAATTGGTTAAAATGAGTAAGAGAGAGAATTTATGAACTTGTACAACAGGCATCTCAGGAAAACCAGCATGTCTGAGAATGGCAGGGACTACCTAGGAAGGTAGTGAGTTCCCCACACCCAAAGGAGTTCAAGAAAACACCTCATGGCTAGGTGCTGTAATGGAGTAGAAGAGATTCAAGCATGCAGTGGGAGTACTGGACCAGCTGAGCTTTAAGGTTATTCCCTTATTCCTTCCACAGACGTTTGCCCACAATGTTACTTAGGTAGAGGAAAAGGGAAGAGTATTTTGAATTTACAGATAAAATACCTTGCTGCCTCCAGCCCTGGTGCAGTTCAGCCTGGGGAAGTAGCACTTTGGAACCAAACCTACCCAGGTTCAATTCTTCACTTTACCACACAGATCTCACTCTGTGTGATCATTGGAAATTAACTTGAAAACTCTTGTTTTCATTTGTAAATGGGAAATAAGGCCCACCACTTCAAATTTGCAGAGATCGAGATGAAATGAGCTGTGCAGCCCCCTACTGACCTCTCAGATAACCCTGAATTCCTTCTGCAGGACAAGTGCTATCAACCAGATAACTTCTAAACATATTAAACATTAACTGTGGTGCATTAAACTGACAGTATGGAAACTGAGGCACAGGAGGTCAGGTGGCTTGGCCAAAAGCCCATAACTAGGAAGCAGCAAGGTTGGGATTTGAACCCACATCATGCATGTTCTTAACCAGAATTTTGTTCTGCTTCTCTCATTTAGCTGACTGATACATCTGTCGTAGGAGTACCATGAGGCTCACTGCTCTATCCCCAGGGCTTTAAATAATGCCTTTCACAGAATAGGTGTCCAATAAACAGTAGGTGAATGAATGAATGAACAGAGCATGTATGTGACTAATGTCAGTCCTCTCTTCCCTCCTCTGCCCTCATGTCCTTCAGGATTTAGTGAGACTTGGATTCAAATCTCTGGCCTTCCCCTTGATTCTTAGATTTTACACAAGGAGATTTGTCCAAATTACTCGTGATCATGGATCAGTCACAAGAATAAGGCTGGGAGCAATAGAACTCAGATAATTAGATAAAAAATAGTCTCCATAGCCCAGTGCCCTGGATTTGGTTGGAAACAGTATATGGCTGGAATTTCAACCAAACCCAATGTGCCTCTGAGGCACTAGGGAAGGCACAGCCCAGTGAGTAACAGGAGGGTCAAGTGCCTGGAGTGATGATTAGAAGACACCCATGGAAAAGCTGCCTCATAACAAGATTAATTTGGGGGTGAAGAGAGGGTGGTTATTAATGTGTCCGGAAGGCAACTCCAGGCTCCATTTCCTCGATGAGAGCAGAAACACAGGTTATTTATAGCCACTTCTCTGGAGGAACATGGCACAGGGCATCCGAGGAGAGATCCATGCCAAGGTGCGCTAATGGAACTTTGAGGATAATTTACTGCTCAAGTTCAAGGACTTTTGCAATAAGAAAGAGCTTCTCAAATTCCCAGAAACCTCTGCTCAGGGAGGAGGCTAATGGTGCCTGGGCATGTCTATCATTCAAGACTTGCCATCAGCTCTCGCCTGTATTACTGCAACAGCCTCCTAAAGGGATCCTCCCCCCAAGTCCTCTCCCCTCCTCTCCCCTTTCCTTCCACCCTTGTGCCTCTACAGTCTATTCTCAGCACTGCAGCCAGAGAGATGCTTACCAGGATCTAGCACACATCCCACCTCTGATGGCCCCCATTTCACACACAGTGAAGCCAAAGCCCTGGCAGTGGCCTTAAGGCCCTACCTGAGCTGCCCTGTTACTTTTTCAACCTCGCCTCTTCCCACCAACCCCTTCCAGCCACACTGGTCTCCTCAGACAGGCCAAGCACACTCCTGCTGATTCCTTGGCCTGAACACACTTCTCTGACCCTCCTTTTAAAAGCCAGACTCACTTTCTTCCTCTCCTGCTTCACTTTTCTCCATAGCTTTTACATTTATCTTACTTACATATATAACTTATATCTTACTTCAGTAATTATTTATAATCTTTCTCTCCCACCAGAACGTCAGCTCCAAGAAAGCAGATTTTTTTGTCTGTTTTGTTCACT
Organism: Dasypus novemcinctus; assembly: GCF_030445035.2. Taxonomy (NCBI): domain Eukaryota; kingdom Metazoa; phylum Chordata; class Mammalia; order Cingulata; family Dasypodidae; genus Dasypus; species Dasypus novemcinctus. Next base: position 60,277,855 of record NC_080695.1, read on the forward strand.
GCTGTGTCTCCAGCACCAAGATGTAAGAGGCTTTTAACAAATATTGGTCGGATAAAGAAATCTGAAGCTCTTCCTATTTTGACCAGAGACATCAAGTATATTTACATTATTTGTACACAGAGATGTGACATGATAATGTTGGAAAGGAATTTAGAAGATTGTCAACCAATGTCCTCACACTACAAATGAGATGCTAAAGCCCAGAAATGGACAGCAGAAAGCCCAAGGTCACACAGTTTTCTTAACTCCCAGTTCAAGGCTCCTTCCATTTCATTATGCTGCCAGCACCTTACAGAATGGATCTTTACTGTTATTGGGATGTCACCTATCATCTGGCCCGGTGGTTACAACAGAGTGGGTTTTCAACAAATGCTGACAGCACAGCGTGGATTACAGAACAGGGGAAAGTTTTTCCCAGAAGATCAAAAAGCAGACTGAGGGAAGCGGACTTGGCCCAGTGGTTAGGGCGTCCGTCTACCACGTGGGAGGTCTGCGGCTCAAACCCCAGGCCTCCTTGACCCGTGTGCAGCTGGCCGACGCACAGTGCTGATGTACGCAAGAAGTGCTGTGCTACGCAGGGGTGTCCCCCATGTAGGGGAGCCCCACGTGCAAGGAGTATGCCCCATAAGGAGAGCCGCCCAGTGTGAAAGAAAGTGCTGCCTGCCCAGGAATGGCACCGCACACATGGAGAGCTGACTCAGCAAGATGATACAACAAAAAGAAACAGATTCCCATGCTGCTGACAACAACAGAAGTGGACAAAGAAGAACACGCAGCAGATAGACACAGAGAACAGACAACTGGGGCGGGGGGTGGGGGGTAGAGGGGGAGAGAAATAAAATAAATAAATAAATCTTAAAAAAAAAAGCAGACTGAGTCTTCATCTAAAGGTAACTGCACCAATTTGAAATGGCTGACTTGATTTTAAGCAGTAGCTCTTGCTGAAAAACAGTCATGGGGAATATAAGAAAGAATCTTCTATCAGTCAAGACTTTGCATTGCAAATAATGGAAAAACTAAACTCAAACTGGCTTTAAAATGTGCACAAGAGGAAATTTGAGAGTTAGGTTAAATTTCAGATGTGGATTGCTCCAGAGACTGAAAATCTTATTGAGCTTGCAGTTTTCCAGCTCAGGTTCTCTGCAATTGTCTTAGCTCTGTCTTCAGGATGGCTTCTCTACAGTGCCAAAGCACCTGCAGGAGTTCCAGGCTTAGCACCTACCTGGTAGAGAATACATTAATAGGAGAAAAGAGTTTCTGTGGCCCAGCATTCCTAGTCAAAGTCCTGAGACTTACTCTGATTGGATCACCTTAGGTCAAATGGTCAACCCCTACACAAGTCACTGTATCCAGGGGAATGGAAACTGCCAATTGACTTGGTCGGTCACATGCTTCCACCCATAGAGCCAGAGGTTGGATTCAGCTTTCCCAGTACTTAAGGAATGTTCAACCACGACTCAGGGCTATTGGGAAGAGGGAAAGAGGACTAGGTACTAGGAAAGCAATAGTTTCCCACTACACTATGATACATATATGAGTACCTTCAAGGGACTCCCATATGTAGAAACAAGAGTTTAAGAAATTGTGCATTTTTAAATACATTATGCCATGAACATTACTGAATAACTTCTCTGTGCTAGGTTCTGAGGGTACAGAAATGAAGAACTCCTGGGCATCATCCACAAAGAAGCCCAAAGTCTAAAGGTGAAGCAAACAAGTAAACCAAGATTTATAATACGGTTTTATAAATTGAATGATGGAGGTAAATCTAGAGTTGTGTGAGATCAAAAAAGTGAGTCATCACACCCAGGCTAGAGAACACTTACAGAAGAAGATAATAATGGAGCCAGATGTTCAGGGAGAGGTAGAGTTACCCAGGTAGATTTCACAGGAAGAATCAGTTTGGAAAACTATTCTAATGAGGGGGAACAGTGTGTGCAAACACACAAAGTTGAGAGAACATGGATCACACAAAGAATTGCTGGTAATTTGCAAAAACTGGATCAAAAGATATATGTAAAAAGATGAAGAGAAGTTGGAGTAATAAAAGGGCCATCTCAATTCTTGAATGAAAATATTATTCCCATGTTATTTATTTCTCCCAATATTTTTTTGAATATGATATAGACAATCACCAGAAATCTGAATGTCAAGTGAACTCCATTAGCAGATACTGGCCTGAGAATATTAGAAGACTTCAGGTCAAACCAATGAATGTCTTTGAAAGAATCAGTGGCCTCCTCCCACCAGCTACTTTTTTTCTTTGTTTTGTTTTTTTTGTTTTTAAAGATTTATTTTTATTTATTTATGTCCCCTTTCCCCCCTCCCAGTTGTCTGTTCTCTATGTCCATTTGCTGCGTGTTCTTGTTTTTTTTGTGCACTTCTGTTGTCAGTGGCAAGGGAATGTGTGCTTCTTTTTGTGGCATCATCTTGCTGCGTCAACGCTCCATGTGTGCGGTGCCATTCCTGGGCAGGCTGCACTTTCTTTCATGCTGGGTGGTTCTCCTTACGGGGTGCACTCCTTGTGCATGGGACTCCCCTACAAGGGGTGGGGTGGGGCACCCCTGTGTGTCAGGGCACTCCTTGCGCGCACCAGCACTGCGCATGGGCCAGCTCCACACGGGTCAGGGAGGCCCAGGGTTTGAACCACGGACCTCCCGTGTGGTAGACAGATGCCCTATCCACTGGGCCAAGTCCACTTCCCCCACCAGCTACTTTGCATTCCTTACACAGCTCTTAGGGGCTTGGATTAGAAGGATTTGGTCTACCATAACTTTTATGCTCATGGGAATTCCCTTGTTCCATTGACAGCCATCAGTTGGGAAAAGATTTACAACATAATATCTTCTGATACTTTTGCTTGGTGTTTGTCTGAAGTATTTTGATCCTTCAGGACTCTGTTCAAATCCAGCACTAGTCAATGTGGGGAGTCGGGGTTGGGAGGAGGGACCCCTAGTAGAACTGCCGACTCCATGAATCTGTTGAGAGAGGAAGGTCAAAGCAGTGACCTGAGAAGCCCTGGACTCAGAAAATCACCCACCACCAGCCCTGGAATCTAGTATATGCTAAATAAATATAAAATAATGTATAAGAAAACATGTATCTGGCATGGCAGAAATATGCTTCTGTATTGGTTGCAATTCAAATTAGCTGAAGGAAAAAAACAACAATGCAAAAGATAAATGTTTTGGCTCATAGAGCTGGCACGTGGAGGTGGGACTGGTTTCAAGTAGGAGTGGATCCAAGGACATCATTGTGGCTGTGACAGCTCTGTCTCTAGCTCTGGGCTTGCGTCTTTGTAGATGGCTGCCTCATCTCCACCTACGACAGCCTTTCTCCAAGTGATGGGGAAGATGGCTGTCCCCAACCACTGAGTGCCATTCTTTCAGTTGTGTGACATGAAAGGCAAGGCCCTTTTTTTTCCAGCATCAAAAATCAGGAAATACAGAAGTGTCCTGATTAACCTGGCTTATGAAAAATACCAACCCCTGGAACAGTCATTATGAGGCAGAAGAAAGGATTTCTATGACTGGCCAGCTTTGGGTTATGCATCCTCCCTAATGGAAGGGTTGCCAGGTTTAACAAATAAAAATACAGTGAAAAAAAAAAATACAGTGTAAGTCCAGAACTAAAACAGTATTCACTGTTTCCCAAAAATTCAGATTTACTGAGTGTCTTATATTTTATCTGTCAACTCTACGTTGGAAAGAAGATGAAGATTCTGTATTGTGAACTTCCCAGACTCATTTGCTAGGGAGGGGGAAAAGGATAAATCCACTATAGAAATTAGGGTTGCTGGATGGACACAAATTACCCTCTGCAACTCAGTTTCTTATTGTCATACTTACAGAGATACACAAAACCCGAAAACTTGAAAGGAAACCAAAAAGAAAAGATCATAATCTGTGTTTCCTAAATTGAGTTCCACAGAATACTAATTCCATGGTATGTTAACAGTTCTTACATATATAAGGATTTCATGACCAAATAAGTTTAGGAAAGACTAGGTTCAACACAATTAATCTGGTTTCTCTACTGTAAGATTTTTCATTGGATTAATATGTCAATTTCTATGGTGAATTTCTCAAGGGGGAAAAGCCATATGAGGTTTTCCCCAAATGCATGGGATCACAGAAACTTTTTATTGAAAACAGCTTCTAGAGCTTGCATTCTGTGGAAATCACAAAGGCCAGGGGACATTCTGCTAGCTGTTAATATATTGTCAATGGGATGCAATCCAGTTGCTCCATTCTCTGGAGATCAACAGGGTAGCTACAAATAACAAAATTAGAAGAAATATTGACCCCTCCTCACTATTTCCTGCTAAAATCAGGGCACACAGGCTGCAATATCCCAAAATAAATGTGTCCATCTTCTAAATGCATGGAGACTGTGTCCTGAGCCAGTTCAACCAAAATCAGGTCTCTCTCATCTTCTCTCCTGTTGATTCCTTGCTTTATACATCTGCTCATAAATTATAACTCCCACATGCAATGAAACAGGAAGTATACAGAGAGGAGCACAGAGTTCTAATTTCCACAATGTTTAGATAATCTGTTATACCTAGCCCATCCTTATCACATATTCATAGAAATTGGAAACTAAAGAGAACTTTAAAAGAGAAATAGAATGGAATCAACGTCTTGGCTTCCCGTAGCATGCCTTTATATTCTTATGATTATTCCTTTATATTCTTTCTTTTAGTCACTTCCCATTAAAATCCTATACTTTATATATAAAAAGAGCCTTATAGACAAATACATTCACATTTTCTTATGGCCATTTTACTAAAGAAACTAAACTCAGAGGTACTAGCTTGAATGAGCCAATTTCTGAATAAAAATAAAAAGGATTTCAAAATAAGAAGTTTTTTTATCCCTTATGCACACTGTTTCTATTTTATTCTTCTATCAGCCTTACTGGGTTCTACATCCCCAAGAAACTGCTTCCTATTTTAATGCTTGTCAACCTCTGACCCTGCACCAAATTTCTTCTAATGAGCAGCATCCAAGAAGCTCGTGTTCACTTTCTGCCCCACAATACTCCACATTAGGTTTGATCTCAACATCCCCATTGAAAATTGGATATTGGTAATTGCCTGCTATGATAATGAACCATTTATGTCTCAATTTGAAAAGGCATTTAAGACACCTGTTTTCATTAGTAATTATAGATGATTGCTATGGGGGAGGGCTTTTTTGTTGTTGCACAGAAAAGGTCTTTGAGAAATGGAACAATTAATTTCCTGATACTTCAAAAGCTAATATGATATTAGCCCTCACTTTGAGAAGCATTTGTAAGTAACTTGGTTTGGCTGTTTGTGGGGGTGAGGAGGTGGGATGGAGGGAGTAAAAGTATTATATTCTACAGTCAATCTCCTGACATCTTACAGGCATGGACAACTAGATTTTAATGTTTTTAATGTTTTGTTCTGTGTTCAATCATTCAGTAATTCTAGAAACACTTGTTAAATGACTTCTATTGGCCAGTTGCTTTGTTAAATAAAAGAGATGCAATGGTTCATCTCATTCATTCATTCATTCACTTATTCATTCAACAATTATATGATTAGCACATCTAAGACACCTGATATTGAAAAATAATTTGGAGGCATAATTTGACAGTGTGAATCAGTTCTCCTAAAGAAATATGCTTGCCCTCTGAGCCAGTAATTCCATACCTAATAAGTTTTCTTAATGAAATTGTATTTAAGTCAGAAGCAATCTAAAATATTTATCAAGAGTGAAAATGATTAAATGAAGCATGATAATCTCTCATCATTAAGGAACATCTTGAGGACTTAGGGGAAAATGGCCTTGAAGTAGGTCGACAGAGCCCAGCTCTCTCAAATAAGAATGGAGAAAGGGTAAAAACCTTTCCGAGGGAGCTGCTTTGGAGATATATAGAAGGGGAAAGTGCTGCACATCATCCAAGAGGGAAATAGACAGATACAGAAGCCAAAGGAGGGAAGCGGATTTGGCTCAACTGATAGAGAATCCGCCTACCACAAGGGAGGTCCAGGGTTCAAACCCTGGGCCTCCTGGCCCATGTGGTGAGCTGACCCACGCACAGTGCTGATGCACACAAGGAGTGCTGTGCCACACAGGGGTGTCCCCTGCGTAGGGGATTCCCACGCACAAGGAGGGCACCCCAAGGAGAGCCGCCCCACATGAAAAAAGTACAGCCTGCCCAGGAGTGGCGCCGCACACATGAAGAGCTGATGCAGCAAGATGGCACAACGAAAGGAGACACAGATTCTCAGTGCCGCTGACAAAAATGCAAGCGGACACAGGGAATGGGCACAGAGAACAGACAGTGAGGGGGGCGGTGAGTGAGGGGAGGAAGGGAAGAGAAAAAAATAAATAAATCTTAAAAAAAAAAAAAAGAAGACAAAGGAAAGTTACTCACCCCTGTGGCTGGAAATGGCACATATACCCCACCCTCAAGTCAAATAGACTTGGTAAGGTCCCTGACTTACTGCAATCAACTGTGTGGGAGGGAGCAAGCCATGGGAGGAAGAAGGGTCTGGCAGAGGGTGGAGAGTAGCTTCTTTTCAGTGAGTTTGGCCAGTTGAGTCCCCTTTGAATCTCAGAGGGCACTGAGGTGGCCACAGGGAGTGGGAAGGGGGCATCTGATCAGGCAGGCTATGACACCCAGCCGACCCCGGGGGGGGAGGGGGTTGGAGAGAAGACTAGGGTAGAGAGCAGGCAGAGAAAGATGCCTAAACAGCCCCCCTTCGCAAACTGTTAGGAATCTAGCTTGCCAGAGGGAACAGAGGCAGGAAGACTCAGATAAGCTTTCAGAAGCCACTTAGCTGTGGAGCTGGTGCAGCTCTGTGAAGGAGTGCCTGCCTTTCATAGACAAGGTCTCTAGTTCGATTCCTGGCTCTCCTTAGAGGAGTGATTGCTGGGTTACCAGGCGCCTAGCTGGTATGTTATGACAGACATTTTTCTTTTAGGTTTTCTTTGATCTGTTATTTTTTATTGGTTCCATTTACTTCTTCTTCTTCCTTTTCTCTTTATTTTATTCACTAATACCCAGAAAATCACCTGTGGAGGGCAGTCTGAAGGGTGATTGATTGATGAGCACTGGCAGCCTGAGAAGCTCCTTAGGGGCTGTTTTTCCTGGGTTGTGTTGTTGTTATTATTTAGTTTCTTATTTGTTGTCTTTCCTCTTTCTTTATTTCCTTTCTTTTTCATTATTTTTTCTACCTACTTTATTTCTTTTCTTCATTTCCTTTCTTCTGTTTTTGGTTGTTTTTCTTTCCTTCCACTTCTTTTTTATTTGCCCTTCATTTCTCTCTGTGTGTGTCTCTCTTTCTCTCTTTCTCTCTTTCTTCTCTTTTCCTCTTTTCTCATTATTCCAGCCTTTTTTGCAATTATTTTTCCTTTATTTTGTTGCTTCTTTCATTTTTTCTATTCGATGTTTTATTTTTATTCCCTTTGTACTTTTTTCAAGTTCTTATTCCTATTGCTTAATTTCCTAGCTCTTGTACAGTTCCTCTTCTACTTTTTAAAAAATTATTATTACTATTGTTCTTTTTCTCTTCTTATCTCTTTCTTTTTCTCTGGTCCTAAATTTTTTCAAGGGAACAAAGACAACTGCAAGGATATAGAATAAGAGGAGCCAAGTATCAAAAAGGAACCTTACCACATATATACATACAAACAAAATAAAACCCTAGAGTAGAAAGAGAAGCTAACCACCCAAATAAGCACATCAAGATAAACAGATGCTTAGACACCAAGAAAAAATTACAAGCCATACTAAGAAACAAGAAGATATGGCACTGTCTAACTAACAAACTAAAAAACAGGAGTAGATGTAGAACATGGAACAACTAATCAGGGATGTCCAAACAAATATCATGAATCAACTTAATGAAGTGAAGGAAGAAATAAAGAATATTTAGAAGTCACTGGGAGCAAAATAGCTAGAGGACAGACTGAAACAGCCTGGACAAAATCTTCTAGGGCTTAGGACACCAGGCAAATGCTGGATAACAACCAGAGGAGAAAGGGACAAGGGAGAGGAATCATGAGGACAGAACTGTTAGTTGAAACCAGTGGCTGCAGCTGCCAGCACCCCTCACATACACTAAAGACACTTAAGAATTCTCAGGCCTCTGGGCCTGCAACTACAGACAAAGGGGAATCTAGGGACCCACCACCCAAGGATAGGGAAGCGAGAGAGACACAGCCTAAGGCTGACTCATCTTCTGACCCACAAATTTGGTCTGCTATGTCCCAGTAGCCCTTTCAGCATGGGTGGGGCCACCCCATTGTTTGTTTTAGGGGCCAGTAAGGGGCTGAAGATACATGACCTTCCCAATCTTCTTCTCTACTAATCTGGATTGACTGTTGAGGACTCACAGGAAATGGAAATATTTCCTACCCAGGAAAAGAGAGGGGGTGGCCAGAGAAGGCTGGAGAACTATCTCTGAGGAAGTTTGAATTACAAGGCTCTTAGCCTAAAGGCAGGAAGTTCTATCACCTTGATCCAGTCTGTGCTGCCACAAATACACTCTGACCAGGCATTGAAATGAGAGCTGCCAAAGAGTACTGGCAGATGAAGGAAGTGCACATGAGAAAATTAAAAATAAATAAGAGAGGTTTTTTTCTGGCCTTTCTAGCCTCGCTCCCCAAGGCCCTTGGAAGCAGGTCAGCAACCAACTACTGGGTCCAAAGCCAGTTTTTTAGTAACTAGCGGGGACAATCCTAACAACCCAGGTTAAGCGAAGAATCAAAGAGGAGTGGTAATAAACAGCCTCCTACCATTGAATCCCTACAAAAGATAAAGAAATTGAGCATCTGAGTAATCTATATCCTAATCAGACACTTAGACATCAGCAAAAACTTACAAGCCATACTAAGAAAACAGAAGGCAAGGCCCAAGAAGAGGAATATATCAAAGCCCCAGAAGAGATGCAGGATTTGAGATACCTAATTAGCAAGAAACACAAAAATTTCCAAAATCAAATTAATGCATTGAAAGATAATATGGTTAAAGAGATAAATGACATCAAGAAGACACTGAGCGAGCACAAAGAAGAATTTGAAATCCAGAACAGAAGAGTAATAGAGCTCATGGGAGTGAAAGACACATGGGCTGTCCACGTGCCCTTGGGCCCTGAGCCTTACCAGTGTTGCAACACCTACTCTCCAGTTTGTTGGACTTACCCAGGTCAACTGACAGGGAGGTGAGAATGGACAACCACCACACCAAGGAACCAAGAGAGTCTACAGCCGTGGGCACAAGAGCCAATCCACCAGCTCTGTGGGATCGAAGCCACCTTTCAACAGAGAGGTGGAGTGGGCATTGCCACCCCAGGGTCCTCAGGATGGAAGGATAAAATATGGATTAAAGTGGATGTACTGGTATTCTACTATAGAATTACTGTGACTCTAACAATGAAAGAAATTATGTCACTAATGTGGAGACAAGGGCCACAGGAGTTGCTGAAGGCAGGGAGAGGGAAAAGAAGGTGTGATATGGGGGCATTTTCAGGACTTGGAGTTGTCCTGAATGATGTTGCAGGGACAGATGCAGGACATTGTATTTCCTACCATAACCCACTGAATGGTGTGGGAGAGAGTGCAAACTACAATGTAAACTATAATCCATGCTGTGTAACAGTGCTCCAAAATGTATTCATCAATTGCAATGAAAGTACCAAAATAATGAAAAAAGTTGTTGATGTAGGAAAAGTGGGGGGGTTGGAGGAGTGGGGCATATGGGAACCTCCTATATTTTTAATGTAACATTTTCTGTGGTCTATGTATCTTTTCAAAATAAATAAAAATATATTAAAAATAAATAAATAAAAAGTGTTGAATAAAATAGCCTGTCCTCCCCCCCAAAAAAACACACAATAGGTGAGACAAAAAACACATTAGAGGCATACAAGAGAAGACTCGAAATGACAAAAGAAAGAATAAATGATACAGAAGACCAAACAGCTTAAATTGAAGGAAGAAAAGAATAGAGAGAGAAAAGATTGGAAAAAATTGAGCAGGGTTTCAGAGAGTTGAATGACAACACAAAACACAATAACATATATGATATGGGAATTCCAGAAGAAGAAGAGAAGGGAAAGGGGGCAGAAAGGGTATTTGAGGAAATAATAGCTGAAAATTTCCCAACTCTCATGAAATAAATGAACTCACATGTCCAAGAAGGGCACTGTGCCCCAATCAGAATAAATCTAAATAAACCTACTCCAAGACACATGCTACTCAGAATGTCAAATGTCAAAGATAAAGAGAAAATTCTCAGAACAGTAAGGGAGAAGTAAACCATCACATACAAGGGACACCCAATAAGACTTACCATGGATTTCTCTTCAGTAAACCATGGAGGTGAGAAGACAGTGGTATGATACAATTAGAGTACTGAAAGAGAAAAACTGCCAGCTGAGAATTCTTTATCCAGCATAATTCTCTTTCAAATGTGAAGGTGAGGATAAAATACTCACAAACAGAAACTAAGAGAGTTTCCAAAAAAAAAAGGATCCACCTTTGCAGGAAATATTAAAGAAAGTCTTAGAACCTGAAATTAAAAAGACAGGAGAGAGACCTGGAGGAGAGTTTAGAAGAAAGAATATAGAAAGGATAACCAAAAGATTAAAAATATAGATGAAAATATGATATGACATTTGAAAACCAAAGAATAAAATGGTAGAAGTAAATAATACATTTAGGGTAATATCATTGAATGCAAGTGGATTAAACTCCCCAATCAAAAGATACAAGCTGACAGAAAAAAATCATGAGCCATCCATATACTGCTTACAAGAAACTCACCTTAGACCCAGGGACACAAACCAGCTGAAAGTGAAAGGTTGGAAAAACATAGTCCATAGCAAATAGTAAACAAAAAAGAGCAGGAGCAGCTATACTAATATTGAACAAGACAGACTTTAAATGCGAAAAAGTCATAAGAGATACAGAAGGCCATTATATATTACTAAAAGGGCTAATCCATCAGGAAGATATGACAGTCATAAATATCTAATCAATTTATCAGGGTGCCCCAAAATATGAGACAAACTCTGGCAAAACTGAAGGGAGAAATAGACGTCTCTCCAATAATCACTGGAGACTTCAACACACCACTCACATCATTAGACAGAACAACTAGACAGAAGATCAACAAGGAAACTGAGGGAAGCGGATTTGGTTAGGGCAAATCTGCCTACCACATGGGAGGTCCAAGGTTCAAATCCGCCTACCACATGGGAGGTCCAAGGTTCAAACCCAGGGCCTCCTGACCAGTGTGATGAGCTGGCCTGCATGCAAAGGAGTGCCGTGCCACACAGGGTGTCCCCCGCATAGGGGAGTCCCACGTGCAAGGGGTGTGCCCCATAAGGAGAGCTGCTCAATGTGAAAGGAGTGCAGCCTGCCCAGGAATGGTGCTGCACACACGGAGAGCTGACAGCAGCAAGATACACAACGGGAAGAGACACGGATTCCGGGTGCCACTGACAAGAATGCAAAGTGGACAAAGAAGAAAACACAGCAAATGGACACAGAGAGCAGACAACTTGGGGGGGGGGGCAGGGAAAGGGAGAGAAATAAATTAAAAAAAAAACACAAGGAAATAGAGAATTTGAACAATATGATAAACAAGTTAGATTAACAGACATATACAGAACACTGTATCCGAACTCAGCAGATTATACATTCTTCTCAAGTGATGGATCTTTCTCCAGAATAGACCACAGGTTAGGGCACAATGCAACTCTCAATCAATACAAAAAGACTGAAATTACACAAAGCATTTTCTCAGATTGTAATGGAATGAAATTGGAAATCAATAATGGACAGGAAAAAAAGTAAATTCACAAAATGTGGAGGCTGAACAACACACTCCTAAATAATAAGTGGGTCAAAGAAATTGCAAGTGAAATCAGTAAATATATTGAGACAAATGAAAACTAGAACACAATTTACTAAAGCTTATGGGATATAGCAAAGGTAGTCTTGAGAGGGAAATTTATACCCCTAAACACCTATATTAAAAAGGAAGAAAGAGCTAAACTCAAAATTTAACTGAACACCTAGAGAAACTAGAAAAAGAACAGCAAACCAATCCCAAAGCAAGTAGAAGGAAAGAAATAATAAAGATTAGAGCAGAAATAAGAGAAACTGAGAGGGAAAACCCCAATAGAGAAAATCAGTAAAACCAAAAGCTGTTTCTTTGACAAGATCAATACAACTGAAAAACCCTTAGCTAGACCAACAAAGAAAAAAGGAGAGTAGATACAAAAAAATACAATCAGAAATGAAAGTGGGGAAGTTATGACTGACATCACAGAAATGAAAAGGATCATAAAAGGATATGAGGAACTATGCCAATAAACTAGACAACCTAGATGAAATGGACAAATTCCTGGAAATGCACAAAAAACATACACTGATGCTACAAAAATACAATAACTTAACAAAACATCATATATAAAGAGATTGAATCTGTCGTTAAAAATTACCCAGCAAAGAAAAGTTCAGGGCCGGATGGCTTCATAGGTGAATTCTACCAAGCATTTCAAAAAGAATTAACACCAGCCCTGTTTAAACTCTTCCAAAAATTTGAAGAGGAGAAAAAATTACCCAACACATTTTATGAAGTCATCATAACCCTAATAAGAGTTACATAGCCAACATAACCCAGATTAAGATACTACAAGAAAATAAAATTACAGACTAATCTTTCTAATGAACATAGATGCAAAATTCTCAACAAAATACTTGCAAATCGATTCCAACAGCATGTCAAAAGACTTATACATCACGACCAAGTGGAATTTATTCCTGGTAGGCAAGGTTGGTTTAAAATAAGAAAATCTTGGTAGTAATCCCTCAGTGCAAGGGAGTCTTATCCCCAGGAATCATGTGCCACACTGGGGGAATGATGTAACTAGAGAATGAACTTGAATAAAAGGATCAACTAGGACCAGCAGAATAGCTCAGTCTACATATAATACCAGGAGTTAAAAATGCTTTTTGACCTGAAGAAAAGGGGGAAATGGAAAGGACAAATGAGTTCATATGGCTATGAGTCACCAAAAAGAGCTGGGAGGTTATCAGAGGGGTTGCCCTTATGCACACCTCAGCAGAGTCCCAGAGACAGATAAAGTAGATACAACCCCAGGTATTGGTTCTGCTGAGGGCTACAGAGACCCACAGGTTCTATGGTCATGGCAGATGGAGTTCAGTGCCATCTCAGTTGGCCCTACTTTGGAGTTTGTGTTTCTGTGTGATGGAGCCGGACTTAGATGTGATCTCTGTCCACAAGTCTCTCCTTTTACTTTTACTTTTACTTTTATTGGAACTGTAGTTGGTGCTAGGGTTTAATGTATACCCAGGGGACCTGAATCTCTGGACTGACCATGTGATAGCCAGGCCCTGAGCCTCAACAGACTTGCAACTCCTACAGTCTGGTTTATTGGACTTACCCCACTCAGCTAACATGGAGGTGAAGAATGTCAACCACCACATCAGGAAGCCAAGACTGCCTGCAAATGAAAGCAGGAGAATTGCATCCAGCATCCATCTGGAATCTAAGCCCCCTCTTGATATAGATGTGGAGTGGACACAACCATTCTAAGGTCCACAGGAGGAGGAATAGAGTATGGATTAGAGTGATATTCTATTCATGACCTATTGTGATTAGTAATCGAAGAAAATGTGGCATTGGTGTGGAGAAAGTGGCCTTGGTGGCTTCTGGGGGTAGGGAATGGGAGGAAGAGATGAGATGTGGGGGCATTTTCAGGACTTGGAGTTGTCCTGGGTGGTGCTGCAGGGACAGTTACTGGACATTATATGTCCTCCCATACTCAAAAAAAGAGTAAAAAATAAAATAAAATAAGAAAATCAACATAATACAGAACATTTACAAATTGAAGGGAAAAAAACACATGATCATCTCAATGGACACAGAAAAGACATTCAACAAAATCTAGCATCCTTTTTTGATAAAAACACTTCATAAGATAGGAATAGAAGAAAAATTCCGCAATATGATAGAAGGCACATATGAAAAACCCACAGCCAACATCATACTCAATGGAGAAAGGTTGAAAGCTTTCTCTCTAAGATCCAGAAAAAAACAAGGATGCCCATTGTCACTATTGTTATTCAATATTGTAGTAGAAGTTCTAGCTAGGTCTGTTAGATGAGAAAAAAAAAATTAAAGGCCTCCAAATAGGAAAAGAGGAAGTAAAACTCTCACTATTTGTGGATGACATGATCCTTTATTTAGAACATTCTGAAGTATCCACAACAAAGCTACATGGACTAATAAACGAGTTCAGCAAAGAAGCAGGATACAAGATCAACATGCAAAAATCAGTAATGTTTTTATACACTAGTACTAAGTAATCTAAGGAGGAAATCAGGGGGAAAATTCCATTTACAATAGCAACAAAAAGACTCAAATACTTAGGAATTAAGTTAATCGAAGTATGGGACCTATATGCAGAATACTACAAAAGAATGCTAAAATAAATTTTAAGAGATCTAAACAAATGGAAAGACATTCCATATTAATGGATTGGAAGAATAAATATCGTGAAGATGTCAATCTTACCCAAATTGATTTATAGATTCAATGCAATACCAATCAAAATTCCAACAGCCTTCTTTACAGAATTAGAAAAGGCAATTACCAAATTCATTTGCATGAAAAAGTGCAGCCAAGTCGCCAAAAGCATTCTAAAGAAGAAGAGTGACATGGGAGGAATTTCACTGCCTGACCTTGAAACATATTACAAAGCTACAGTGATCAAAAGAGTATGGTACTGGGATAAAGATAGGCACATCAATCAGTGGAATAGCATTGAGAATCCAGAAATAAACCCTCACCTCTATGGTCAACTGGTTTTTGACAAACCTACCAAGTGCATGTTAACCAGACAAACCAGGCTCTTCAACAAATGGTGTTGGGAGAACTGGATATCTATAAGCAAAAGAATGATAGAGGACCCCTATCTCACTCCCTATGCAAGAATCAACTCAAAATGGAATCAAAGACCTAAATGTAAAATTCTGAACCATAAAACTACTAGAAGAAAATGTAGGGAAACATCTTCAAGATCTTATGATAGGTGGTGGTTTCTTGGACCTTACACTCAAAGCATGCACAACGAAAGAAAAAGTAGATATAGGACCTTCTCAAAATTAAACACTTTTGCATCTCGCAGGACTTTGTCAAAAGGGTGAAAAGGCAGCCAACTCAATGGCAGAAAATATTTGGAAATTACATGTCCAACAAGGGACATGGATTATATATCATGGATATATAAAGAGATGCTATAACACAACAATAAATAGACAAATGACCCAATTTAAAAATGGGCAAAAGACTTGAATAGACATTTGTCCAAAGAAGAAATACAAATGGCAAAAAAAAAAAAACTTGAAAAAAATGCTCAATATTGCTAAGATTAGGGTAATGCAAATCAGAACTACAATGAGATATCATTTCACACCTATCAGAATATGCACTATTAAAAAGACAGAGAACTACAAGTGTTGGAGAGGATGTGGAGAGAAAGGAACACTTATTCACTGTTGGTGGGAATGCAGAATGGTACAGCTACTGTGAAGAACTATTTGGCATTTCCTAAAGAAGCTGAATATAGACTTGCCATGTGACCATGCAATACCACTACTGAGATATACGCAGAAGAACTGAGAGCAGTGACATGAACAGACATCTGCACACCAATGTTCATAGCACCTTTATTCACAATTGCCAAAAGTTGGAAACAACCCAGGTGTCCATCAACCAATAAATGGATAAACAAACTATGGTGTAGTCCCACGATGGAATATTATGTATCAGTAAGAAGAAATGAAGTCATAAAGTACATGACAATATGGATGAAACTGGAGGATATTACATTGAGTGAAACAAAGCAGACACAAAAGGACTAATAGTGTATGGTTACATTACTATGAACCAAATATATTGTGTAACATAGTGTACGATTAAAAAAAAATTATATCTATCCAGTACATTTGATTGAGATATGTGTTTATTTACCTGTGTTTTCTTTTCTTTTTAAATTATTGTTTATATTTTCAATTATTAAATGTACAAAATTTTAAAAAATAACAAGTCACTGGGGGAACATACTGAAGAAATTGTAAACATACGTAATAAGGTAACAGATATGATTGTGATGAATTGCACAATGCAAGAAATCAAAACTACATTGGAATTCAAAGGTGAATTCTACCAAAATTTCCAGAAATAACTAACAGCAATCCTGCCTAAATTATTCCAAAAAATAGAAGTGGAGGGAACATTGTCTAATTTATTCTATGATGCCAACATCACCTTACCAAAGGCAAACAAAGACGCTGCAAGAAAGGAAAACTACAGACCAATCTCTCTAATGAACCTAGATGCTAAAATCCTCAACAAAATACTTGCTAATAGTATTCAACAATACTTCAAATGAACTATACACCATGACCAAGTGGGTTTCATCCTTGATATGCAAGAATAAGAAAATCAATCAATGTAATACATCATACTAATAGATCAAAAGAAAACATCACATGATCATCTCTATTGATGCAGAAAAAGCATGGGATGGGCGTTGAGAGTGGTGCAGTGATGCTGTTGGTTTTGGCAACACTGGTCAGTGATGGTGGTAGCGTTGGGGAAGTCAGGTCAATCTATACGTGGAACTGGGGGGAGGGTTGGGGAAGGAACAGATGAACTCTGGGGATTTGCAGGTCTGTGGTTAAAACTACAATGTTGGGAATGTTCTTTTGGCAAATACAGGAATATTACTGGTGTAGAGTATTGGATTGGGGGGCGGGGCGGGATACAGGACAGGGCGCACCTGGGGCAGGCTTTCATGGAATATGTAAGTATTCATCTTGTCATAGTGTATTATATCAGTGAGTGGAAACCCACAAAATAAACAGGAAAATATTGAATGCCCATCCTGGGGAGTTGTGCTATTTTCTCAAATAGAGGGGCAAGAGTCCCTCAAGAACATAGGCAGTGCCTAATAAAAGAAAGACCAATATGTCAAGCCCTCACTATTATTGCAAGTAAGTATGAATCTTATTTTTCAATAAGTGAGATAGTGATTACCATAAGACCCCAGGGGAAGGAGAGGGAAGAATAGAATATATAGAACATAGGGCATTTTGGGGGCACTGGAATTTTTCTGCATGATCTTGCAAAAATGGGCAAAGGCCATTTTAAATTTCATCAAAATTTATAAAAGTGCACAAAAAATCTAAATCATAATGTATACCATGGACCATGGTTAGTAGCAATGCTTCAATATTTGTACATCAATTTGTACATCAATTGTAACAAATGCACCATCTGCATGTAAAATGTTATTAATAGGGGAGAGGAGAAAAGGGGGAGAGCATTGGGTTTATGGGAATCCCCTATACTCTCTAAATGACTTTTCTGTAACCCAAAGCTTCTTTGAAGATAAAATGGAAAAAAAAAAAAGATGCTGGGGGGAATATACAAAAGAAAATGTCGCTGTACATATAAGACAACAGAGCTTACAATGATGAAAGATATAATGTCTAAAATTCTTTTTATTATTTGAAAATTTTTTTATATTTTATAATTTTTAAAGTTGTTATTTCATTTTCTTATTTTTATTTGATTATTTTCTTGGCTTCATCTTTGGAGAGGTTTTGGATCACAGAAGGGTCACAGCTCTGGCGGGGGAGGATCATTGGTACTGGGTGTTGGCAATGGGGGCATGGGTAGGAGGGGGTTCATCTGGGACATGCCTATTAGGCATATGAATGTGCTCAAGTGTTCATGGGGCATTGTCACGGTGAATGGAGATCCACACAATAACCAAAAGAATATCAAATTCCCATCCTGGGGAGTTCTGCCACATTTTCTAATGGGGTAGCAAGAATCCCCCGAGTACAAGGACAGTGACTGGTGAAGGAGGATGGACCATTGCACTGGGCACTTGATATTGATGATTGTCCTTATGAACCTTTTCTTTTGAAATTGAAACTTAGCCTAGTATTATAAGTTGCCTAAGAGTTACCTCCTGAGGGCCTCCTTGTTGCTCAAATGTGGCCTCTCTCTAAGCCAAACTCAACAAATAAACGCACTACTTTCCCTCCCAGCATGGAACATGACTCCCGGGGATGAGCCTCCCCTGGCACTGAGGGATTATTGCCAAGCACCAACTAGCAATGCACTTAGAAAAAGATCTTGACCATAAAGGGGAAATGGTAAATAAAAATGGAATTTTATGGCTAAGAGATTTCAAAGTGAGGCAGGGGGTCATTCCAGAGGTTACGCTTAAGCACATCTCAGCAGGATCTCATTGACTGCTACTGTAAGTAGTACCTCAAATAGGGTTAATAAGGGCTGTGGAAACAACCAGACATTATAGGCAGAGCTGAAAGTTCAGGAGTTTGTCACCCTACTAGTGGGCCTTACCTTAGAATTTATGCTCCCCAATGTGACAGAGTTGAACTCATTGTGGTTTCCCTACACATGGCTCTTCTGGGCCTTCTGTTTGAACCTACAGGTAGTACTAGAGTTGATAGCTGTATGTCCAAGAGACTTAACTCTTTGGTCTGCCCATGTGCCAGTTGGGCTTTGAATCTCAACACAGTTGCAATACCTACTCTCCAGGTCATTGGACTCACCCAGGGCAATTAACAAGGTGATGATGATGGACAACACCCATCCCAAGGAACAACTTCAGACAAGATAGTTCCATCTATCTGCCCCATGGGATCTAAGCTCCCTCTCAATTAGAGGCAGAGTGGGCATCACCATCCCAGAATCCTCAGGTCTGGGGAATGAACAAGGGACTAAAGGAGACTTGCTATCATTCTTTTATAGACTTACTGTTATTCTAGCAATGTAAGAACTTTTATCCTTGATATAAAGGCAGCAGCCTCCAGAGGCTCTGAGGGGAGGGAGAGGGAAAAATAGATGTAACATGGGGGCATTTTTGGGACATTGGAATTGTCCTGCATGACATTGCAATGATGGATATAGGCCATTATACATTTTGTCATAACTTACAAAGTTGTGTGGGACAGAGTGAAAACTATAATGTAAATTAAAATCCACAGTTAGTGGCAAGGCTTGACTATGTGTTCATCAATTTTAACAAATGTACCTCATTAATGAAGGGTGTTCTTAACATGGGAAAGCATGCGAGGGGAAGGGAGTGGGGCTGTGGTACTCCCCTATATTTTTTATGTAACATTTATGTAATCTAAAGTTTCTGAATAAAGGAAAGGGTGGAGGTAGGGTGGGAGGAAGGGAGGGAGGGAGGGAGAGAGGCAGAGAGGAAGAGAGAGAGGAAGGAAGGAAGGAAGGAAGGAAGGAAGGAAGGAAGGAAGGAAGGAAGGAAGGAAGGAAGGGTCTTATAGGAGATAATATATGGGAAAGCAAGGTTGATAGTTTAAAAAGAGGGGAATGTGGCTATGAAACACCACCAAACTTACAAAATAAAAATGACTGGAAGAGTAAAACCCAAAACAGAAGCAGAGAATATAGTCAAGGAGTGCTATTTGAAACATTAATTACATGCATCGATACTACTGGGGTACATTTTATCTGGTTCACACTTCTGTAGTTCCCAAGTTTCCAAAATTAACATGTATTGATTTTGTAATCATAAACAGAAATGAGTTATTTGAAACCATAACAAAACACCAAAAATGCTAAACCAATCCAAAACTTTTCTCTTGGTATTTTGCTTGACATCTATTCATTATATAGATTTTTCTATATTACTTAGAGTTTCTTGAACTTCTTGGATGTGTAGATTCATGTCTTCTATCAAATTTGGGACATTTTGAGCCCTTATTTCTTCAAATATTATTTTTTTCCATTTCTCTCTCCTCTCCTTCTGGCACTCCTATTATGTGTATGTTGGTATGCTTGATGGTGTATCATCCTTTAGCTTTCCCTTTCAATCACTGTCATGTCCCTATATTAGCACTGCTAATTACAATCACTATATTATACTATCATCACCTCTATCCATTTTCAAACATTATTAACCTTATTTCAAATTCTGCACAAATTAATCTTCAGCTCCCCATTCTCTATCTTCATTCTATCTTCTGGTGACTATATTCTAGTTATTAACTCCATGAGTTTGCACATTATTTTTAGTTCATATTAGTAATATCACACAATTTTTGTCCTCATTCACTATGCTTCACTCAACATAGTGTCCTCAAGACTCATTGATGTTGTCATATGCTTCATAACTTCATTTCCTCTTAGAGCTGAATAATTTTCCATCTTACATACATACCATAATTTGTTTATCCATTCATTGGTCGATGAACACCTGGGTTGTTTCCATTTTTTGGCATTTGTGAATAAGGTCACTATGAACATCAATGTGCAAATGTCAGTTTGCATCCCTGCTTTCAATTCTTCTGAATCTATTTCTAACAGTGGTATTGCTGGATCACATGGCAGATGTACATTTATCTTCCTTAGGAAATGACAGACAGTCTTCCACAGTGGCTGCGCCATTCTACATTCCCACCAACAGAATAATCATTCTATTTCTCCACATCCTCTCCAACCCTTATCAAATATGCGGTTTCCAAATACTTTATCCCATTGAGTAGGCTGCCTTTTCACCTTCTTGACAAAGTTGTTGATGCACAAAAGTGTTTAATTTTGAGGAGGTCTCATTTATCTATTTTTAATTCATACTTCATGCTTTGGCTGTAAGGTCTAGGAACCCACCTCCTACCACTAGATCTTGAAGATGCTTTCCTACACCATCTACCAGGGTTTTATGGTCTGGCTTTTATATTTAGGTCTTTGATCCACTTTAAGTTAATCTTTGCATAAAAAGTGAGATAGGGGTTCACTTTCATTCTTTTGGATGTGAATATCCAGTTATCCCAGCAAAATTTGTTGAAGAGGTAAGTGCCCTTGGCAGCCTTGTCATAAATCAGTTGACCATAAAGACAAGGGTCTATTTATGAACTCTCAATTTGATTCCATGGATCACTATGACAATTATTTCATTATGTCAATACCATACTGTTTTGACCACTGTAGCTTTGCAATATCCTTTAAGATCGGGAAGTATAAGTCTTCTGACTTTATTCTTTTTTAATTTTTCCAAATTCTACTCAATTTATTCATTTTTTAAAAAGATATTACATTAAAAATATATATATATGAGGTCCCCATTCGCCCCCACCACCCCCACCCCACCACTCCCCCCACAGTAACACTCTCTCCCATCATCATGTCACATCCATTGCATCTGGTGAGTACATCTTCGGGCATCGTTGCACCCCATGTCCCATGTTCCACACCATAGTCCACACTTTCCCAGGTTCCATCCAGTGGGCCTTGGGAGGACATACAACATCCGGCAATTGTCCCTGGGGCACCACCCAGGACAACTCCAAGTCACGAGAATGCCTCCACATCTCTTCTCTTCCTCCCATTCCCTGCACCCAGCAGCCACCATAGCCACTTTTTCCACATCAATGCCACATTTTCTCGATTATTAACCACAATAGTTCATGAATAGGATATCATTAAATCCACTCTGATCCTTATTGCATTCCTCCTTCCTGTGGACCTTGGCTTGGTTGAGTCCATTCCACATCTACGTCAAGAGGGGGTTTATTTCCACATGGATATTGGATGCAATCCTCCTGCTTTCAGTTGTAGGCATTCTAGGCTCCATGGTGTGGTGGTTGACATTCTTCAACTCCATGTTAGCTGAGTGGAGTAAGTCCAATAAATCAGAGTGTAGGAGCTGAAGTCTGTTGAGGCTCAGGGCCTGGCTATCATATTGTCAGTCCAGAGATTCAAATGCCCTAGATATATCTTAAGCCCCAGCACCAACTACAATTCCAGTAAAGTAGCATGAAAGTTTTGTGAAAAGAGATCTCATCTGAGTCCAGCTCCATCACGCAGAAACACCAGCACCAAAGAAGGGCCAACTGGCATGGCAGTGAACCCCATCTGTCATGATCATAGAACCTGTGGGTCTCTTTAGCCCTCAAAAGGAGCAATATCTGGAGTTGTATCTACTTTATCTGTCTCTGAGACTCTGCTCAGGTGTGCATAAGGGCAATCCTTCTGACAACCTCCAGACTCTTTTTTTAGAAACTCATAGCCATATGAACTCATTTGTCTTTTCCATTTCCCCCTTACTTTAGGTCAAACAGCATTTTTAAATCCTGTTATTATATGTAGACAGGGATATTCTGCTGGTCTGCGTTGAACCTTTAATTTAAGGTCATTTTCTAGTTATGTCATCAGCTGGTACTTGGTAGTGATCCCTCGGTGCCAGGGAGGCTCATTCCCGGGTGTCATGTCCCATGCTGGGGGGAAGGCATTGCACTTACATGCTGAGTTTGGCTCAAGACTGGCCACATTTGAGTAACACGGAGGCTGTCAGGAGGGAACTCTTAGGCACAGTGCTGCTCTAGGCCTTGTTCTTATTTCAGGTGTATAGGCTCACAAGCATGGTCATTAGTATCAGGGGCTCACTGTTGGACCCTCATTCCTTCCTGGTCCTTACCGTTGCACCTGGGGTACTGCCGCTGCTCCCCTAGAGACCATGACAGAGCCCCCCCCTGCCGGGAACCCAGTACCCCCTCAGATGTTGTTTTTAATTGTTTCCACTATGAGTATATCCAAACATTTCCATGCACCCTGGACACATGCCCTGTTCCCTGTCAACCATATATCACCCATCAATAACATCCCATGCCAGTATTCCTCCACTGCCATTGTTGAACCACTATGTGATCCAAAACTTCCTGAAAAGTGAAGCCCAATATAATGTCAGGTTCCCTTTCTAGTAAAATGGAATATAGCAATGAGTTTAAACGTTAGAAATAGAATACATATTGATTTGGAAAAATTCTACATCCTATCTTTTTCTTTTCTTTTTTCCTAATTAGCGAGCTTCTCTTTGCAAGAGCCCTAGATCACAGTAATTCATATATACAATATACAGTACTCCCACACATCCATCATAAAACCTTTTCCCTTCCACAGCAATAATCTTTTAACTTATTCATATCATATTTACTGAAACTGATGTACAGACTCTGAGACAATAGCTTTCAAACAAGGTGACATCTGTGCTTACATTGTGGTATATACTTTAGGCTATACAGTTTTCTAAATTTTTTAGTTATCCTATGTTTTACATTATGGTTTACATTATTAGTCTGTCGTCCCCTATATGTTTTTGGTGTAATATTACATGTTTTATATTCATCCTCGTGTACTCTCGCGAAACTCCTCTCTTGCCCCCACATTTACCTTGGTTCCATCCACTCAACATCCATTTTCCCCTCCCCTTGGGGCCCGCAGTGACAGCCAATCTCCCGAGGAGCCATGTCCAGAGATACTTGTAACAGTGTTCAGGGCCTGACTTGCTCAACTGCCCTAATGCCCTGGGAGCCACCGTTTCTCTCTAGAGATACAGTTCCCTCTATTTGATGGCATTAGTCCTCCCCAGGATGTGGGTCCACCCACACTCTCACTACTTGGGTCTCTACCCAATGGTACAACCCACCCTGGCAAAACGAGCACTCAGACACTCCCCAGGAGTCCGGCCTGCGTCAGACCATCCCCTCCAAGCATCCTAAACAGGTAACCCTCCTAATTATATTTTGATACGGTTTTCTTAGCATTTTACTCTCAACCAACACCTGACAATCTCCTATGTTCGTATGTTGCCCCTTCCTCCCCCCAATTTTTTGGGCAATATTACCCCTCCGACCATCCCCAGCCCCCCTCAAACCCGCAAAGCCCCACCCAAAGGCAACCCCTTGCCCCCATTTTATCTCTTCTTTGTGCTCATACTTACCGCCAGCTCATCATAGATTCCACCCCTGCAGACGTCAGCTCACATCCTTCCTCCACCCCCTGATTTCCTGTAAACCTATCTTCCAGTCTCTAGCTCTCTGAGGCAGCTTGCTTATTTCATATCATTGAGGTCATGTAGTATTTGTGCTTCAATGCCTGGATTGCTTCACTCAGCATAAGGTTCTCAAGATTCATCCATGTTATCACGTGTGTTTGTAGTGTATTTGTTCTTACAGCCGAGTAGTATTCCATTGTATGTATATACCACATTTTATTGATCCACTCATCTGTTGATGGGCATTTGGGTTGATTCCAACTTTTGGCGATAGTGAACAATGCTGATATGAACATTGGTGTGCATATATCGGTTTGTGTCCTTGTTTTCAGTTCTGCTGGGTATATACCCAGCAGTGGTATTGCTGGGTCATATGGCAAATCTATGGCTAGTTTTTTGAGAAACGCCAAACTGTCCTCCAGAATGGTTGGATCCTTCTGCATTCCCACCAGCAGTGGATGAGTGTTCCCCTTTCTTCACATCCTCTCCAGCATTTGTATTCTTCTGTTTTCTTCATAGCTGACAATCTTATGGGAGTAAGATGGTATCTCATTGTAGTT
Organism: Dasypus novemcinctus; assembly: GCF_030445035.2. NCBI lineage: Eukaryota > Metazoa > Chordata > Mammalia > Cingulata > Dasypodidae > Dasypus > Dasypus novemcinctus. Next base: position 60,302,323 of record NC_080695.1, read on the forward strand.
TTGACTTGCATTTCCCTGATAGCTAGAGATTTGGAGCATTTTTTCATGTGCTTTTTAGCCATTTGTATTTCTTCTTTGGAGAAGTGTCTGTTTAAATCTTTTTCCCATTTTTTAAATGGGTTGTTTATCTTTTTATTTTCAAGATATAGGAGTTCTTTATATATGCAAGTTATAAGTCTCTTATCAGATATATGGTTGCCAAATATTTTCTCCCATTGTGTGGTTCCCTTTTTACTTTCTTGACAAACTCCTTTGAGGTGCAGAAGGCTTTATTTTGAGGAAGTCCCATTTATCTATTAGTTCTTTTGCTGCTCGTGCTTTTGGTGTGATATTCATGAAGCCATTTCCTATTACAAGGTCTTGTAGATGTTTCCCTACACTGCTTTCCAAGGTCTTTATGGTCTTGGCTCTTATATTCAGGTCTTTGATCCATCGTGAGTTGATCTTTGTATAAGGTGTGAGATGGTAATCCTCTTTCATTCTTCTACATATGTATATCCAGTTCTCCAGGCACCTGTGTCTCATTTCGTTGCATCATCTTGCTGCATCAGCTCTCTGTGTGTGCAGCATCATTCCTGGGCAGGCTGCACTTTTTTCATGCTCGGTGGCTCTCCTTGTGCATGGGGCTCCCCTATGTGGGGGAAATCCTTGTGTGGCATGGCACCCCTTGCATGCATCAGAACTGCACATGGGCCAGCTCATCACACAGGTCAGGAGGCCCTGGGTTTGAACCTTGGACCACCGATGTGGTAGGCAGACACCCTATCTGTTGGGCCAAATCCTCTTCCCTATATCTCTTTTAATGTGGTGCTGGGTTTGATTTGCAAGTATTCTGTTGAGAAATTTTTTATCTATTTTCATTAGAAAGATTGGTTTGTAATTTTTTTCTTGTAGTATCTTTACCTGACTTTGGTATTAAGGTGATATAGGCTTCATAAAATGAATTAGGTAGTTTCCCTTCCTCTTTAATTTTTTGGAAGAGTTTGAGCATGGTTGGGTGTTATTTCTTCTTGAAATTATTGGTAGAATTCACTGGTAAAAGCTTCTGGTCCTGTGTTTTTCTTTTTAGGGATTGTGGTGACTGATTGAATCTCTTTTTTTGTGATTGGTTTGTTGAAGTCTTCTTTTTCTTCTAGTCAGCATAGGTGTTCATATTTCTGGAAATTTGTCCATTTCACCTTGTCTAAATTGTCAGCATACAACTCTTCATAATATCCTCTTATAATGATTTTTATTTCTGTGAGGTCAGAAATAAAAAATCATTCCTGATTTTATTTGCATCTTCTCTTCTTTTCTTCTTTGTTAGTCTACCTAAGGATTTGTCCATTTTTTTGATTATCTCAAAGAACCAACTTTGGGTTTTGTTGATTCTCTATTGTTTTTTATTCTCAATTTCATTTGTTTCTGCTCTAATATTTGTTATTTCCCTCCTCTGTTTGTTTTGGCATTAGATTGCTGCTCTTTTTCTAGTTCCTTCAGGTGTGCAGTTAGATCTTTGATTTTACTTCTTTCATTCCTTTCAATATAGGCATTTAGGGCCGTAAATTTCCCTCTCAGCTGTGCCTTGGATGCTTCCCATATGTTTAGATTAATTGTGTTTTCACTTTCATTAGTTTCAAGGAATGGGGTTTACTGATTGCTCTTGCAGTTTCTTCTTTGACCAACTGTTTGGTTAATAGTATGTTGTTTAGCCTCCACATATTTTCAAATTTTCCCATTCTGCATCTATTATTGACTGTCTAAAAGCTAAGTCTCTCTTAGACAGCATATAGATGGCTTATTTTTTTAATTTATGCTGTCAGCCTGTGTCTTTGACTGGGGAGTTTAATCCATTAACACTCAGTGTTATTAATGTAAAGTCATTACTTATTTTGACCATTTTATCCACTGGCTTTCATATGCCATATCTTATTTTTATCTATCTTTTTACCCTTTCGTTTACCTTTTCTGATAATCTTCATTTCTACACTCTCCTCCAAGTTTCTCTCTCCTGTCTTTTCCTTTCAGGCTGCAGAAGTCCCTTTTGTAGTTCTTATAGGGATAGCCTCTTGTTTACAAAGTCTCTTAGTTTCTGTTTATCTGTGAATAATATAAACTCACCCTCATTTTTTAAGGACTATTTTTCCAGATGAATAATTCTTGGCCAGAAGTTTTTTCCTTTCAGATTCTTAAATATGCCTTCTTGTCTCCATGGTTTCTAATAAAAAATCCACATTAAGTCTTATTATACTTCCTTTGTATATAATTGGTTGCTTTTCTTTTGCTGCTTTCAGAATTTTCTCTTTATCTTTGGCATTTGGCATTATGATAAGTATGTGTCTCAGAGTAGTCTATTTGGATTTATTCTGGTTGGAGTGTGCTGCACTTCTTGGACATAGATTTTCATTTATTTCATCAGAGTTGGAAATTTTTCAGCCTTTATTTCCTAAATATTTTTTTGCTCCTTTTCATGTATCATCTTCTGAAACTCATATGACACATGCACTGGTGTGCTTCATGCTATCTTTCAATTCCCTGAGCCCCTGCTTATTTTTTCCCATTCTTTTCTCTATCTGTTCTTTTGCCTTTTTAATGTCAGATACTATGTCCTCTAATTTGCTGATCCTTTCTTCTGCCAGTTCAAATCTGTTGTTTTATGCCTCTAATGTATTTCAACCTTATCTACTGTGTCTTTAATTCCTATAAGTTCTGGGTTTCTTTTTTGCTCAAGCATTCAAATTCTTCTTTATGCTCACCCAGTGTCTTTTTAATGTCCTTTATCTCTTTAGCCATATTTTCCTTCAATTCCTTGAAATCAGTCAGTAGATTTGTTTGAACATCATTGATTGTTTCAAAGCCTGTATCTGATCTAGTATTTTAATTTTGTTCCTTTGAATGGGCCATATCTTACTGTTTCTTAGTATTGCTTAGTATGGCTTGGTATGGATTGTAATTTTTTGCTGATATCTAGGCATCTGATCATCAGTTTCTTTCTCTTGCCTAGGAATTTATTGCTAATTGGTTTTGTATTATGGCTTTTCATTGATTAGTGGTTTAATTTATCCCATGCATTTAAAATTGCCCCTGTTCAAATGATCAAAACAGGGCCAGGAACCCACTCATGGGGTGCAGATGAGTTTCCAAGGCCTTGGAGATGGGGGCAGTGAAGAAGCCAAAAAGCCTCTCTCTTTTTTTCCCTGTAGTGCACTTTTCTGGCCTGTTAGCAGACAGTGCTTTTGGCAAGCTTTTCCCTCAGCCCTAAGGAGGTATATAATTACTCCAACCTCCACCAGGCATGCAGTGCTGAAACAATGTCTGCAGGAATTATCCCTCCAGGCTAGCTATTCAGAGCCATGCTCCACAGTCCAATCTCACCAATCAGATGTCATTCTCAACTCTTGGAGGCAACCTCCCTTTTCCCAGGGAGGGAAAAAATCACTGCACCCCTCTGCATCAATGGCAGCCATTCAGGTCTGTAATGAGGGGTTTTTGCCTTGAGGGTGGGGTTTGGTGCCATTCCTAGCCTTAAGAGTGACTTATTCATGACATTTTTCTTCAGCTTCTTTTTCTCCTCATCCCACTCCCTCTTGGAAAGTGGACAGCACTACTCTGGGCTGCAGACCTCTAGAACTGCTTTTTCAGAGAGTTTCTGCTTTTCTTCTTGCTGTTTTCAGGAGAGAGGTGAGCCCTGTTTATCTCTACACCATCACCTTCTAGGAACACCCTCAGATTATATAATTTTAATTGACCTATATTTAAGTTCACTTACTCTTTTTTCTGCCTGCTAAAATCTGCTGTTGAAACACTTCAATTAATTTTTCATTTCAGTTATTGTACATGTGAGCCTCAAATTTTCTATTTGGTTCCTTTTTATAAGTTCTATCTCTTTATTGGTAATCTCAGTTTACTGAACTATTGTTCTTCTGATTGCCTTTAGTTTTTTTCACCATGGTTCCTGTTAACTCTTTGAGCATAATTGACAGTTGATTTAGAGTGTTTGTCCAATTAAGTCCAATTTCTGTGCTTCCCCAGGGCCAGTTTCTGTTAATTACTTGTTTTCCTATGAATGAGCCATACATTTTTGTTACTTTGCATGCCTCACAATTTTTGTTGGAAACTCCACATTTTGAATGTTATAATGTGGAAACTACCCCCTCTCCAGTTTTTTTCCTTGCTGTCTTTGGTGGAGTGTTGTTGCTTGTTTAGTGACTTTTCTAAACTTTGTTTATAAAGTCTATCTTCTTTGTTGTGTCTAGTCACTGAAATCTATTTTCTATTAGCCTAATGGTCAGCTGGTATTCTGACAGAGTTACCTTAAATATCTAGAGCAAAATAAATATTTTTTGCATCTGGGCTTTGTTTCTTTGGATATGCTTTTAACACTCAACAAGGCAGTTTATATCTTTGCCTTCACCTTTATTTCCTGCTTATGCAGAGCTTGAAGGTCAGTCAGAGGTGAAAGCCAAGTACCCTGACTTGGGCATGTGCATGGCCAACTTATTCACAGGAATATGTAGAGGCTATCAATGCCCTTATTACTCAAAGTATCTCACTCCCCAACTTTTCCTCCTAGGTTTTTTGGTGTATCTATTGTTTTCCTTGACTGATATCCCTTGTCCCAGGGAATAGAAGCTAGTTCATTTACCTTTCAATGTTTTTAAGGAATACTCTCTGCACAGCTGCTTCTCTACTCTGAGAGAATTCCTAGTTAGGTGAAACAAAGGCAAATCCTTTGCATTAGTTCTTCAGGGAGCTTCCAGAGAGATCTAAACAGACATACATAATTCTTTGAGAACATGGCCCACCATACTCCCTTGGAACCCATACTGAGAATGTTCTCTTCCAGATTGCTGCCACATCCAGGAGGGGTAGATGGGGCAAGAATATTTTAAAATTCCACAAACCTCCTTGGCCATATTTCAATCTTCTTTTGCTCGATTAAGCTTTTGCTTGGTTGCATATTTTCCAGAGTTGTGATAAAGTTGATTGTGATTCTGATAGTTTTTGCCAGTTTTTCTGATGTTTCTGAGGAGGGACGGGCTCTTGGAATCAGCTACTCCATCATTTTTGCTGAACTCCAAGATATTCAGCTATTCCAACATACTCCTCCTTTTTACTTCTTCCTTCTTCTTCCTGGAATAATTCTTAATAAAACTGAGACTCACCTGGCAAAAGAGAGTTGTTCATCTAAGGCCACTGAAAGCTAAGCTCAGTGTCCCAGCAAGAGTGCCTGGGCAGAAGCAAAGATACCATCAAGAGTCAGCCACAGGGCCAGTTAATGTGGGAAGCTCTGACCTCTCAGGGATGCAGACTTCCACTGGTCTTTGCACTGCCATGGGATCTGCTGCCCTCATCCATTTCTTCCTGATTTGGTGGAATGGCTTTATAGGGACATGAGCCCTGAGTACAGCATCCTAGGCTGCCCTGCTGCCACTCCATTTTTCCTGACCACACTGACACATTGACATGCTGATTTTTCAAGCTCTCCAATTTGCAACCCAATTTCAGAACCACTGCTCTACACTCTTTTACTTAACGTGTGGCCCCATGAACATGCGAGCTTGTAGGAAATGCAGCATCTCAGACCTCAGTCCAGCCCTCCTAATATAGAACCTTCATTTTAACTAGATATCCAGGTAGTTTTTTGGTAAAGTAGTATTTGAGAAGCACTGCCCTAGACCATTCCAAACAGTAGATGTCTTTTTTGGTACTGTTCCAAGTCAAATTGCCACAGGTCCCATCACTACCCCATTCTATCTCCAACCTTGAAAAGGGGGAAATTTTCATTTAGAACATTTCTGTGGCCAGTAAAATTAAGGCTCAGCCTTTCCCAAACTTTATCCAGACTTTCAATCCCCCATAAAATTCAGCTGGAGAGGGCAAGCATCTGCTCTGTGAAGCTAAAAGATTATGTACTTTTATTACTGCAAACGAACATACCAGACAGGAGCAGAACAACCCCTGAAGAGGAAATTTCCCCACCGATCAGCTTCAAGAGGCCTCCCCGGAGTCCCCAAATTCTCCTACAACAAAGTGAGATGATTTTAATCAGCAGCTGCCATCTCATCTGCATCTGAGAATCCATGAATATACAAGCCGGAAGATGGGGTCCCAAGAAACAAGAATAATTGGCCCCTTACACTTGATATTCCAGAAGCCTTTCTCTTATGGAGTGGTTTTCCTCTCCAGCAATCTTGTGAGGGATTTAGGGTGCAGCAAGTACCACGTGCATTATCCATTAGAACAAGATCAAAGGGAAGACGGAGTGCATTTTAAAGAGTCCAGGGTGCAGTGTGATTACTTGATGATACTATTAAACTTGTTCTGTGTTTTGCAACTTCTCTGGAGAGGGGTTTGCAAATACCCTAGGCCTCATTAGCCTTGGGCCAAAGCAGCTCTGAGCTTACTACATGGTGGGTGGTGTACTGCTGGTGACCTCTATTCTGTAACCATCTCCATCTCTAGGAATGGAAAGATAAAGGAGCTCTCTAAAAGTGAGGCTAGGTGAGGCTCTTTATAGGTCCAAAGTATCCAGATATGACCCCCAGAGCAGGCACTGTCTTTGTCACTAGCACTCATTCTCTCTCCTACCTCTGGGGACCCATGACCTCCCCAGTTCTTACTTTGCATGGTATGGATGGGATTGACTGGACCCAGCTGTGGAATGGTGTGACTCAGGCTCAGTCAATAAACTTCTCCAGTTTTCCCCAGTCTTCAGCAACAGGGATTGGGTCAGGGATACACACATGATCCAATAACAGCTATTCAGAACTGAGCTGGGGCTGTTGCCAAGAAAAGCAGGAAGAAATCCAAATTGCCTGCCACTATCTTACCACCACACAGGAAAGCCTCTCTGAAAATAGAGCCAATGCAGAGAAAAGAGTAGGGTAAAGATGGAAAGAAAGAAGATTTGAACCCCTGGATCTGGCTACACCTGAAGCCCTGGGCCTTATGGTGATATAAGACAATGAATTTCTTTCTCTGATTAAACCATTTGTGTTAGGTCCCGATCACTTGCAAGCAAACAAGTACTAACTGATTATGGGTTACTTTGTCCAAGTCATGTCACTGACACCACCTGAGCTTCTGCTCGTCATATCCCTGCATTGAAGACAGGAGAGCATAGTATTCATTCTTTTGGGTAGTATTGTTGAACCTCTACTACGTGCCAGGCACTCTTCTAGGTGCTAGGCTAGAGCAGCAAATAAAATAGGCAAAGCCCCACTTGTTGAACTTGTACCGACTTGGAGTCAGAAGGTTTGGGGCCAGGTTCCATTTCACCAACGATAAAACCAGCACTCAGAGACATTCAACAATCCTCCCAGCATCACCCAGGAAACATGTGATGAAAAAAATTTCAAGATTGGTTTTACTCTTAAGTCTGTGTCAAAATCTATGCCCGAGGTAGAAAACAGGTACTATTGGGCCTAATCAGGCTGAAGGACGTGTTCTGTGTGGACAATGAAAAATGTTTAAACTTTATAAAGCTTAGCCATCATTAAAATGCAGAAAATTTTATCTCATAATTCAGCTTTCTAAATAGTTTGAAAAGATGGATGATCTAACAACCATAGCCTAAAATTCCTACATGGTATGACTTGGCTGGAGAAAGAAGAGGCTGCCCCCTGGCCCCTGTGGGCATTTGATTTTGTGAGCAGAATTTGTGGGGGCATTTGCCATTATCATTATCAAATATCATTTGCCATTATCATTGACATATCCCCAGGACTAAATGGCAAACACAGAATCCCACGTGGAATTTGAAATGAGGAAAAGAAACTCTGCCCAAGGTGGAACTGGTGGAAGTCACCCATTCCCCTTGACATCTCCATATGGTTAAAACTCATGGATGCAGAGCCATAACAGAATCAGCTCCAGGGGAAACACATGCACTGCTGGTCTCTATAACTGCTGGAGAGGGAGCCCGAGTGCACCTTCAGTGCCACCTTATGTGCAATGGCCAATCCAGTGCCTAAGACCAATAATAAAAGGAAACCAAAAAAGTGACAGAAACAAATACAGCTCCTATACGAGAGGAATAAAATGGCAGATAAGAAAGAGCTAAATGGTTTTTGTCACAGTAGCTTATAGGAAGAAAGAAAATATTGTGGGGGGAGGAAGGACTCCAATTTATTATTCAGCACCTGCTGTGAGCCAGGCACTGTGCCTGGGGCTCAGGATACAGAAGTGAGTGAGGCACAGTCCCTGCCCTCAGAGAGGCCAAACTCTCAGCGGGGAGGAGGAAGCTCACAATGCAGTGAAGTGCATGGGAGCCAAGACAGAATTCTGCCTTGGGGTAGTGGTCACCTGCAGGCTGTACGAATAGTGTGAGCAGAGGACCAGGGGCAAAGCAGCCAAACGCATGAGGAAGGCATTAGGTATAGCTGGAGCATAAGTTATAAGGGGCCTGGGGAGCCCCTTTAGACAGGAGATGTCAGCAGGGGCCAGATCAGGAGGGTTCTTCATATCATATTGAATCTGGTTGTCATAAGAGCTAAAGGCATCGGCTCTGGCACCACACGGACCTGGCTCAAATCACTCTCCTCATCTGACTTGCTGGGTGACCCTCTTCTTCATCTGTAAAATAGGAAATTGGCGGTGTTTACCAACTAGGGTTGTAGTGATAATTCAATAATCTGTTCAGATGCTTAGCACTTGTGAAAGCATTTATTGAATGAATCCCGGCTGTGAGATGCTAAAGAAAGTTGAGGCAAGGAGTGGAGTCAATAATTCTCCCCAAAGGCTTATTTTGCTGCTGAGGGTATGAGAAAATGAGATTCTGGGGGGAATTTGACCCTTGGTTCCCCTAAAAGACCACGTCTGCTTCTGGCCAGCCCCACAAATGAGACATCTCAGTCCATAAAGAAGGGACAGTTTTGAGAGCTCCAGACACCCTTACTATGAAATATTATGCAGGTGTTAAAATGGGACTAGAGCAGGTTCTCATCTTTGGCTCCATGTTAGAATCATCTAGAGAGCTTTTAAAAATGCCAGTGCCCACAGTGACTTAATGGGTCCTGATAGTTTCCACTGTTGGAATGGTCTGAAAGTTCCCCAAGTGATTCAAATATGGAGTCAAGGGTTGAGATTTGCCGGCAGAGAGAGGCAGCCTGGATAAATTAAGTTAAAAAGCAAGAACACAAACAAAGGAAGGAAGAAAGGAAAAAAAGAAAAATAAATAAATAAATAAAAGAAGCAAAATAAATGTGTATAATTTTGCATATCTTTGAGCATTGTGAAAAATGAAAACATACATAATACTAAAAATAAACATTGGCTATCTAATGGGGGGATGAATTTAGAGTGGAGGGAGGTTAATCATTGGATTTCTCTATATACTACCCTGTGTCATTTAACTTGCAATAATGAATATAAACTATGTAATTTTTTAAAGTGCAATCATTCAACAAAAGTTAATTAAGCATCTATTATGTGCCAGGCACTAATCCAGATTTTTAGTACGTAACAGCGAACAAAAGAGACAAATTCTCTATTCTCATGGAGCTTTCTTTCTAATTGAATCACTTTTTTTTAATTGCAAATAAAAATCCAATATTTTTTGGATTTTTTGTTTTTGGGGGGCTTTCTGTTTTGTTTTGTTTTTTTAGTTACCGGGGCCAGAGATTGAACCCAGGACTTTGTATGTGGGAAGGTGGCACTCAGCCACTGAGCCACATTGGCTTCCCTGAGTTGGTTTTATCATTTGTTTTGCTTGTTGTTTGGGAATCTAACCCGGGATTCCCATGTAGGGGGCAGACACCCAACTGCTTGAGCCACATCCACTCCCAAAATCCAGTAATTTTTAATGCTCATACTCAGAGTTGGGTCAATACATGATTCTTTCTCTGCTGTTATCTTTGCATGGATTAAGCCTGTGAACATAGTGCCTGATGGAGACAGAATGCCTGTTCTGGTATAATCTGAGTCTGATGCTTACATGAGGGCTCAAAGAGGTCCCCTGGCCTGGAAGGCAGGTGCATCACTTGCAAGTTAAATGGGCCATTTCCCAGGAGTTTGTTGTCATTCTCTACCAAATAATCAGGAGTCTTTCTGTACATTCACTTGATATCCAGAGTTATGTATTAATATTGGCATGTCTGAGCCCACAGTCTTTATTAAAGAAAAAATTACTTATCAAAAAACTTCCATCAGCTTGAGGTTCCTCAGATCAAAAAGTAGCCTATGAGTCTGTCCTTTTGCTGACTAATCTTGGGGGCCAAACTACTGCTGGGTCCAAACCAGCATCCTTAGTTGCCTAGAACAGAGGTTTACAACTTGAGTGTTACCTAAATATAATTCTTGTCAAAAATACAACCCAGAGCAATCCTTGAAGCTGACAGTGGAGCAGGAAGAGTTGTGTTTTTAGCCGATGGAAAGCAAAATCTCATAACCTGTGGGATATGAGGAAGAGTACTCAAAAGGCTATTATCACAGTAGTGGGGAAATATTAGCCCTAGTCTAAAGGACCTGTTTAAGAAAACTGCAAACAAGCTTAGAAAGGATCAAACTATTTCCAAGTAACTTATCTATGTCCCAGAAAAAAGGTCATAAATATTACAGCATTACAAAAATATTAAGCACCCAAAAAAAGTAAACTTCAAAATGGCTGAAATGCAATAAAAATTTGGCAGGCATACAAAGAAGCAGGAAAATATTAAACATAATGAGAACAATCAATCAATTGAAAGAAATGCAGAAATAACACAAATGAGAGAATAATTAGACAAAGTAAATAAAACATCTATTCTTACTATAGTCTATATGATAAAAAGGGTAGAGTAAAATATTAACATGCTAAGTAGAGATATGAAAGGTATAAAAAACTTCTATAAAGGAAAAATACAATATCTAAAATGAAAAATGCCCTGGACAGGATTAATAAGAAAATAAACACTAGAGAAGAAAAGGTAAATAAACTTGAAGAAATAGTTTTTAAAAATTATTCAAAATGAAATCAAAGACAAAAATAAAAACAGAAAAGATAGTGAACAGAGTATCAGTGAGTTGTGGGACAATTTCAAATGGCCTAAAATATGTTAACCTGTAATCCCAGAAGGAAAGTGGGGTAATACAAAATTAATTGCAAAACTAATGGCAAAACTTTTCTAAATTTAATGAAAACCGTAAACCAAGATATCCAAAAAGCATGATGAAAGCAAAACAAAAAAATCTTGAAGAAGGTGACACAAAGACACATCATAATCAAATTTCTGAAAACCAAAGAGACAGAAAAAAATGCTAACTACCGTCAGAGGAAAAGATTCACAGAAAAACAAAGATATGGATGACAGCCAATGTCTTTCTGGAAATAATGCAAACAGAAGAGGGTGTAGTTCAGCAGCATCTAAAAGAAAGGGGAAAAACCATCAACCTTGAATTATAAACACAGCAAAAATATATTTCAAAAAATAAAGGTAAAATAAAGACTTTTTACACATGGAAAGATGAAAGAATTCATCACCAAAAGACCTCAACTATAAGAAAGTTACAGGAATTCCTTCAGAGATCAGGAAAGTGATGCCAGAAGAAATTTAGATCTACAGAAAAGAATGAAGAGCATGAAAAATTGTAAATGTGTTGGCAAATATGTCAGACTTTTTCTTATTTTTAAGATCTCTTTATAATTGACTGCTTAAAGCAAAAATAAGAATATACCAATGGGATTCATAATATGTAGAAGTGAAATACATAAAAAAAATAACACAAAAGTCAGCAAGGAAAAGGAAGTATACTGTAGTAAGTTTCTTATACTATTTGGAGGTGGTGTAATCTTAATTGAAGGTAGGTTGTGCTAAATTAAATATATTTACTCTAAACTCAAAACAACCTCTTAAAAAGTGGTATAAATAATAAGCCAACAAAGTAAACAAAATGGAATCTTTGAGAAGAAACTCAATTAAACCATATGAAGGTGAAATAATTGGAAAAAGAGGAAACAGAGAACCAATAACAAGATGATAGATTTCACCCAATTATATCAATAATTACATTAAATGTTCATTAACCCAATTAAAAGGCATTTGTCAGAATGGATGATAAAACAAGATCCCATTAAATGTTATCTACAAGAAATCACTTTAAATTTAAACACTCAAATAGGTTAAAAGTAAAAGGATGGAAAAGATATGAAAGTCTAAAACTAATCACAAGGAAGCTGGAATAGCTATATTAATACTGAATAAAGGGGAAGTGAACTTGGCCCAATGAGTAGGGCATCCACCTACCACATGGGAGGTCCATGGTTCAAACCCCGGGCCTCCTTGACCCGTGTGGAGCTGGCCCATGCGCAGTGCTGATGAACGCAAGGAGTGCCCTGCCATGCAGGGGTGTCCCCTGCGTAGAGGAGCCCCACGCACAAGGAGTGCACCCTGTAAGGAGAGCCACCCAGCACGAAAGAAAGTGCAGCCAGCTCAAGAATGGCACCGCACACACAGAGAGCTGACACAACAAGATGATGCAACAAAAAGAAGCACAGATTCCCGGTGCCGCTGATAAGGATAGAAGCGGTCACAGAAGAACACAGAGTGAAAGGACACAGAGCAGACAACTGGGGTGGGGGGGGGGAGAAATAGATAGATAGATAGATAGATAGACAGATAGATAAATCTTTTAAAAAATATATTGAATAAAGAAAATTATCAGGAAGAAAAAGACAGTAATTTCATAGTAATAAAGGGGTCAGTTTATAAGAGGTGACAAAAACCCTAAAAGTCTATGTAGTCCATATCAGAGCTTCAAAATATGAGCAAAAACTGATAAAACATAACGGATAAATTAAATGTGCAAATATATAATGAAAAATTTCAATAGCTCTCAATAATTCAAAGAACAGATTGACAGAAATTCAGCAAGGATTTAGAAGACTAGAACACTTTCAATCAATGTGACCAAATTGAAATTTGTAGAACACTCCAGTCAACAAGAGAATACACATTCTTTTTAAGTTCACACATAACATTTACTATGATAAAACATATTCCTGACCATAAAACAAATCTTAATAAATTTAATGCAGAGTATGTTCTCTAACCACAAGGAATTAAATTAGAAATCAATAAGAAATATATCTGGAAAATTCCCAAATATTTAGAAACTGAACAACAAATTTCTGAAGAGCCAATGGGTCAAAGGAATTAGATAGTAATTTAAATTAAATAAAAGTAAAAACATAAAATATCAAAATCTGTTGATATTTAGAGAGCTTAGAGAGAAATGTATAGAAATATATAGTACTAGTAACCTCAACTTTTGCTTGAACGAGATGAAGGTCAACCACCGCACCAGGGAGCCAAGAGAGCCCACAACTGCAAGCAGGAGAATTGCATCTATCATCCATGTGGAATCTAAGCCCCCTCTCTATATAGAGGTGGAGTGGACATCACCATTCTAGGGTCCACAGGATGGAGGAATAGAGTATGGATTAGAGTGAACTTACTGATATTCTACTATGGAACTATTGTGATAGTAACAGAAGAAATTGTAGCTTTGATGTGGAGAAAGTGGCTATGGTAGCTGCTGAGGGTAGGGAGAGGGAAGAAGAGTTATGATGTGAGGGCATTTACAGGACTTAGAGTTGTCCTGGGTGGTACTACAGGGACAGATTCTGGACATTGTATGTCCTGCCATGACCCACTGGGTGGACTGGGGGAGAGTGTAAACTACAATATAAACCATTATCCATGTGGTGCAGCAGTGCTCCAAAATGTATTCACCAATGCAATGAATGTGCCATGATGTTGAAAGAGGTTGTTGATATGGAAGGAGTGGAATGAGGGGGTGTGGGGTATATGGGAACTCCTTATATTTTTTTAATGTAACATTTAAAAAAATTTTTTTTAAAGAAGCACAATAAGAAATAATAAAGAAAAGAAATTAATGAATCAGAAAAATGATAGGAAAAATCCATTAAAATTAATAGCTGGTCATTTGAGATGATCAGTAAAGGGATAAACATCTATCCAAATTCAGTAGGAAATGAAGAGAGAAGATGTAAATTACCAATATCAGGAATAAGAGATCTTCCAGCTATTAAAATGATAATAAGGGAATATCACAACAACTTTATGCCATACTTAGATAAAATGTGAAAATTCCTTGAAAATCCCAAACTATCAAAGCTCATTCAAAAAGAAATAGAAAATATGAATAGCATTACCTCTACTAAAGAAGTTGAATTATAGTTTACAATCTCCCCACAAAGAAAACTCCAGGCCCAAATGGATTCACTGATGAATTCTATCAAATATTTAAGGAAACAAATTCGACACAAAACTTCCAAAATTTGATGAGGAAGGATTACTTTCCATTTCCATTTAGAATCAGGGTCAACATTACCCTGATTTTAAAACCAGAAAAAACACTAGGAGAAAAGAAAACTATAGACAAACATCCCTCACACAAATAGATGTAAAATTTCATAACAAAATTTTAGCAAATCAAGTCCAACAATATTTTTAGAGGACAGTAATGCTTGTGTGGACTTTATTCCAATAAATAGTTTAGTTTAACGTTAGAAAATCAATTAATGCAATTCACTGTAAGAACAAAGTATAAGAAAAAGAAACTATGATCACTTCAATAGGTACAGAAAAGTCTCTTATTAAAAACATCCATTTATTATAAGAACTTTCTGAAAATTAGGACTAAAGTGGAAATTCCTTAATCTGGAAAAAAGGCATCTTTATGAAAAATCTACAGTTAGCATCAGATTTACTGGTTAAAAAGAAAAAGCTATGCTTTAGCCCCTAAAATCAGGAATCAGGTAAGTAAGTCTTATCTCACTACTTCTGTTTCACCTTGTTCCAGAAGTTCTGTGCTGCAGTAAGAAAAGAAAACAACATAAAAGGCAGCCAGATTGGGAAGGAAAAAGTAAAACTATCTTTATTCACAGACATAATTGCTTATGAGGAAAACTTCACAGAATCTGCAGAAAATCTACTAGAACTAATAGAGATGAGTTTAGCAAGGCTGCTTGATATTAGGTCAATATATTCAAAATCATCATATAAACTTAAAAAGAGATGAGTGCTAGGGCTAACCCTTACCTGTAAGTTTTGGATTTATATTAGGTTTCATCCCATATACAAAAAAAAAAAAAAAAAAAATCAGTTTAACTTCTATGTACTAGTAATAATAAATTAAAATTTATGACATATCATTAGCAGTAACATAAAAGTATGAAATACTTGGGGATAAATTTGATCAAAGTTGTGTTAAACCTGTACAGTAAAAAGCACAAGACATTGCTATGAGAAATTAACTACCATCTAAATAAATGGAGAGATATATTTTCTTGCAGCCTGATAAAGGTGCCAATAATCAAATTGATCAAAAGAGTCAACACAAACTCATTCAAAATTCCTGCAGGAATTGGTGTAATTGTCTAACTGCTTCTGAAATTAATATGGAAATGCAAATGACCTAGAATTGCCAAAACATCTTTGGAAAAGAAGAAAGTTGCAGAACTGCACTATAGGAGGTCAGTACTTATTGTAAGGCTACAATATACAAGAAAGTACAGTATTGCAAATGATAGACAGAAAGATCAATGAAACAGAATAGAGAGTTCAGAAATAGTCACACACATACATGGTCAATCGAATTTTGACAGAGATTCCAAAGCAATTCAATGAAAATGAGAAGGATGACAGAAAACACAAATATAACAAAGGACTTCTCTCTACAATACACTGTAGTGGTTTGAAGCTCGATGTACCCCAGAAAAGGATTCTTAAACCTAATCCTTTCCTGTGGGTGTGAATCATTGGAAGTAGGAATTCTTGATGAGGCTACTTCAGTTAATGTGTGGACCACCTCAGACAGGATGAGGCTTAATCTTGTTACTGGAGTCCTTTATCAGTGGAATGAAATTCAAACAGATAGAGAGAAAGCCACAGCAAACAAGAAACTGAACTTCAATGGAATCTAGAAGAGAAGGGAGAGACTAGCAGATGCAGCTAAGGTGCCTTGCCATGTGATGGAGGAGCCAAGGATCCCGGCATCCAACCCCAGAAGGACAGTCTTTGGTAAGAAGGATGTCCTTGAAGATGCCTTGATTTGGACTTTTAGCCTCAAAACTGTGAACAAATAAATTCCCATTGCCTGACTGGACCCATGTCATGGTATTTGCGGGAATAGCCCAGGAAACTAAAACATATACAAAGAACTCTCTCTACTTAATAATTAAGCAAACAACCCAATATAAAGATTTAAACAAACATTTCACCAAAGAAGATATTCAGAAGATAAACACCAAAAAATTTGCTCAATCTTATTAGTCATTGGGGAAATGCAAAATAAACCACACCAAGACACCACTCTTTCCAGAACGGTTAAGTTAAAAAGAACAATTATACCAAATTTTAATGAAGATGTAGAAGAACTGATATTCTTATAATCTTCTGGTAAGAATGTAAAAAGTTAGAACCACTTCGGAAAATAGTGTGATATTTGCTCAAAATGTATGGCCCAGCCATTCCACTTGGAAGTATTTACCAAAGCCCATACAGAGACTTGCAGACCTATGTTCAAGGCAGCTGCATCTGTAATAGCTAAACCCTGTAAACAGCCCAAATATCCATCAGCAGGCAGAGAGATAAACATACAATGGGATGATGGGATACTATTCAGCAATCAAAAGTATGGAGTATTTTTACATGCATCAACATGGGTGGACCTCAAAATAAACACACTGAGTGAAAGAAACCTGGTAAACTCAATATGCATTATAGAAATTCATTTACATGAAATTCTAGAAAATATAAATCATCTATGGAAACAGCAGTCAGTGGTGATCAAGGGATAGGAGAAGTGGGGAGGTGCAAAGATGAAGAAGAGAAGGAAGGAAGGATGTATTACAAAGGGGTACAGGGAGACTTTTGAGGGTGATGATTATGTTCATGATCTTAATTGTTGTGGTGATTTTATGCCTATGTCTGTGTATATAAACATTTTAAAACTCATCAAATTGTATACTTAAAATGTGGGAAGTCATATGTCATCTCTATCTCAATATAGCTATAAAATAATGCAATCCCCAGGCCCCTGCCCAGACATGCTGACTAAGTAGATAGGGAAACCCCAAGAATCAGCTTTTTTAATAGGCCTCCCAGGACATGCTGATGTAGGAGGTCCCTGAACTAGACTTGAAAAAAGCTGCTCTAGGAAAATAATCTCCTGGGTAGACCAGTCCCAGCCAGGGGTACCATATGCTGGGCCTAGTCAGCTAGTTTGCTCTGACCAGGAAGGCAGGAACCACGTAATGGTGACCTCCTCCTACCTTTCGTTCTGCCCTGGCCCACCTGCCATTCCATTGTTCTTTCCTGTCACTTCTTGCCTAGTGTTCTTACCTGTCATTTCACTGACTGCTTCTTGTGGCCCTCCTCAAACGTCTTCCCCTTGCAACTTTAGACTTCTCATTCTCCTAAACACCCTTGAAATGGCCAGAGGGTCCCCTCCCCTTCCCCCCAACCCGCTTAAGCTGGGAGAATCCTCTACCTAAATTAAAAGACATTACAGGGAGGCAGACATGGCTCCACTGACAGAGCATCCGAATACTATATGGAGGGTCCAGGGCTCGATACCCAGGGACTCCTGACCTGGGTGGTGAGCGGGCCCACGCACAGTGCTGTTGAGCTCAAGGAGTGCCATGCACGCAGGGGCGCCCCATGTAGGGTGCCCCAGGTGCAAGGAGAGCTGCCCCATGTGGAAAAAAAAGTGCAACCTGCCCAGGAGTGGTGCCACACACTCAGAGAGCTGACGCAGAAAGATGACACAAGATGACGCAACAAAAAGAGACGCAGTTTCCCCATGCCACCTGACAATGCAATCAGACACAGAAGAGCACACAGCAAATGGATACAGAGCAGACAACAGGGGGAAGGGGAGAGAAATAAATAAAAATAAATCTTAAAAAAAAAAATACAAAATTTTCAAAACTCATTCATAGTAAAGATGCTTTTCTGCCCAGAAAGTCTAGCATTAAATCCCATCTAATGGAGAAATATTCATGTACCTCTAAAGCATCTTCACTTTTTCATAAATTGTTTTGGGTATCTCTATTTCTAACTGCACACAGTTTTGGGATCTTGTAATTCAAGGCCAGGGGGAAATTTAAGTGCATGTTGTATTAGGTTGGTGCAAAATGAACTGCAGTTTCAGACAGTGTTTTTTAAATTATTATAATTAGGCTCAAACACATCTTTATTAATTAAAATAGGAACCATTACAATCAGCATATTTTTGCCAATGAGAAATAAGTTTGCTTATCCTTGTAGCATAAAAATCCATGCTTCGGGATTCAACGAACTCTTGGAAAGCATTTTGTGCATCCTGCTGGTTGTGGAAGTGTTTTCGCTGCAAAAAGTTGTCAAAATGCTTGAAGAAGTGGTAGTCAGTTGGCGAGAGGTCAAGGTGAATATAGTGGGTGAGGCAAAAATTCATAGCCCAATTCATTCAACTTTTAAAGTGTTGGTTGTGCGACATGTGGTCATGGAAAATTGGGCCCTTTCTGTTGACCAATGCCAGTTGCACTGGTGTTGCAGTTTTCAGCGCATCTCATCAATTTGCTGAGCATACTTCTCAGATGTAATGGTTTGGTTTCGGCAGGATTCAGAAAGCTGTAGAGGCAGCAGACCACCAAACAGTGACTATGACCTTTTTGTGGTGCAAGTTTGGCTTTGGGAAGTGCTTTGGAGTTTCTTCTTGGTCCCACTACTGAGCTGGTCATTGCCATAGAAAATCTACTTTTTGTCACACATCACAATCCAATTGAGAAATAGTTTGTTGTTGTTGCATAGAATAAGAGAAAATGACACTTCGAAATGACGAATTTTTTTTATTTTTGGTCAGCTCATGAGGCACTCACTTATTGAGCTTTCTCACCTTTCCAATTTGCTTCAAATGCCAAAGACCATAGAAGAGTTGTCGTTGAGTTCTTCAGCAACAACTCATGTAGTTTAAGAGGATCAGCTTCCGCGATTGCTCTCAGTTGGTCATTGTCAATTTCCGATGGCCAGCCACTGTGCTTCTCATCTTCAAGGCTCTTGTCTCTTTTGCAAAACTTCTTGAACCACCGCTGCACTGTATGTTTGTTGTCAGTTCCTGGCCAAATGTGTTGATGTTGCGAGTTGTCTCCGCTACTTGATGACCCATTTTGAACTCAAATAAGAAAATCGCTTGTAATTGCTTTTTGTCTAACATCATTTTCATAGTCTAAAATAAATATAAAATAAACAGCAATAAGCCATGAGCAAAAGACATAAAGTGAGAAATGCAAATTTAAATGATGTATAACAAAACCACATTTATTTAAGAACGTATGCAAATATCAAATGGCAAATTTCAACAATGCAAAACCACAATTACTTTTGCAACAACCTAATATTAATATAGAAAATAAAATTTAAAAAAAGAAAATGCCAATAAAAATACAATAAACTTTCAAAAATGCTAGTACCATGAGTAAGGTTAATGCATGTTGCATTATCAGTTGGTATCTTTGCGTGGATTAAAAGATTTGTTAGTGAACTGCCTCTGTCCGTGTCAAGACAGTATCCCTTTGTTCTCACGACTTTGCTGGCCTTTCCCTCTGAAGCGACTGCATCCCTTCCTCAGGCCTGTTTGGACTGTCAGCCTCTCAATGGCCACTTTGTTTGAAGGTGACTTTGCTGGCACCTGGACTCCTGCTCGTCAAGGAAAGCTGGCAGAAAAATCTCTTTCTCTGAGGTAGGTCAACATCAGTGCCCTCCAAGCCTCCTAATGTGCTTCTTCTCTGCCTGAGACAATGGAAACCCAATTTAGAAACCTGCCCTGGCTTCTGAAGGCTCTGCTCACTCAGTCAAAGGAGAACTTTATTTATATAACAACAATAACCCTACGTGTTGACTGACTGCTTCTAATTTGCACAGTGCTTCTGGGTCCATTATGACAGACTCTATGTGCCAGGTGCTCAGAACTCCCAGCTCAGAGAACTAAGCAAAAGAGAAAAAAATGGCCCCTAAAACTAGAAAATCAAAGGATAAAGTGAACTTTAGGCATTTTTTGATCCAGGGAACCAACTGGGGCTCCCTGGTTCTCACCATGTCTTGACTCTGCTGTCCATAGGCTTGTTTCTTCTCAGACTCCACGGCTGGCCCCTGACTGATCCAGCTTAAAGTACCATCACTTCTAGCAGGAGCTGCAGTAAAGACCAGGCAGACCTCTCCCAACATTCCTAGCAAGTTTCTTTGTGTCTAATTGTCCCTTGTGAGGCCAAATGATCACCCTTACGCCAATTACTATGACCAGGCAAATCTGATACCCTATTTGACCAGGTCCCAGGTCACAAGCCTATCCTTAGAGTTGGGAATGGACTGAGAATAGGGGAGGGGACTCCCAGAGAAAACTCAAAGTGTATTAGCAGGATATACTAGGTGTTCTTGGTGCCCCACCCAGGTCCACATCACAAGGCCAGTACATCCATCTCTAAGCTGCTGTGCATGTTGGCTGCTGAGGGCTCACACAACACTGGGTCTGTGAACTTGAATTAAATTTTATAAAAAAAAAGTATTCTTGTGGCGACATGTCAGTGCAGATGTGATATATTCATTAAATAATACACTATATAGTGTGGACTTAGTAAGGGGTCTATGGTTTTCATCTGACTGGCAAAGGGGTCCATGGAACAAAAAAATGTTAAGAACCCCTGCTCTGGAGGATTGCTTTATCACTGACTGGAACCTTCTCACCCAGACATGCCTGGGAAATTATGCCTGTCTCCTGCAGGAGGTCAGCAACCAATGACTGACTGATACAGGAATATAAAGCCCAGCTTTATATTCATGCTCCAGAGCCCCCCACAGGATGAGGCTAAGGTTCCACCTGAATCCACTCCTAGCTCTGCTTCTTCACTTACCCTCTCTTCCTTCCCTTACTCCACTACAGGTTTGTCCCAAGAGCATGCTCCCTCAAGACATCACTTGCCCAAGGATCCTTATTGCAAGCTCTGCTCCTGGTCAACACAACCTAAGACAGAGGGGAATGGCAAAAGCATGCTGGATAGCAAAAGCAATTGACCCCAATCATGATGTTGATGATGATGAGAACGAAGCTTACCATGTGTTGATGGCCTGTCAGGTTCTTGCCACAATGGTGGTGCCTTACATACGTGTTTCATATCCTCACTACATCCTCCAAAGGTGATCATCACTATCCCTACTTTTCAGATGAGGTATCTGAAGTTTAAAGAGAGGAACTGAATTATCCAAGCTCATATTGTGATGAACTGGCAAAGCTGCATTTGAATCCAGGTCCACTCTCTCTTGATACCAGTTGCTACTGCTCAGGGGCCATTTCAGTAATCTCTGAATTACCCCCTGACAATGTGATAAACCTCCTTTACCTGCTATATTATTTTTTAAAATGTTTAATATGTGTCAGATGCTGTGCTGTACCCTTTTACGTATCAGTCATTCAATTCTCCCAATAGTCTTAAGAGGCCGGTACTATTATTCTATTTACAAACTGAGATAGGTAAAGGTTGAAGAACTTCTCAAAGGTCACAGAGCGAGTAAGTGACAGAGTGAGGACTTGAACTCAAGCAATCTGACTTCAGGGTACACACTTAAAACATCTACTTTAATACTGTTTCTAAAGTTCTTCCAAAATGTCCCAAGAAAACAAATTTTATTTAGCTTGTGAAAACCCAAAGACAGAAGGTTTCTGCTTCTTCCCCTGGGCCCTGACTTCTTAGATAGGTAAGAAAGTGATAATAACCTTGAACCATGAACCCAGGCTTTGAATCAATTTAGGTCAATTCTAAACATTGTCAGGGTGGATATTAAATTCTTTTTCCACTTCATTTGTTTGGGATCTGGAAAAAATCTTAGAATCATGTTAACATTTGGATCCATTTCCTTCACTTAAATGAAAGGAAGTTGATTCATTTCCTTTCTAGTAACTGCCATAATGTCCTTTTTTGTTGTCCATCTCACCCTGAAAATCAGCTCCATCAGAGCAGGAACCAGGACTGTCTTATCACAATATTCCCAATACCCAGCACTATCTTGCCATATAGCTGGTATTTAACAAATCTCTTTAAATGTATTAATCAGCCAAAGGGGTGCTGATGTAAAATACCAGAAATCTGTTGGCTTTTATTATGGTATTTATTTGGGGTAAAAGCTTACAGTCCCAATGCCACAAAAAGTCCATATCAAGGTACCATTAGGGTTACTTTCTCATTAAAGGCAGTTGCCACATGTTGAATCAAGTTGGCAGATGATCTCTGCCTGGTCTCTCAGAGCTTCCTATATCAGTCTCCAGCATAGAGCTTATTTCTTTCCAGGCCTTCTCAGCTGCTCTGTTCCCTTCAGTGGCAAACTATCAGGCAAATGGTTCATCTCTCTTCCTGGGGCTTTAGCTGTTTGAGCCTTCTTCTTTCTGTCACATGGCAGAACATACCTGACCAAGTTATCTCCTTTTCCATGTGTCTTCTTGAGTGAGTTGTCCATTTATATAAGCCCACCAAGGGGTCAGGGACTCAACCTGAGTTATGCCTTCTTGACATGGTCAAATCAAAAGCCCTAAGTTGATTTTATCAAGTGCACTTAAAACCTTTGAATTTAATACAATCAAAGGGTATCACACCCAAAGGAAAGATTAGTTTACAAATACAATCTTTCTCTTTTGGGGATTCATAAATAATCTCAAACTGCCACAGTGAATAATTATTTTTTTAAAAACAAAAGAAAATAGCCACATCAGGTTGTGTGTCATTGGTATAGAAACGTCATACAATTCAACCAGTGATTAAAAACCAGTAGTTACATTATTTTGTTCTGTTCTGAGGTTTCCAGAACTTAATTCTGCCTTGTAAATTGAAGTCAGAAAACTGGTAGACAATTGAAATCCTCTGGGATGTTTCTCTATTCCAGAGACCACAGTCACCATCAGTGCTGCCTTAATCAAACTACACTCAATTTTGTTTTTACTGAAATACCTTTCTTTATTTTTTAAGAAGCTTTAGATTACATAAATGTTACATCAGAAATACACAGATTCCCATATATGCCCCCTCCTTCTCCCACACTTTCCCCCATAAACAACATCTTTCATTTGTGTGGTACATTTATTACAATTGATAAACACATATTAAAGCACTGCTACTAAGCATGGTCTAAGTTTACATTAGGTTTACACTTTGCACCAAAAAATTTTATAGATTTTGACAAAATGTATAATATATTGGATCTGCCATTGGAATATTAAGCAGAACAGGTTGAAGATCCCCAAAATGCACCATGTTACACCTATTCTTCCCTCTCCCTCCCCCAGAACCTCTGGTGACCATGGCCTTTACATCAATCAGTGTTACAAGTTCTTCAATTATTAGAACAATAATAAATCTACTTTAGCCCATAGTTGCATTCCACCCTTATATCATTCCTAAATATGCCCATCCTGCTTCCATTTCAGAGGGAGCTTAGATCCTATGGGGCAGATGGATGGAACTGTCTTGTTTGCTGCTGTAGATAACTCTCTGTTTTTTGGGATGGGCTTTTTCCATCATCATTGTTTTGTTAGTTGTCCTGGGTGAGTCTGATGAACTGGAGAGTAGGTGTTGGTTGCAACTCTGCTGAGATTCAAGGCTCAATCAGCATATGAACAGCTGGAAGATTTAAGTCTCTTGGATATATATTTAATGAGTATAGTGCTAATTATATGTTCAAATAAAAGGGGGAGAAGAGCCATGTGTAGGAAAACTATAAATGAGTCTAACTCAGATACACTGGGGAGATAGGTTCTCATATATTCCACTGTAAGGCCCACCAATGGGGTGCTGATTTCCTGGGATTGTTTACCCTGCCTATAGTACCTAGATTCTCTAGAGTCCTCAGGGCCACCCCTGCTTGAGGCACTGTTTACTGTGGCAGTTAGTGAGATCCTCCTGAGATGTGCATAAGCATAACCTCTGTAATGACCTCCCTATTCACTTTGATATCTCTTAGCCATAAAAACTCATTCATATTAAGTATTTCCCCCTTTTGGTCAAGGTCTTTTTCCCAAAGCATTGCTGGTTTGGTGCATGTTAATAATCCCTCAGTACCAGAGAAGCTCATCCCTGGGAGTCTTTCCCACACTGGGGGGAAGGCAGTGAGTTTACATGCTGAGTCAGGCTTAGAAAGAGGCCACATTTGAGAAATAAGGAAGTTTTCAGGAAGTAACTCTTAGGCAATTTATATTACTAGGTTATTCAATTTCACAAGAACAAGGTTCATAACTACAAGGATCAATATCAAGGGCCTGGCGTAATGGTCTGTCCTCCTTTACTGGACACTGTCCATGAACTATAGAGAATCTTGCCACTCTATTTGAGAATGTAGCAGGACTCCCCAGGATAGGAATTCAATATTCATTCCATCAATTATTGTGTGGGTCTTCATCCACCAAGACAACTCTCCATGACGACATAAACATATTGATATTCCATAGACGCATGCCCCAGGTGCACCACTCGCTACACATCTCCCCACCACTAACACCCCCCACCAGTAATCCTCCACTGTGATAGGTGCAACCCTTCTGCAATCCAGAACTTCCCCTGAAACAAAACCAAAAAAAATTAAAATGAAATTTAAAGAAATTTTTTGCATTGTGCCTTTCATCACCATAAGATCTGTTATCTTTTTATGTATTTTGACAATGTCTTCTGTATGTTCCCCCAGTGTCTTTTTTTTTTTTTTCACTTTATTTTTCCAAGAAGCTTAGGTTACAGAAAATTCACATAGAAAATATAGGGGATTCCCACATACCCCCCCACATCCTCCCCTATCAACAACATCCTATATGAGTATGGTACATTTATTAAATTAATGAACAAACATCAAAGCATTGCCACTAACCATGATCAATGGTTTACATTATGGTTTACATTCTTCACTGTACACTTTTATAGGTTCTGGCAAAATGTATAGTGGCCTGTATCTGTCAATGCAAGATCATGCAGAACAACTCCAATACCCCAAAAGTGTCCTATGTTTCACCCATTCTTTCCTCTCCCTCCCCTCTGAACCTGTGACAATGACTAAGTTTCAATTTTTCAAGAATAAGGTTCATAGCATTAATATAGAGGGCTTGACACACTGATCTGTTTTCTTTTATTAGGCACTGCATGAGATTCTTGCCCCTCTATTTGAGAAACAGCAGGACTCCCAAGAATTGGAGTTTAATATTTTCTTGTTTATGATACCCTATGTCAAGATGAACACATTCATATTCCATAGAAGCATGCTCCAAGTGCACTCTTTCCCATATATCCCCCCACCACAGATGCCCTCCACCAGTGACCCTCCCCTGCCACATTTTCTAAAAGAACATTTCCACCATTGCAGTTTCAATGGTGGGAAGCTACAATGGTGACACACACACCTACAAATCTGCAGAGATCACCTGTTCTTTCCTTCAGTCTTCCTGCCAGTTCCATAGATTGTCCAACATAATCCCCCACTCTGCTCACCCTCACACTGCAGCACTGTCAAACCCTTCTCACATCCCTGCATCACTATCACCCCCATCTACTGCCAAACCACAACCTTCCACCTTATCATGGGTTTTGCCCATATTAAGCATCAACTCACCATATTCCCTTTCTGTCTCCTGACAACCTATCTTCCAGACTCTAGCTAAAAGTCTGCTTAATATGTTTAGGTCCTTTCAGTGAGGTCAATCAATATTTTTCCTTTAGTGACTGGCATACTTCATTCAATATAAGGTCTTCAATATTCATCCATGTTGTCATGTGTACAATGCTTCATTCCTTCTTACAGCTGAGTATTATTCCATCGTATATATATACCACATTTTGCTTACCCACTCATCTGTTGATGGACAGTTAGGTTGCTTCCAACTTTTGGCAATATTGAATAATACCACTATGAACATTTGTGGGCATATATCCATTCGTGTCCCTGCTTTCAATTCTTCTACCCAGCAGTGGGATTGCTGGATCATATGGCAATTCTTTTTTTTTTTTTTTTAAGATCTATTTTTATTTATTTAATTCCCCTCCCCTCCCCCGGTTGTCTGTTTTCTGTGTCTTTTGCTGCATCTTGTTTCTTTGTCCTCTTCTGTTGTCGTCAGTGGCACGGGAAGTGTGGGCAGCGCCATTCCTGGGCAGGCTGCTCCCTCCTTCGCACTGGGTGGCTCTCCTTACAGGTGCACTCCTTGCGCGTGGGGCTCCCCTACGCGGGGGACACCCCTGCGTGGCAGGGCACTCCTTGCGCGCATCAGCACTGCACATGGGCCAGCTCCACACGGGTCAAGGAGGCCCGGGGCTTGAAACGCGGACCTCCCATGTGGTAGACGGACGCCCTAACCACTGGGTCAAAGTCCGTTTCCCATATGGCAATTCTATAGCTAGCTTCCTGAGGAACCACCAAACTGTCCTCCAAAATGGCTATACCATTCTATATTCCCACCAGTGGTGGATGAGGGTTCCCTTTCCTCCACATCCTTTCCAAAACTTGTAGTTCTCTGTTTTTCTTAATAGCTGCCAGGCTAATGGTGTAAGATGATATCTTGTAGTTTTGATGTGCATTTCCCTAATAGCTAGTGATGCTAAGAATCTCATGTGCTTTTTAGCCATTTGTATTTTCTCTTTCGAAAAGTATCTATTCAAATCTCTTGAGCATTTTTAAATGGGTTGTTGGTCTTTCTTTTCGCAGTGTAAGATTTCTTTATATATGCTAGATATTAGGCCCTTATTGTATAAATGGTTTCCCAAATATTTCTTCCATTGAATAGGCTGCCTTTTTACTTTTTTGGCAAACTCTTTTAAAGCACAAAAGTTTTTAATTTGTGGAGGTCCCATTTATCTATTTTTTTTTTAATTTTGTTGCTCATGCTTTGGGTGTAGAGTTTATGAAACCATTTCCTATTGTAAAATCGTGTAGATGCTTCTTTTCATCATCTTCCAGGAGTTTTATGGTCTTGGCTCTTATATTTAGGTCTTTGATTCATCTTGAGTTAATTGTTGTACAGGGCATGAGATGGTGATCCTTTCTCATTCTTTGGATGTGGATACCCAGTTCTCCCAGCACCATTTGTTGAGGAGACCATTCTGTCCCAGTTGAATGGAATTGGTACTACACTATTAGACTGTGATTGGTCTTGATGCAGATCATTTGTAGCTTTTCTTCCTTAGAACAGAAGGTGAGCTGTGGCAAGGAACAGGAAACCATGGACAGGACAGAATGATAGTAAGATGTACTCTCCAACAGTGGATCCTTATTTAATTTACACAGAGCTATCAGATGGCAAGGTCACATTGTCAATAATGTTGTAGGTGGTAGAAACTTCTAGCACTGGACTGTCCAGAACAGGACATGGGAGAGTACCCAAGGGTGGTGTATCTGTTTGGAATCTTGATGTTGGGAGCCTGGAAAATTTGAACTTGCACCAATTCAGGTAGGACCTAATTTATCTCCTTCTATCCATCTCCTCAATCATTTCCTTGACGTAAATCTTGACCCAACTCTTCTGCAATCTACAGATAATAATTATTTAATGAGTTTCAACTACCTATCAGATACTCAAGTACATTATATAGAGAGTTTCATCCTCAAAACAACCCATTGGGCTAGGTATAATGATGATCCTCATTTTGCAGAGGAGGAAACAGAGACATGGCAAAGGAAATCATTATCCGAGACCACACATACTAGTAAATGGTGGAGCTGTGATCCCAGCACAGGGTAACCTGATTCAAAAGTCAGTGATGTTCACCACTTCATCCTCCTGCCTCTTGCCAAGAGGCAAGGGGTATTTCTGGAGCCCAAATCTGGCCGTCTCCCTCTTAGCAGCCTTTCTTAATTCTCTGCTTCCCTACAAATGAAGTACAGCTCCAAATCCTAAGTTCACCATCTTATCTCCCACTCCCTGACACTATTCCCAATGCACCCATCATTCTACCCTCTGTAAATGTCTTACTCTGTTTCAGAAGCATTTTTCTCGTTCATATCTCAGCAACTTTGCCTACCCTGTTTCCTCTGCATAGAATGTCCTTCTCTTCTTTTCCACTAGGGGAATCATGAGTCATCTTGCAAAATCCCAAAGGTACATCCCTTGTAAGCCTTCTTTGACTATCCAAAAAGAGTTTCCCTCCTTCTTTATGCCACATCACACTTTTGCTGAATCCATATCAGTATATAGTTTTGTACTGTAATTGCTTATTAATGTGTCTGCCCCATATGAGTTGCTCAAGGATAGAAAGAGGGGTTAGATATCCAGAGTGTCTATTCTAACGGTTCTCAACTGGAGGCAATTTTGCCCCCTCCCCATCCTACTTGTACCACCAAGGACATTTGGCAATGTCTGGAAACACAACTAGGGGTTGGGTTTCCATCAGCATCAAGCAGGTAAGAGTCCAGGAATGCTGCTAAACACACTACAAATATATAGGACAGTCCTTCACACATACACACAACACAGAATTACATGGCCCCAAATGTCAATAATGCTGATATTTAGAAATCCTGACCTACCCCAGAGACTGGTCACAGAAAGCAAATTGACTGACATGTCTATTAGGGCAAATAGAGCAAAGAAATCAGTTTGTGGTGGGGGTTAGTGTTACAGGACCCAGGTCCCATCAGGAACCCAACTAAAAAATTCAGCTGGCCCAAAGATCTGAAAGTCCCAGAAACCTGCTGTGAAACAATGCTGGAAATATATGATCTTCTGTCCTTCACCAATCTGGATTTTTAAAGATCAACACTTACTTGGCAAAGAAAAGATATCTGTTATGGTTAGAAAAAAACAAATGAATTACATGCAGAAGGAAAATTTGATGTTTTTTTTTTCCAGGCTCTATTGTAAGTTGTGGCGAAGCAAGTTAGTAAGATAGGGAATCAGTAGACAGATCTGGAACCAGCAGAGAGTCCACATGGACATCAATAACCCCCAAGATGGCTGCTGGAAGACCCCACCCCCAAGATTCTGCTATTCAGGAAAAAAACTTCTTCTGGAAAACACGAGAAGCCCCAGATATTCCCCAAGGACTTTATCATTGGGCCCTCATGGGGAATTGATGGGTGGGGTACTCAATCAAAACAGCAAACAGCTGGAACCCCTCCCCTGCCATTAGCAAAGGGGTGGAATAATTAACAGTTTAAAAAGGCAGGCACAATGATGTGAACCAATGTATATGAGGTGCAGAGGTGCCCAAGGATGTACTTACCAAATCCAATGGATGTGTCAGGATGATGGGAACGAGTGTTGTTGGGGGGGGGAGAGGGGGGGTGGGGGGGTGGGGTTGAATGGGACCTCACATATATATTTTTAATGTAATATTATTACAAAGTCAATAAAAAATAAAAAAAATTAAAAAAAAAAAAAAAAAAAAAAAAAAAAAAAAGGCAGGCACAGAGCCTAAGTGCTGGCTCTCCGCTACCTTGCCTCCGGACCCATTCCTGCCATTGTGCACACCGCTCTCACCACTTTTCCTCTGCCATATGACCATGTAAGTAAACCTGGGCATTTGTAATTTATAATGGGGAATTGTAGCTTGTAAATCAACCCTCTTAATCACTTTTCACCCCTTCCTCTCTACCTGGAACCCCTGCTCTGTTATTTTCTCCCATTTCTCTTCCTTCCCTACCTGAATAATTTACTGACCTAACTCACCCAGCATGTTCTTGAAATTCATTTCTGCAGCATAGCCAAGAACCTTAATAAAATCTGGTAACAGTGGGGAGGAAGAAGGAGGAATTATCAGAAATGTAGGAGCAGGTGAGAAGTGTGATCTTGTGGCTGTGTTATAGAACATTTCAGAGAGCCAAAACCAATAATGTGACTTAGCCCAGTGTCAGTGGAGCTGGGAAATATAACCCACCCTGTTTACAGAAAGGTATTGTGGTCACCTGACAAGGACATTAATGTATATTCTAATTCAGGGAGGGAATAATCCAATCTCCCACATTCTGACCTCAGTAGGTCTGGATTCAGAAACTCAAAGGATGCCAAAGGAATTTGTGTCTCTCATTCCGCTGCTTTTCAGTATGTTGGCTTTGAGTACTAGACCTATCTATACTCACAGCTTACTATCTACATTAACATGACTTCACTATTCCACTGTCTTGAAGAACATAATTAAACTTCCAGAAAACTTTCTCAGCAAGATAAAAGTTGCAAGTGCTTTATTGTTCTTTCAAGGAACTTCATGAAAGACCCATCAGTTCTTTATTAAAAGCATCAAACAATTGTTTTTACCCAAGCCTTTTTGAACTCCTACTCTGAAATCCCTCATCTTTTTGCATCTCCAAATCCTAAATTATTATATCACAGTCCTTTCCCAGTGCTAATTAAACCTTCACATTAGAGACCCACATTAAATCAGACTTCAATTTTTAAATAAATATATCTCCTCTGATATGCTACTAAGAGACTATCAAGTTAGCATTAAAAATAAACTCAACTCAACATAAGAAAATCAATTAATGTAACACACCACATTACCAGAATAAGGGAAAGAAGCCACATGATCATCTCAATCAATGCAGAAAAGACATTTGACAAAATACAGTGCCCTTTCTTGATAAAACTTGGGGCACTAGGAATAGAAGGAAATTTCCTCAACATGATAAAGGGCCTGACATCATACTTAATGGTGAAGACTGGAAGCTTTCCCTCTGAGATTAAGAACAAGACAAGGATGCTCACCGTCACCACCAGTATTCAACATTGTACTGGAAGTTCTTGCCAGAACAATTAGGCAAGAACATAAATAAATAAAAGGCATCCATTGGAAAGGAAGAAGTAAAACTTGCCCTATTTGCAGATAATATGATCCTATATACCAAAAATCCTAAAAAGTCCACAAAAAAAGATCCTAGAGCTAAAAAATGAATTCAGCAAAGTGGCAGGGTACAAGATCATCACCCAAAAACCAGTAGTGTTTCTATACACAAGCAATGAACAACTGAAACAAGAAATCAAGAAATAAATTCCATTCACAATAGCAACTAAAAGAATCAAGTATCTAGGAATAAATCTACCCAAGGATGCAAACGACTTGTAAATACACACAAAAAAACTATAAAACATTGATAAATGAAATTAAAGAAGACCTAAATAAATGAACGAATATTCCATGTTCATGGACTGGAAGACTAAATATCGCTAAGATGTCAAAACTACACAAAGCAAACTATAAATTCAAAGCAATCCCAATAAAATTCCAACAACCTTCTTTACAGAAATGGAAAAGCCTATTATCAAATTTATATAGAAAGGTAAGGGGTCCAAAATAGCTTAGGCCATCTTGAAAAAGAAGAATGAAGTCAGAGGACTCACACTTCCCAATGTTAAAACTTCTTACAAAGCTATTCTAATCAAAACAGTATGGTACTTGCACAATGACAGGTGTTGGAGAGGATACAGAGAAATAGGAGCACTCATTCATTGCTAGTGGCAATGTAAAATGGGGCAGCCACTGACAAAGACAGTTTGGTGGTTCCTCAGAAAGCTAATTATAGAACTACATATTACCTGGCAATCCCACTACTAGTATACACCCAAAAGAATTGAAAGTAAGAGCTCAAACAAATATTTGCACACCGATGTTCACAGCAGCATTGTTCATAATTGCCAAAAGATGAAAGCAACCCAAGTATCCATCAACTGATGAATGGATAAGTAAAATGTGGTATATACATACAATGTATTTGATACAAAAGAAGTGGGAATAGATACTGAGTAGCTAAAAATGAAATGACAGGTGATCTCTATACTGTGTCAGCCTACGATACCAATAAAAATTACTAGGTCCCAAATAAAAGGAGAAAAGCTTCATTGCCCTGGTTAACACTGATCTCTACAAACTGTTGTATCCAGAAGAGAAAGTAATCATAATAAGGGAATGGGCACCCGTTTACTGATGAAGCCTCCTAAGTTTATCCAGAACAAGGAGGAAGCCTTAAAGGTCTGTTATATAAAAAAGGGGATAAACCTGATTCACACCTGATTCCGTTCAAGTCAACTAAAAATATAATAATAATACATTGGGCTACAAATTCCTTTGCTATATAGTATTCTCTGATTGCAGTATTTGGCAACATCACTATTAGATCTCCATCTCTGCAAAAATAATATGCCAAGCACTGGATTACATACTAGAATTACTCTGCAAAAGGGGCCTTAACGATAAGGGCTATTAAAAATTGTCCAAAGCTTGGAAATAAGGCCTCAAAGAGTGCCACATAAACTTTCACTATGTCAGGACTTTTTTAACAGTCCTTCCCACTTAGGGATTATTTAATTCTCTTAGAGAATGTATCGTATCTGTATTGGCTTTATTATTTGATTCTTTTCTTAGAACCCAAATCCTATAAAATCACATGTAACACTGCTGACTTCTGTCCTATAGAAAAGGTAACCCTAAAGGTTACAGTTTTATAACTGTAAGACTTTACTCAGTTTTGAATCTAACTCAGATTCTTATTTTAATGTTCTTGTTTTCAAAATGCCTAAACATCCCAAATCTTCAAAATGTTCCTTGAACAAATTTTGTCATTTTACTGTTTCCTTCATTAAAGAATTCAATAAATTTTTGACATGTGTTCTATTTATATTTGCATGAAAGTTATATTTTCCACTTTTTAAAAAGTATTCTTTGATAGAGATTTCTAGACAACCAGGAGATAGACCTTAAACAAATTACAACTGGGAAGGCATTAGGAAAAGATAACTGCAGTGTTCTCTGGGATCATGTGACAAAGGTACCCTCATTCATCGTAGGTTGGAACGAAAAATGGTGCATCTCCTATGGAAAATGGTTTTGGGGGGGGTCCTCAAAAAGTTAAAGAGTTACCCTATGGCTCAGCAACTCCACTCCTTTTACATAGCCAAGAAAAATGAAAGCATGTAAATGCAGAAACATGGACACAATGTTCATTGTGGCATTATTCATAACAGCCAAAAGATGGAAACAACCCAAATGTCACCAATGGATGAATGGATGAATAAATTGCAGTATAAACATACAACGGATTATTATCTAGTCATAAAAGGGAACAAAGTACTGTTATAGGCTACATGTTGGAAGAACCTCAAAAACATTATGCTCAATGAAAGAAATCAGACACAAAAGGCTACATAGTGTATGATCCCTTTTATATGAAATACCCAGAATAGGTAAATCCATAGAGAAAGGAAGCAGAAGAGTAGTTGCCAGGGAATAGGAGGAGGGGGGAATGGGGAGTGATTACTTAATGAGTACAGGGAGTTCTAGGAAGATGAAAAAATTTTGAAACTTGAGAGGGGTGGTGGTTGCATAACAGTGTGAATGCACTAAATGCCACTGAGCTGTACAATTTAAAACAGTTAATTGTATGTTATGTGAATTTCACCTCAGTATTTAAAAAAGAGAGAGAGAAAAGGTAACTACAGTGTGTTATAGGATCATGTAACAAAGGGATTTAACTTACTGGAAAGGATTGAGAATGGCTTCCCTGGAAAGTGACACTTGTTGAAGGATGAATGGGAATGAGCCAAGTGAAGAAAGGAAAGTTTGGGGCCGTGGGTAGGTCTGCTGCAAAGCCCCAACGTAGTAGGTAGAAAAGTAGGGAGGATGAAGTCAAGAGGCAGGAGCCATAGGAACAGATTTTTCACTAGAGGGATTGTCTTAGATTGTTGAGACTGCAATGACAGATACCCCAAACCGGTTGGCTTAAGAAACAAATTTTTTTTGGTCCCACGATTTTGGAGGCTAAATCCATCTCCAGGTCTCAACCGGCCCTTCTTTTTCCCCAAGCCCGCAGCACTATGGTGCTGGCTTGCTGGCATTCTTAGGGCTCCTGGCTTGCATTTCTGCGCATCACAGCGATCTGTCTCTTGGTCTCCTCCTGCAGCGCCCTCCAACTGCCTGCGTCTAAATCTCCTCTGCTTTTATAAGGCTTCCAGTCACATGGACTAGGGTGGACCACTGAGGTCAGATCCGAGTTCCTGTACCTCCACGGATGTCAGATCCCCAAAATGAAAAGGGAAGAGGGGCTCATGCTGCCAGCCTTTCCGATCAGGCTTGCACATGGTTGCTTCTTCTTCTGTGTAAGTTGTCAAATGATTCCCACAAGAGACATAGCAAAGAGGCTCATCCTGGGACTCGGCATCACCTGAGCTACTCAGCAGCTCAGCTTTAGAGAACTGAGAACAGCTTCCTTCTTTGACCCATGGGGGGGTGGGGGGGCGGTGTTTCCCCTAAGACAACAGAAAGACAGTTCCCCTATTGCCTGGGTTACCCAGAGGCCTAATTAAATCCACATTGGATGAAAGGGCGCAGTGGCCAGTGAGCCCCCTCTGATTCCTATTTTACTTTGCAAATGAGGGGTTTCAGATAATGATCCCAAACCACTTCTCATTTGGTTGCAAATTTCAGAAGATAATGGGGAAATAAAAAAGCCAGGACTTGTGTTGCCAGGATACTAAAAGGCACTCATCATGAAACAAGGTAACTAGAATGCAGCAGGAGCAGGTGGTTTTTCATCCGTTTGATGGCCCCGACCTCTCAGGCACCTGTCAGGGAACTTTGACCTGGAGAATTCAAGAGCAAAATGCTTTGTTCACCATGCAACCAATCCAGGCAACACCAGACACGTAAAGAAGCCTCAGTTGAGGTTTTTGGCACAGAGCAGAAGGAAGCAATTCACAATTGCAGTGAATAGTGCCAACCTCAGAGACCCATAGACCTGCGACCCATTGAATTCTGGTCTGTCACTTTCTTCTTGTGACTGTGGAAGAAGATTCAACTTCTTCGTGTATATTATGGGATAATAATAGTATCTACCTCACAGGTCTGCTGTGAGCATTAAATGAGAGAAGGCATGTGAAGTGCTTGCTCCAAGGTCTGGCATGTAGCTAGTGTTCAATAAATGTTAACTATCCTTATTATAATATGGCTTGTACATGTATGTGCATGTATTCAATTTATCTAATTCTTTATTCAAAGTCGCCCAGACTTCTAAAAGCCAATTAAGTGCTATAGACTCCATAGGCTCTGTGTATTCAGGAAGGATGTAGACCACGTGTATTCGAGCTTACATTCAGATGGAATGTGGGCTGGGTGTTTATTTAAGCTTACCTGGTATCCAAACAAATCCCTAGACCCTAAGAAACTGAAACTTGATCTAACAAAATTCTTTTAGAGACAGAAGTGCTGCTTGAGCCCCACTCCTAAATCCTCTGCATAAAAGGGACCTGGAAATCTTGCTCGGGGCTCAATATTTGGAGAGAAGTCCGCCAGGCCAGTCGGTCATAATAAAATTCCTTCTCAGAAGAGCCTCTTGTCCTGGTCCTCAATACCACAATCACTGACTTCTCTCTGCTGCCACAACATTTCTAACTATAATAACAATAATCATAATTATTAGGATCACCAAGACCTGTCTGTAATTTCTCACTATTGTCAAGTCTCAACTACAAATTCCAGTCTTTTTTTTCTATCATAAATTTCACCTTCAGCCAGTTTTAGAGTCTGCCAGTGTCTAAGGGAAAAACCCAAAGAGTTTTGGAGCCTGCCGTTCACCTGCAGATCTAAGAACTGGGTGGGGTTTACAGCCAAGAGGTTATTGGCTGTGACCGCCTCACTAAGGTTTGCCTGGGACTTTCCAGGTTTAGCACAGAAAGCCCCATATTGTGGGAAACCCTGCAGCCCCAGGCCAACCAGGTGGGCTGGTCACCTTAATTCCGGGACTGACTCAAGGTTGCACAGTGAGTCACAGAGGAACCAGGGCATGAACCCTGGCCTCTGACACCCAGGATGGAGAGTGCTGCCAAGATGGGGCACTTGCCAACGCCTTGTCCTGGGGTGCATACCAGCAGGAGTTCCAGTTTATAAGATTTAAGACATGTGATTTCTGCAACTGGCACTACAAATGTGTGAGGTAGGCCAGGGGCCTCCTACAACAAACCCCATGATGCTTTCTCAAATGGGCTATTTAGCAGTGGCCAACTGCTACTGCCTGGGAATGTGAGTCCAGTATCACGAAGTATATAGATTATTCAAGATGGCAGATATCTGAATTGTTTTAAATGTGAAATCTCTCTTTCTCCAAATGTTGACAACTAATTTCATTACAGCAAAAATAATGCATCTCTATGAGCCCTACAAACCACATTAATGAGCAAAATGAGGCCTGCCAGCCATCAGTTTACAATCCTGTTCTAGACCACGCTCTTTCTCACTTCCAGGTCTGTGCCCATGCTGTTTCCCTTTCCTGATCTGCTATTTCCTACACAATCCTGCACTCACCTCTCACACAGGTAACTCTTGGCTTCCGTATATCAGCCTGTGGATCAACACCATCACATACTCCTGGTTCTCTGCCCAACTTTTGGAAGGTTTCAGGGCTCTGTCTTGCACCTCTCCTTTCTATCAGAATTTACTTCTTGTCGTATGTCTTTAAATATCATCTCTGACCAGATGATAGGCTTAAAGGAACGTGGGGGGTAGAGGAAGGTTGCGAGCTGACACCTACTTGGGTGAAATCTATGATAAGTTGGAGTGGTTGCAGTTGGGAATGATGGCTGGGGGAGTGCTGAGTTCCTGGCCATGGAGCTCTGGCACATTCCCTAATGGAACAGCAACAATCCCCTGAGTGCAATGGCTAAGACCAATAAGAAAGGATAGTCTAACAGTGAGCCCTTGATGCTAATGACTATGCTTGTGAGCCTGTGTGCCTGAAATAAGAACTAGGCCTAGAGCTTCAGGGAGTCTAAGAGTTACCTCCTGGGAGCCTCCATGTTGCTCAAATGTGGCCAGTCTGGAAGCCAAATTCAGCATGTAAATGCATTGCTTTCCCCAGCATGGGACATGACTCCCAGGGATGAGCCTCCCTGGCACCGAGCGATTACTACCAAGTACCAGCTGATGATGTGGCTGGAGAATGACCTTGAATAAAAGAGTCAACTCAGATCAGCAGAATATCTCAGCCTACATGTAATATCAGGAGTTAAAAATGCTTTTTGACCTTGAATAAAATTGGGAAATGGAAAGGACAAATGAGTTTATATGGCTATTAGTCTCCAAAAAAGAGCCAAGAGGTCATCAGAGGGGTTGCCCTTACACACACCTCAACAGAGTCCCAGAGACAGCTAAAGTAGATACAACCCTAAGTACTGGTTCTTCTCAGGGCTACAGAGACCCACATGTTCTTTGGTCATGGCAGATGGACTTCAGTGCCATGTCATCTGGCCCTACTTTGGAGTTTGTGTTCCTGAGTGTGATGGAGTTGGACTCAGGTGTGATCTGTGTTCACAAGCCTCTCCTGTTACTTTTACCAGACCAGTGGTTGGCACTGGGGATTGGTATATGCTCAGGGGACCTGAATCTCTGGACAGTCCATGTGATAGCCAGGCCCTGAGCCTCAACAAACTTGCAACTCCTACCCTCTGGTTTATTGGACTTACCCCAGCCAGCTAACAAGGAGCTGAAGAAGGTCAACCACCACACCAGGGAGCCAAGAGTGCCTACAACTGATAGCAGGAGAATTGCATCCATCATCCAAGTGGTATCTAAGCCCCCTCTCAGTATAGAGGTGGAGTGGACATAACCATCCCAGGGTCCACAGAATGGAGGAATAGAGTATGGATTAGAGTGGACTTACTGATACTCTATTCCAGAACTATTGTGATTAGTAATGGAAGTAAATATAGCATTGATATGGAGAAAGTAGCCATGGTAGCTGCTGAGGGTGGGGAGTGGGAAGAAGAAATGTGATGTGGGGGCATTTTCAGGACTTGGAGCTGTCCTGGGTGGTACTGCAGGGACAGTTACTGGACAGTGTATGTCCTCCCATGACCCACAAGTGGACTGGGGGAGAATGTAAACTATAATGTGGACCATTGACCATGTGGTGCAACAGTGCTCAGAGATGTATTCCTAAGTGCAATGAATATCCCATGATGATGGAGGAAGTTGTTATGGGAGGAGTGGGGTGAGGGAGGTGGGGGGGTATATGGGGACCTCATATTTTTTTAATGTAACATTTAAAAAAATAAATAAAGACAAAGAAATTTTTTTAAAAATCATCTCTGAGCTAATGAGTCCCAAATTTTATGACCAGCCTAGAATTCTCTAGTGATCTTCAGACCCATATCTTCAACTGTCCAATCAACAGCTGTGCTTCTTATCAAATAATCATTTGCAACTTAACATGTCCAAATCAGAATTTTTGATCATGAACCTCCAAATCTGCCCCTTCCACAGGATTCCCTATCTCAGTAAATGCTGATGCCATTCTTCTATGGAGCAGATCAAAGTTGGAGTCATCCCTGGCCCCTCTCTTTTGGTCATATCCCACATCCAACCCTCCATTGCATCCTATTGGCTCCTCCTTTACCATGTATCCATCATTCAACCTCTTCTTACCTCCACTGCTACCACCTTGGTCCAAGCCACCTGATTTAGCACAATAGCCTCACACTGGTCTCCCAGCCATTATCTACACAGCAGCCAAAGGTCAGGTCACACTAGTCCTTGGCTCATCCCTCCAGGTCTCCCCATCTCATTCAGAGTAAAAACCAAAATCCTAGCAATGAGCAGCAATCTGCCCTCCTCGCCATTACCTCTCTGACTTCAAATCCTACTGGCTGCCTTGCCAGCTCTTAGTCCATCCATTTACATTTTCTGTTTGGCCAGCTGAAATGCTTTTCCTCTGAAGACTCACATGGCTCATTCCCTCACCACCTTCAATCTTAACTCAAATGCAGACCTTCATAATCAGGTAACCAATTTTAAATCAAAATTTGCAATTCCCACCCTATCTACTGCATCCCCTGTTATACTCCTATTCCTTTCACATGTTTTATTTTCTCCTTACCATCATCTAACATTCAATATATCTTATTTTTCTTGCTTTTTGACTATCTCCCCTTCTCCACCAACTCCTAGAGGATAAAGATTTGTGATTTTTTTTTTTTTTCACTTCTGTATTTTCAGCCTCTAATACAATGTCTGGCACATGATAGAAGCTCAATAAATATTTGTTGAGTGAATAAATTAAAGAACAAAGAAGATATTCAATAAAAGATCCAAAGATTAGTTGTCCTTTAGAAAATACAATGAAAATTTGAATAAATCAAAATAAATACATTTCCGCATCACCCAAGTAAAATTAAAAGGAAATTAATGAGCTGAGTTTAGAAGTACTTTTACATAACTGTAGCTGTTTGATATTATTAATGAATTCCAAAAAGAAATATTGGATTATGTTTGTAATATGATCTATACCCTGGGCATGATTGAGTTATGATTAGGGCACTGAATCCCCACCCCTTGGTGGAGGGAGACTCACAGATAAAAGGAATGGCAAAGAACAGAGTTAAGGGTTTTTTCTGATGTTGGAGTTTTGATGTTGGAGTTTGATGCTGAAGACTTAAGCTGGAGCCCCAGGAAGTCAGCACACATAGAAAAGAGAAGCCAGCCCCAGGAAGAAAGGAACCTTGAACCCAGAGAAAAACAAGCCCCAGGAATGTGGGAACCCAGGAAGCCTGAACCCTCACAGATGTCACAGCCATCTTTCTCCAAATAGGCTTTGGTGAGGGAAGTAACATATGCTTTATGGCCTGGTATCTGTAAGCTCCAACCCCAGATCAATACCCTTTAGAAAA
The DNA here is from genome assembly GCF_030445035.2 of Dasypus novemcinctus. Classification (NCBI taxonomy): domain Eukaryota; kingdom Metazoa; phylum Chordata; class Mammalia; order Cingulata; family Dasypodidae; genus Dasypus; species Dasypus novemcinctus. Next base: position 60,341,941 of record NC_080695.1, read on the forward strand.
ACCAACCAATTTCTGGTATTTTGCATCAGCACCACTTTGGCTGACTAATACAAAAACCTATGTGAAAAAAGGGTCAATTGCCTTAATTGAATTAGTGCTCTTACAAAGCAATGAGAAAGTGGCTGATATCTCCCAATAGAAAAATCCAGGAAGGACACAAACAGTTCACGGGGAAGAAAAAAAATCAAATGGCTTATTAACATATAAAAAGATGCCTAACTTCTCTCATAATTAAATAAGTGCAAATTAAAATAACAAAAGACACTATTTTTCACCCAGCATGCTGGAAAATATAAAGATATTTGTAAAATACCAATTTTAGTAAAAGTATAAGGAAATTATAAGAAAGAAATCTTCTTCTGGAAGAAAATAATTCCCCAATTGTGGGGAAGAAAAGAATTTATTCTCAGTCTTGCAAGAAGGGGTGCACAACCTGAAAACATGGCTGGCCCCCTGAACAAAGAAAGAGTCACAATTTATACCCTAAGCCTAGCACACCTTCCTCTGTTTTTCCATAGATTGGATGCTTCAGAGGTTACAGCCTATCCCAGAAGATCTAATTTTCCTGCACAAAAGTTTGTGATTAACTGCTTCCCCCATCACATTCCAACCATTTTCATTTTCACCTGCTCCCCTTTGCCAAATAAAGGAATAGAATTTAGTGATGAATTGGTATTGACTTAGCTCATTCTTGGGCATCTTTTTTACTGCCTATAGGACTGACTTAAGCTGGTTTCCTTTGTTCCTGCTTAACCCGGGAGTAGGAGACTGAGGCAGTAGGCTGCCAAGTTACATTAATTAATATTTTCTTCCTTTACACAAAAACTAAACTAATCTTCATTTCTTACAATTGTCCCTCTTCTTCTAAACTCTTTTTAGTTTTCACATTTCCGTTCTTCAAGTTTTCTAAGAGCTATCTCACATTCTTCATCATAGGGATCTCCTTCTTTAAGGGGATACAGATTGTTTTGACTATATTGTATGTGCATTTGTTTGGTGAGGGCAGTTTCAATGAGTCTTTGAACTAGCCCTTGGGTACATGGAAGGATACAACATCTGACTGTGGTAAGCACCCCAGCTGAGATAATGAGGGAAGTTAAGATGGACAGTGCAAACCCTTTCCATTTTCCAAACCAATTTTCAAGCCATCCTGTGAGTGAATTGCTAATGCCAGAATTCTCTGCTAATTCCTCAGATAGGGCTGTTAGGCCTTGTAAAGCTTTAGTGATAGTTCTGTCAGGGGCAGTGTTATTGAGGATGAATGTACAGCAACTACCTCCAATCATAACAGACTCCCCCTTTCTCAGCTAGCATCATATCTAAGGCTATTCTATTTTCCCATGCCATTCTGCTAGTAGCATCTAATTGTTCTGCAATTCCCTTAACTGCATTCCTGGTGTAATTAATAAATCTCTGTTGATTATAATAAATGTAATTAATCCAATCTACATTTTTATTATGGTGACCCACCAGAACAAGAATGACTCAAACCCAGCTGCTGCCTGATTTCTAGCCTTAAATTCATCTGAGACTCCTCAGGGAACTCCTATATTGTCTAGATAGATCCACTCATCAAAAGAACCAAGTAAATTTCTCTTCTTTCTCCCTCCCTGGGATGTTATTTTTGCTTCTTTTTCAAATGTCAAGGTTAATGGGATAGCCAGTTGGACCAGAGCACAGGTTCTACCCCACCTCTCAGACAGTATTGGTCAGAGAACACCCTTTCCATAGTACCACCACAGGTCTGCTCGAGGTCTGACCAAACTGGAGAAATTATCAGTATGATCACTACTTACACTCCATGCTTGTATACAGGAGACCATAGTTCCAAGGTCCTGGAATCCTTTCCCCTGACTAGAGAGGCAAGCAGAGTGATTCCCTGGGCCCAGATGAGAGGCAGGTATGGCCTTGATATTTCCATTTTTGATCAGTGAAAAGAGAGAGGACAACGTACTACAATTTTCACCAAGGGTAGCATTTTGGAAGAAGAGTATCATGCACTTAAACTCCTTCTCATACTTTTCCATACCTAGTGGAAAGGGTATAATATGAGCTGTGGGCCAGCCTGTTGCACAAGCATAACAGTTGCTTTTGTTTAGATTCTGGACTGTATATTTGATTCATTCTACCCAGGCGTTTGTGTCCCCATATCCTGTCTATTTCTATGGTTTGCTTTCAATCTTCTGCCTTAAGTATCCTGACTGCTTTGGGATCATTTTGAATTGGGGAACTGGCTTTTGGTTGGTTTTCCTGTGGTATTTCTGAAGAGTTAGCTGGAGAGGGCATTGTTGGTGGCATATCTACAGGGGGAGGAAGGACTCAGATACAGAACCTTCCCAGATGTTCTTTACATGTAACATCTGCTCCCATTCCATATACTCTATCGACTACTTGGCCCCTGGTGCTGCTCCCAGTTTCTAATTTGTCTGCTTTCTTAGTAGTTATTACTACTGGATTGCACTGAAGACTTTTGCAGTCTGGTGGGGTATTACCTTTATAAAGGTTATCTTACTCTTTAATGGCCTCGAACTTGGTGAGACTCATCCCATATTCATGGTCCATCCCTTATACTGGATAGTCCACCATACATCATCCCAGGAGGGGGAAGGGGGGGCTCAGCTGTAATCATTCCCCACTGGCTCTGGGCATAGGTATTGATTTTCCCCACTCAGCCATCGCTGGCACTCTAAATTCCCTCGGGGTATTACTTGGCAGGCATCAAACTCCACCATCTGGGACTCCAAACCTTCAGTCACGTTTGTAATTAATTTGATGGGGCTAGAAACATCATGGCTAGTAAGATTATTTTCACCTGTAACTTAAGGTCTGAATTTCTCCTTTGGTATTCCACTAGGACTGAGGCCATTGTTGACTAGGATGATACACAGCTCAACCCTCACCTCCCCCCTGCCAGTTATTGTTTTTTTCAGTGCGATCTTTAAGGGATCTGGGGCTGAAATTATTTTCCAAGACTCAGATGAAGTTGTTGGGTACTTGTCGTCCAGTCAGGTACTGGTCATTTTACTCAAGTGTAATGAGTTCAGCCTTTTTCTGCCATTTGGACTGCTGTTTCAGTTGTCAGCAAGACTTGATAAGGTTCTTCCCAGGTCAATTGGAGTTTGGACTCTTTCCACAACTTGATTAGGACCCAGCTTCCAGGTCAGTGCTGGTGTACTGCAAATTCAAGAGGCAGAGTCTGAGCCAGGAAACCCCCGATGTCTGGTTATGACAAAGTAGAAGACAGGGCCAGTGTATGATTTTGAAGAACAAGATCCTTCGACTCGAAGGAGGGGAGTTCTTCAGGCTTCCCAGGGAAGGTCAGACCAAAAAGCATTTCATAAGGAGAAATTCCCAGTTCCCTCCTAGGGGCAGTTCAGATTCTTAACAGAGTTATAGGTAAACATTTAACCCACAGTAATGTGGTTTCTAAGACCAAATTAGAGAGATTTTTTTTAAGGTTTGGTTCCTTCTTTCCACTTTCCCTGAGGATGGCAGGTGCCAGGATATATGGAAGTTCCATGTGACACCTAGACCCTGCATAATATTTTGCAACACTCTGGATGTAAAGTGACTACCATGATCTGAATCTATATTTTCTACTAACCTATATCAGGGAATGGTTTGTTCAAGGATAATTTTTGAAGTCCCTGATGCTGTAGCTGAAGCAAGAAGGTATGCTTCTACCCACAATAACGAGAACATACTTTAGTCAACCTACAGGGGGCATTTCAGTATAATCAACCTGAATGCTCCGGAATGGTCTGAGGCCAGGCTCCCTCCCCGCTGGACTTGCTTTCTTAAAACTTTCTTATTAACTTTCTGACAGATTATGAACTGCTCACTTATTTGTTTGGCTATAGTATAAAGGCCCATATACCTGAAATGCTTGAGGACAAGATCTCACACCGCATGTATGCCCCAGTGACTCCCTTGGTGCAGAACCGCTAATACTTCCCTCATTATTTGCTTGTTCAACATCTGCCAGCCATCTGGGAGGAGCCACTTCTCTTGGCTATCTAAGGTTGCCCTCAATCATTCTAGTTATTTTACTTTCTTTTCAGAGAATACAGGGATTCCAATTTCTTTGGGGATGGAGTTTATCAGGACCATTAGTTCTAGAGAGGAACAGAGGGAAGCCTCTTTGGCCTTTTCATCAGCCAATCCGATGCCTATTGCTTCAAAAGTATGACATTTCTGATGCTCATTTATATGTATCATGGCTATTTCCCTTGGTAAAAGCAGACTGGCTAACACTTGTTTTACCAGTTCCACATAGACTAATTCCTTCCCTCTGCTATTGATCAATTCCCTTTCTTCCCAAATTTTTTAAAAAATGTGGACCATGCCAAAGGCATATTTAGAATCTGTGTAGACTGTACCATCTTTTTCCTCTAACAATTTAAGGTCTTGATTTAACACATACAGCTCACAAGTATGAGCTGACCAATCATTGGACAGTCGGCCAGCTTCTTTCACTTCACAAGTTAGTCCATCAACAACAACAAAGCCATTGTGCCTTTTTCCTTCCAGGACCCTAGAAGATCCATCTGTAAACAATTCTTCCCCTGAATGTAAGGGAAGGTCCCCTAGATCAGGCCAGACTCTGGTTTGGTATTCAATTAAGTCTAAACAGTCATGTTCAGGAGTTTCTACCTGTTTGGGACCTTTCCAAGGGAAAGAAGCTGAGTTCAGACTATGATCAATTGTCAGTATTAAATCATCTTTTTCCATTAGAATTGCCTAATATTTCAGAATTTGGGAATCCATTAACCACCTTCCTGCTTTTTGAGACAAAAATAGTCCTGACCTAAGGAAGGGTGCTAACAACTAAGGCCCCTCCAAAGGTCAGTTTCCTGCTTTCTTCTACTAAGAGAGCAGTTGCTGCCATGGCCTGAGCACACCCTGGCCATCCCCTGGAGACAGGGTCCAGGATTCTGGGAAGGAAGGCTACAGCTTTCCTTTAGCCTCCCCAGATCTGGGTTAGGACTCCCAAGGCTGTCCCCTTATCTACTATCACAAACAGATGGAAAGGTTTCTTGAGAGAGGGGAGGGCTAGAACAGGGGTTTGCACCAATGCCTGCTTGAGCCCCTCTAAGGCCTTTACTTCCTCCTCCTTCCACTCTAATTTGTCAGGCTCCTCCTCCAACAGTTTTTGGTATAACCCTTTGGTTTGGGATGCATAAGAATCTATCCATAATCTACAATATCCCACCAATCCCAAAAATCTTAGTTCTCTTTTTGTCCAGGGAAGAGGTAATTCAGTAATGGCTTGCATTCCCTCTAGATTTATCTTCCTCTTTCCCTCACTAATGAGATGACCCATGTATTTGACTTCCTTTTCTACAAATTGTAGCTTCCTTTTTTTTACACTTTTTTATTAAAGTTAATCGATGACAAAGAATGTTACATTAAAAAACATTTTTTAAAAACATTAAAAACATAGGTGGTTCCCATATACCCCGCTCCCCACCTCCCACCTCATCATTTTTATAAACAGTATTTTTTTAAATATATACATCACACAAAAAATGTTACATTAAAAAATATAAAAAGTTCCCGTATACCCCTCATACCCCCTCATCCCATTCCTCCCACAGCAACAACCTCCTCCATCATTGAGGCACACTCATCGCACTCAGGGAACACATTCTGGAGCACTACTGCACTGCATAGATAATAGTTTACCCTGTAGTTCGCACTCTCCCCCAATACATTCAGTAGGTTAAGACAGGATATATAAAGTCCATAATCTGACCCTGCAATATCATTTAGGACAACTCCAAGTCCCAAAAATGCCCCCACATCACATCTCTTCTTCCCTCTCCCTGCCCTCAGCAACTACTGTAGTCACTTTCTCCTCCTCAACGTTACAATTTCTTCTATTACTAGTCACAATAGTTTTATAGTAGAATATCAGTTAGTCCACTCTAATCCATATTTTATTCCTTCATTCATGGATGCTGGGATGGTGAAGTCTACTCCATCTCTAGATCAAGAGGGGGCTTAGAGTACACATGGATTATGGATGCAATTCCTCTGCTTGCAGTTGTTGGCACTCTTCATTCCCTAGTATGGTGTTTGACCATCTTCACCTCCCTGTTAGCTGACCTGGGTAAGTCCAATGAATTAGAGAGTAGGAGTTGCAACTCTGCTGTCTGCTGAGGCTCAGGGCCCAGCTGGCACATGGGCAGTCCAGAGATTCAAGTCCCCTGAGTATACACCATCCCTAGACCAACCACAAGTTCAGTAAAAGTGACAAGAGGCATGTGTAGAAAGGTCACATCTGAGTCCAGCTCAGGAGCACAAATTCCAAGGTAGGGCCCTCTGACATGGCACAGAACTCCAAATCCATCTGCCATAACCATATATCCTGTGGATCTCCATAGCCTTCAGGAGAACCATCACCAAGAGTTGTATCTACTTTGGCTCTCTCTGGGGTCCTGCTGAGATGTGCATAATCATAACCCCTCTGATGACCTCCTGACTCTTTTTGGAAGACTCTTAGCCATATAAACTCAATTTTCTTTGCCATTTTCCCCTTTCATTCAAGGTCAAAAAGCAGTGTTTAACACTTGATCCAGTATGTAGGCTGAGATATTCTGCTGGTCTGAGTTGACCCTTTTATTTGAAGTTTCTTTCTAGTTGCATCACCAGTTAGTAATTAGTAGTAATCCCTCAGTGCCAGGGAGGCTCATCCCCAGGTGTCATGTCCCATGCTGGGGGGAAGGTAATGCATTTCCATGCTGAGTTTGGATTGGAGAGTGGCCACATTTGAGCAACATGGAGGCTTTCAGGAGGTAACTCTTAGGCACCCTGCAGCTCTAGGCCTAGTTGAAATTCCAGGCTCATAAGTATAGTCATCAGTATCAAGGGCTCATTTTAGGACCATCCTTCCTTGTTGGTCTTTGCCATTGCACTTGGAGGATCATTGTTGTTGCATTGGGGAATGTGACAGAGCTCCCCTGGGTAGGATCTCAGCACTCCCTCAGTTGACATTTGTAAATGTAACTACTATAAAAATACCCAATATATATCAGAACATTTTTATGCCCCCTATATACATGCCCTGGAGACCTCCCCCACACTTATGTGCCCCCCATCAATCATACCCCACATCAGTGTTCCTCTCCTGCCATAGATGAACCTCTCTGTGGTCCAAAACTTCTTCAACAATGAAGCTTAATATATTGCCAAATTCAATGAATAGGAAATTGAAATATAGTGATGGGTTTGAAGTTTAGAAATAGAATATGTAAAATTTAGAAATGCTAAAATAAAGTAAAAATAAATTGGTGTATTAATAAAATGAAAAATATTATAAAGCTTTGTTGCAAACATTTTGCCTTTCATCACTGTAATAGATATTGCCCTGTATGTACAGTGGCAAGGCACTTTCTTTCATTTCTTCCTCAGTGTCTACATCCTTTCTTTTTTTTTCTAATTTTTAATTTTGTCTTCAAAAAATTTTTAGATCACAGTAATTCACATACATAATATAGGAGACTCCCATATATCCAACATCAAACCCTTTTCCCCTTTCCCCAGCAATGATCTTTTTACATGTTCATGTTATATTTTCTGCAGCTGATGTACAAATTTTGAAACATAGCTATCAAACATGGTTCCATTTTGGTTTACATTACATTATTTATATTTTAGACTGTATAAATTTCTTAATTTTAGCTTCCTTATGTTTTACATTATGGTTTACATTTTAGCTTATAAACCTTTATATACTTTTGTTGCAAGTTAACATGTCCAATATCCATCATTGCATGATCTTGTGGAGCACTTCCATGACCCCAAGGTTGCCCTGCTTCCATCTATTCTATACCTCTATCCCCCTCCCCTCAGGGCCCACAGTGACAATCAACCTTCACTACTTGAGGAACCAGATTTACAGATACTGCAACAATGCTGAGGGCTTGACTTACTAGACTGCCCTAACTAATTAGGAGCCACTGATTCTCTGGAGAGACACAATTCCCTCTATTTGGGAACATCAGGTCTTCCCAGGATGTGGGTACATCTTCCCAGGATGTGGGTACATTGTATAGGTCTCCACCCAATGATATAACACACTATGACAAAATGAGCATAATGAGCACTCACACACTCCCTCAAAGCTTGCCCCTGTACCAGATTCCCCCTCTTTAAGCACCTTAAACACATAATCCTTCCTTATTATATTTTTTAAAGAGTTTTCTCAACATTACAGCTTCAGACATATACCTGACATTCTCCCATATTCAACTGTTTCCCCCAGCCCTCCCCCCAATTCCTTGGTGTAGTTTACTTTTTGACACTCTTTGCCCTTGATCTCCCAGAAAATTCAATAAGCTTTTTGTACTTCAGACCACTATCTGCCTTTCTTCACCTGATAATAGTATATCATCTACATATTGGAAAGGAAATTTCAGATGGGACTGCAAATTTCTCCAATCCTTTTTCCAGTTTCTGCCCAAAGAGTTTGGGGAATTCTGTGAAGCTTTGGGGTAAAACTGCCCACCTAAATTGCTGTTTTCTTCATGTAGAGGGATCCTCCCACTCAAAGGCAAAAAAGTCTCTACTCTGGATCAAAGGGACAGGCCCAAAAGGCATCCTTTAGATCTATTACACTAAACCACTTATGATGGCAGGGGATCTTACTAAGGAGAGTGTATGGATTTGGGACTACTGGGTGTCAAACCTGAATGATTTGATTAATGACCTTTAGATCCTGTACCATCCTCCAACTACCATCAAATTTCTGAATGGGCAAGATAGAAGAATTGCAGGGGGACATGCAGGGCTCCAGGAGTCCATCCTGAAGGAGTCGTTCGATGATGGGTTGAAGTCCCTGCCTCCCCTTAAGGGGAATGGGATATTGTCCTTGATAAATAATTTCCCCTTCCTTTTTCAATTTGATTTTAATAGGGGGTACCTGCAGACCCTCTCTATTCCCTTCTCTCACACACACTTCCTCTCTGATATGGTTTTCATTTTCTTCAGTAAGCATGGCTAAGACACTTCTATCTGCCCATCCCTTACTTCCAAATCCAAACCCATGAATACTATTAAGTCCCTTCCCAACAAATTACTCCTTGCTTCTGGGGTGTACAACAAAGGGCTTACAATTTGATTGTCTTCCCAACAAATATTAGTGGGAGAAAGAATAGGACCTCAAATCCTTCTCCTTTTACCCCTGAGACTGTAAGGGAACTGCCAGAGAGTTTGGTTCCTCTGGGAAGATAAGTCACAGAGGATCAGGCTGCACCAGTGTCCACTAGAAATGTAATTTCTTCCTGATATGGGCCCATGGTTAGATATACTAAAGGTTTCTGGTGGGCTTTAGAAGTAAGGACCTTCAGACACCCCTAATCTTCAAAATTCATGAGCCGGATTACCCAACTCTCTTTCTTTAAACTCCGCATTCTCTTTTGAAATGACCAGGCCTCACACAATGATAGCACCCTGCAGAGCCTTGCATTCTCCTTGTTCCCTTATCTAAATAAACTCATTTTGCATCTTTATCTCCACTCTGCCCATTCCCTCCCTGACAGGTCTCCAGTCTTTTCCTAACCATTTGATCAACTGTGCTTATCATAACATTTGCTTTCTGTTTCTGCTTTGCCTCTTCTCTCTTTACAAACACTTTCTGGGATTCTCTCAAAAACTCTTCCAATGGCTTATCCATCCTTCCTTCTATTTTCTGAATCTTCTTCTGAATGTCAGGCCTTTCACATAGCTGACTTTTAACATTCCCTCAGACACATAATCATCAGGGTCCATCCCTGAATATTTCCTCACTTGGTCCCTCAATCATTGCAGGTAAACAGAGGGAGTTTCATCCTTCTCCTGGGCTTTAAAGGCCTTACTCAAGTTTTGAGATTTGGGTATGGCCAATTTGATCCCCTGTATGATGAGGTCTCTAAGATCTTTCTTTTGTGGTCTGTCCTCCAGGTCATTATTATCCCAATTAGGGTCTGTGTTTGGGAACTTCTGTTCTGCTGCCATTACCCCCTGTCCAGGTGGATGCTGCCTTTCCCACTCCTTCATAGCTGCCCTCTGCACCATCCCTCTTTCTTCTTCCATAAAGAGGATATTCAGTATGGACATAAGTTCAGGCCAGGTATATAAACTGGGACCTAGGAATTGATCTACTTGTTCAGCCAGCCCCACTGGATCTTCCACTAGTGATTTCATCTCCTTTTTGAAGTTCCTTACTTCAGTACTTCCCAGTGGGGCATTTACCTAGCCAATACCCCCTGGCTCCATTGGTACTTCTCTCAGTGGATACAAAGGCTCAATGGGGTTTTGTTCTTTCACTCTCTTCTCCTCAGATGCTCTGGGGAATGGAAAAGTTTGTATATCTTTCTTACACTGTTCCAATTCTTTCCTCAGCTGTTGATGGGTTGTAACCCGTGGGGCTGTTGATCACACTTGATTCTCTGGTTCCCCAGGGTTTTCAATGGGTTTTATTGGTCCCTCCAAGTCTAATGGCCCTTCTCCTGGGAGGGGAGGAGGATCATAAGGAGGAGGGAGATTAGACAGGGGGTCCCAGGGTTTAGTTTCTACAGCTTTTGTTTCTACAGCCTTAGTTTCTGCAGCCTTAGTTTCTGCAAGCTTAGTCTCAGGGTCTAGATTTTCAGCTTTCATAGGATAGAAAGTGGCCCCCTTTTCCTTTAACCAGCACATGGCATAGCATAGTCAGACTCTTCTTTGGAGAAGGGTGTTTTTCCATTAACATACAGTACAAGGTTGGCACAAAGTCAATCCTATTTGCCCCGTATTTTAGCCAGAATACATTAGGCAGTAAAATACTTTCCTTGGTCCAGATACAACAGCAGTATTTAATAATTTTCTTCTTGTCTTTTCTGCTGGTCTGATCACTATCATTCCAATGCCTTAGCATACTCCTTAATGGACTATCTGAAAGAATGTCTCCGGAGGAACCTACAGATACCCCCTTCCCCTTTTTCCCAGGTGACTGACTGCCTCTATTTCCCATTCTGAATCTTGTCTGGGTCTCTTTCTCTTGAATCTTTCACTTTGTCCGTCTCTGGCCCCTTCCCTCACGGGAGAAGGGAAATGCGAATTGGGGCTCTGCACTCACTTCACGCCGTATGTCACACATCTCATTTAATGCACAATTAACCTCAGACTCACCAGAATTCCCGACCACCAAGGTAATACTTAGTAGCCTTTGTTCTTACCTTGGTCCATGCATGGAGTCACCTGGTCAACAAGAGGCAGATTTTCCCTTCCCTTTTTCTCATCCAGCAGATCTAAGTGTCTGTTTTCAGGCCTCCTGGTTGCCAGAGGCGAGGACCCTGCTGGTGAAGCCCAAGACTGCTTAAACAGCGGGGTGCGCCTCCCCGTCATCCACCCCAGGGGCCTGCTCTCTGAAGCTTCAGAATCCCGGGCGAGCCCCCAAAGCTGTAAGAAAGAAATCTTCTTCTGGAATCAAATAAGGTTCACCCAATTGTGGAGAAGAAAAGAATTTATTCTCAGTCTTGCAAGAAGGGGTGCACAACCTGAAAACATGACTGGCCCCCTGAACAAAGAAGAATGACACAATTTATACCCCTAAGCCTAGCACGCAAGTCCTTCCTCTGTTTCTCCATAGATTGGATACTTCAGAGGTTACAGCCTATCCCAGAAGATCTAACTTGCCCGTGCAAAAGTTTGTGATTAACTGCTTCCCCCATCACATTCCACCCATTTTAGTTTTTACCTGCTTCTCTTTGCCAAATAAGGAATGGAATTTAATGCTGAATTGGTATTGACTTAGCTCTTTCTTGGGCATCTTTTTTACTGCCTATAGGACTGGCTTAAGCTGGTTTCCTTTGTTCCTGCTTAACCTGGGAGTGGGAGACTGAAGCAGTAGGCTGCCAGGTAACATTAATTAATATTTTCTTCCTTTATGTAAAAACTAAACTAATCTTCATTTCTTACAGAAATGATGATGAGTGTGCAAATTGGTATAGCCTCTGGAAAGGCAATTTAGCCACCATACAAATTGTAAAGCACATATTCTATGACTTACTAAGAGTTTATCCTACTTATGTTCTTGTACAACTGCATGAAGATATAGTACAAGGAAATTCATTGCAATGTTATTTGTAAATGCAAAAGAATGGGAACAATTTAAATATCCATCTGTAGGAGAGTTGTTTAATTTTTTAAGCAGGCATGGACTGTCCCATCTTGCAGATACACAAAATGACAGCACACATGTATATGAAGAAAATATTAAGGTAGAGTTAAATTATTTACATGGAAATAGTAAGTGAAAAATGCAAGATGCAGAGCAGTGTGTTTAGTTTTATCCATTATGTGTTAAAAGAGATACATTTACATAAGTATGTTTTGATGCATAGAGAATTTATAAAAGATAACACAAGAAATCATTAACAGTAGTTTATCTCTGGGCAGGGTAATAGGAGATATGAGGTGGGAAGGAGACTTTGATTTCATTTGTGTGTTTTCAAAACAATATAATGTTTTTTGTTTTTATGGGTTTAATAAAAATTTTGTTTAAAACAAAGGAAAACAAAAACACCATTCCTTTATAATACACATTGAGTTTTGGGGATAGCAGGAGATTGTATGTCAGATTGCTGGGTTCTCCTTGTCTCCAAAATGGAAATTCTTTTTTTTATATAATGTCTTTTTGTTTACTCCTTTGTTGTTGTTTTTTTTTGTTGTTGTTTTTTAAAGATTTATTTATTTATTTCTCTCCCCCCCCCCCGCCACCACCCCAGTTGTCTGTTCTCTGTGTCCATTTGCTGCATTGTCTTTGTCCACTTCTGTTGTAGTCAGCGGCACGGGAATCTGTGTTTCTTTTTGTTGCATCATCTTGTGTCAGTTCTCTGTGTGTGTGGCACCATTCCTGGGCAGGCTGCACTTTCTTTTGCATTGGGTGGCTCTCCTTATGGGGCGCACTCCGTGGGGCTCTCCTACTCAGGGGATACCCCTGCATGGCACAGCATTCCTTGCACACATCAGCACTGCGCATGGGACAGCTCCACATGGGTCAAGGAGTGGACCTACCATGTGGTAGACGGATGCCCTAACCACTGGGCCAAGTCTGCCACCCCAAAATGGAAATTCTTGATGCTTCTTGGCACTGTACTATCCCAATCACATGTGTGACTCAGAGAGAGGGCTGTTCTCACATTACCCATTCTCTGCTGCTCCTTCAGTCCTGCCCCCCACAAAGATAACTACATCATCATGGCATTTTTCTCTCTGTGGTCCCCTCCTCAGCACAGGTTTTTGGAGAAAGAAAAATCGTGGAGAATGTTGATCCCTGACTTTGAAATGCAGCATAAAAGCCCTGTAACTACCTGGAAAATTAAGGAAAAAAGGCAGGCAGGAAACTTCAGGTACAGGAATACCCTGCTATTTAGACTTGGGGATATGTGCTTTGCCTAACAATGACTTTTTAAAAGGACAAATTTAGAATAAGAACAGACTAAGTTTAAAAGGAAGGAAGGGAGGAAGGGAGGAAAGAAGTCATCCTTCTCACTTCAGAACTAAATCTCAAGATTCCATGTCAAGATAATGCCTTTTATTTAGTTTACTTATGTTTAGGCTAATGCACAACAGGTTGAGAAATGCTCTTGACTCATCTAGATCTTTCAAGCCAAAGTCAGGTTTATTTCCAAGTTCAGAGATTAAAAGTTCAGCCCTGTGAGCACTGGGGGCAGGAGGGTGGATAATTATGATGGTATGTGGGGGAAAAAGTAGAAGTAGTAGAAATAGTAGAAGCAAAAGTAGCAGAAGTAGAAATTATAGAAGTGATTGAAATACTAGAAATAAGAAAAGTCATAGAAGTAAAAGAAAAATTAGTAGAAGTGGCCAATGTCTACTTGTAGTACAAGTAATGTAGTGATACTGGTAGTGGTAGTAACAGTAGTATTAGTAGAGCAGTAACTCCTCAATACAAGGGGGGCAGAATAAATTAGTGATAAAAAGCATGAAATTTGGAGCCACATGGGTCTGGGTTCTCTGCTCTAAACCTGAAGCATGTCCTTAGTCAATTTTCTGAATTTGCCAAGCAAAATATTCCCCATTTAAAGGTGCCCATCTCATTGGGTGCTGTGAGACTAAATGCATAAGATGGTATGTTTAAAGCTCTTAAAACAATTCCTACCACATAGTGAATACTAAATAAAAGCCGTTACTATTGCTGTCATTGCAACTTGTCATCATTGCAATTTGTTGCCATTGCAATTTGGCTAAAACCAAAACTGTTAACCCAGACTCAGACTCTCTTACACTATTCTAGCATTCTGTTCTGTGTCATTTGCTTGCCTCATCACCCCCCGCTTACCACCACCAATCTGGTTTCTCTTAACCAGCTACACTGGCCACCTTTTGCTGTTCAATCATGCTTCTTAGAGTCAGGACATTCAAACCTGGTACTCTGTGTGGGACACATTTCATGCACCTGCTCACTTAGCCAACTCCTCTTTACCCTCTGGATGCCAACATCAATGGCATCATACCAAATACCTTAGTCTATGCTCTCATAGCACACCATCCTTTTCCTTTCTTATATTATGAAGGGTGTTGATTCTTTGTATGATTATTTGATTGATACCTTCATTTCTCTTAGACCATGAGCTCCATGCTGCCGGAGAACAGAAGTAACTTGCTCCCTGCTCTCTCTCATCATCTAGCAGTGTCTGTCACATATTAGGCACTCAACGTTGAAAAATATGTTTGAGGATAGATACCATCATTCTTATTCCATTGTTGAGAAAATTGAGAATGTTCAGCAACATGCCTGAGGTTACAAGGTAATTAAAGGTGGAGCTGGGATTTGAGCCTATTTCTATCTGGCTCCAAAGACCATGCTCCTCATCATACTCTGTATCTCTTCCTAAGAGCAGCAGAGTAGATGCAGGGGAGAATGTTTTATGAAGTAGAAAGCCAATAAGATTTTAACAAGTAGTGGGCTCTTACTCTTCCCATTTCATGAGGGAGCACGTACTAATGCCTCCTGTCCCCATGCCTGCTTGCACCGTTTGTGGGTGAAAATGAGTGAACAGGAAGGAAGGAACATAAATTTCCAGCCTCTCTGAAATAAACCATCAAATACTTTGACAGACAGAGACATGGATTCAAGTCTAGCTTTTCCACCAGTTGGTCACATGACTTGTAATAGTTTATTAAACATGCCTGAGTCACTTGGGAGAATTCAATTAGAAAATTAGCTATAAAGGGTCAAGCACAAGCTAAGGAGTCAGAAACAATAGCCATACTTTTTAGCATCAACTTTAGGTTAGTAATAGCATTATGTTAAAGCTAATAAAATAACATGATCTTCTCAAGTAATATTTGAAGCTCGTGACATGACTAAAGGAAATGATAGTTACTACATGAATGGATGGGCATATGGAGAGAAAGAAAGCAGGATAAATAGATGATTCGGTATGACAAATGGTAGAAAAAAATTAGCAGAAGAGACCTGCACTTTCCAGTACCGCAGCCACTAGCTTTCTTAGATTAGATGAAATATCCTAACTATGTGCTTTCATAGTACCCTATACTTTTCCTTTGTTGCATTTATTATGATTTCAGTTCATTATTGTTATGATTATTTTATTAATATCTATCTTTTGCCTTAGACCTTAACTTCATGAGACCCAGGATCTGTATGTCTTGCTCCCTGCTATTTCCCTACCGTCTAGCACTCTGCACTATTCTTTTTTTTCAGCCTTCTATTTATGAACCAAAAATTCTTTTCCATGCCTTTGCATTCCCTGAAACAACTGTAAATATGGCATTTGAATTTACATTTAAATTAATTTAAATTAAATTAAATAAAAAATTCAATTCTTCATTTGCACAAGTCACATTTCAAGGGTTCAATCAATAGCCACATGTGGCTGGGGCTGCCATATTGGATGGCACAGATACAGATCATTTCCACTATCACAGAAAGTTCTATTGGACAGGCGGGATAGAGCATTTCAGTATACTGTAGGGTTTCTGAGTTTCAAGTCCTCATCTGAGACATTGTCACCACTGATACTAAGATGTAGTTGGGTAGATAGTTTCTCCCAATGTTCAGCATCACCCAGTGAGGTCGTTTTGAACCAAAAAAAGGCATTAATGGCATCCAAGGAGGACCACCAAGTCTCATTTCCATACATATCACTCTGGGTGGTTCTGGATGCTCACACAGAATAGCGTCTATGTGATTCCTGGAATCTCCAAAGCCAACCTCTGCCTCCATAGCCACCTTCCTCTCCATGGATCTTGATGAAGAGCTTGAGTCAATGTGGGAGTAGAAGTGCTGGTGGCAGGAAGGGAAAGGAAAGGTTGCAATGCAGAGTTGAAGCATGTTGCACGAAATCTCTTGGCAGTCCTTTCCAATTCCCCCAATGTAGCAGGTGGTTTGTGAACAGTGATGAATGGCTTCATATGAAGCAGGGCATTCCTGTTTTAATTATTTGATCCAGTGTAGTGCAGTGATTCAACTGGTTTACATTCAGAATCTTCCTGGGCAGCCAAAACTCAATTAAGGAACATTAACTACTCCTTGGTTACAAGATAGACACTGAAATTCCACTGAAACTAAAATTCCATTTGGGTAGATATCTCTTTCCTATTGTTAGGTTTCAGAATGTAAAAGCAAAAACAAAAGAAAAAGGATAATTTGGAAGGAAACAAGAAGAAGAAGAGAAAATACACGGAAAAGAGATGGTTCACAAAACAGTCCCGGGGGATTACAAAACAGGATTTACAGCTTCAACAAGCAGCATTTAAGGAACAAGAGATGGTCTGGATTTAAGTGCTGTGGAGAATATACAGGACAGAGGTCCTGTTTATTGATCAGACAGATGTGCCTAAAAATCTCGACCCTTCTATTTAACAGTTTGGTGACACTGGCAAAGTCTAGCAGCCTCTATGGCTTCTGTACTCAATGATGCCTACCACAAAGGATCATTCTGAGGATTAAATGGCAGAAGATAATGGATGGAGAGCACTAGCAAGCATCTGGAAGATAGAGGGGTCTTAAAAGAAGATGAAGATGTAGTGGGCTTGCTCAGGAAGAGTTTGTACACAGAGAAGGGACAAGGGCCCAAGTCCAAGCCCTGAGAAATCCCAGCATACAAGAGCTAAAGAGAGGAAGATGAGAAGGCAGAGGATACTGGAGCAGAGGCAAAGAGATCATGGAAAAAAAACAGGAAAGAGTAGAAATGTCAAGGCCCAGGAAAAAGAATATTTCAAAATGTTCTCAAGACACAATGAAAACCAAGGATTGAAAATATCCATTTGTAATCATGTGCAGCCTCTGAAAATGAGGTGCTGCTGAAACAGTGAATGTCCTGGGTGTTCATGATATATGGCTTCATGGGAAGGTTTAGGTTACAAAACATTAAATAGACATTTAGTATAAGTTGCTGATAAAACTATTATTTATTTAGCTCATTCATTCAACAAATATTTTTTGAGAGTCTGCTACATTGCAAGCATCATTCTACATGCTAGGCATTACACTTGTCCTCATGGGACTTATATCCTAGTGTGTACACGTGTGTGTGAGATTATAAGTATACACATACACACAGATATGTATTTTATATACACTTACACATATAATTATATATAATTATTTTATATAATTAAAATTATAAGAAGTAAGTATGCATTTATATATACATATGTATGTATCTGTACTTTTGGTTAGAAATGAAATATATGTACTGGATGATAAAATTGGACAAAATCATGTTTATGCATATTGATATTACATATATAACAAAACATGGAAGGCTACATACCAAATATTTAAATTATGTATCCAAGAAGTTTGATGGTGTAGAGTGGTTAAGAGCTCAAGTTTTGGGTCAGGCCACCTGAGTTCCACTGAGTTTTTCTCCTTATTAGCTGCCTGATGTTGAGCAAGCTACTTGACCCCTCTCAATTTCAGTTTTACCCCATTGTAATACAGAGAAAATTCTGTTCTCTACCGCATAGTGCTGTGGTAAGAATAAAATGATATAATGCAAATAAATGCTTAACTCAGTGTTTAGCACACAGTAAGCAATCGATGAAAGTCAGACTTTATTTTTCCCCCGAAGATGGCTCCCTCGTCTGTTTGCTCATTGTCTGCTTGTTGTTTTCGCTCATTGTTTTTTTGGAGTTTTTCCTTTTTTGCTTGTTGTTGGGTTTTTTTGCTTGTTTTTCCTTTAAGAGGTACCAGAAACCAAACCTGGAACCTCCCATGTGGGAGGCAGGTGCTCAGTTGCTCAAGCCACATCCATTCCCTGCTTATATTGTTTTTGCTTGTTGTCTGCTCATTGCTTTTGCTCATTGTCTGCTCATTGTTTTTGCTTGATGTCTGCTCTTTGTCTGCTCATTGTTTGTTTGTCTTCTTTAGGAGGCACCAGGAATCAAACCTGGGACCTCCAATGTGGAAGACAGATGCTCAACTGCTTAAGCTACATCTATTCCCAGTCCTTACTTTTAATAATTGTTTAGCTTGTCTGGATTTTATCATATTTTCCTATAATAAGGGTGTATTTCTTTTGTAGTTAGAAAACACAATAAAACTGATTTGAAATAATAATTACTGGTGGAGAACAATGAAGAGTAGTTGCCTGGAGACTGATTGAAGAGAAGAAAGGAAGGACTTACTGTATCACAATCCGGCTGTGTTAAATATTGGTGCTTTGCAATTTTCCTGGTTGAAGCTAAAGTCTTAGAAGGTTCTACTAATCTCATTGCCAAGAATGGGAAGGGAAATATGATCAAAAGAAGTAGAAAGTCCACTTCTGGAAAATCGTGGAGTGACAAGATAACCAAAGGAGCAATCAGCTCCATAAGATTTCCTGTGAAAGTCCAGAGGAAACAGGTGGTTTTCCCAAGTTCACTCAATACTGTGATGCAAGACTAACACTCCAAATTCTGTTTCCCATGCCACAGTCTTTGGATTTCACCTTATTGCTAGGGCATTGCTATTTTCAATTTTAATAGGCTCCCCTCCTCTTGTTCTGTGAAGATGCTTGCTTGCTTAATTTCTGAAAGACAGTGTCTTATCTTTCTATATTTAAAAGTAAATATATAAAAAACAAAAACAAAAAGTCAGTTAGAGAGTCTGTTCTCTTAAGTCAAAGAGGTGACTGTGTGTGCTTGAAACTCTTGTCTTTTCAATTTTCCCAAAAAGTAAGACAATAACAATAATAAGAGGAAATATTAGCAGGTGAGTCATGTAGCACCAAGTGTCTCTGAGAGGTAACTGAATTGTTGAATCAGGGTATTATAATTTATTTATATAGCCGTTGGAGGGAAATCATGGCCATTTCTTTCCTAAGGCAGAAATCTTTTCTAAGATGCCTCCGAAAGACAGTACTTGAGCTGCTGATTGAACTGCTATTTAATTATCAACTATTATTTGCCAGGCATTAAATTATAATCTATTCTCAAAACAGCACCTAGAGAGATGTTTTAAAAACATGAGTCAGTCACCCCTCCCAAATGACTTCCCATCACACTTGGAAGACAACCCAAGCTCCTCTCCCTAGTTTACAAAGGAGGGCAACCTTGGCTGCTTCCCTGCCTTCATCTTCTCCGCTCCCCTCAGCTATTGCCCATTGGCTGGCAGTCTCCCAGGACTTCAACCACACCAATTTCTTTGTTCCTTCTGCCTGAAATGCTTTTCCTCTAGGCCAGTACATGGCCAGCTCTCCCTTATCAAGCAAATCTCAGCTCAAATATCCCCTTCACCAAAAGGCCTTCCTTGATACCTGATCTAAAAGAAGACCTTCTTCACTGGACACCCTCTGCCACACCCCTCTGTACTATTTCCTTCATTGCCCTAATCACTACTTAAAATTAGTGGGGAAGTAGATGTGGCTCAAGTGGTTGAGCTCCTGCTTCCCACATGGGAGGTCCTGGGTTTGGTTCCTGGTGCCTCCTGAAGGATTAAGGACAGACAACAAGCAAAAAAAATGGAAAAAAAAAAAAATCTCAGGGAAGCCCATGTGGCTCAGTGGTTAAATACCAGCTTCCCATACACAAAGTCCCAGGTTCAGTCCCCAGTCTGCAGTAACTCAAAAAAAAAAAAAAAAAAAAGAAAGAAAAAATTACATTGTGTTTCAGGTCAGGTACTCTAGAGGCAGAGCCTGGGGATACTTTTTATTATTTATTTTCAAGAAACTTCAGGTTACATAAATATTACATAAAAATATATGGGGGATTCCCACATGCCCCACTCCCTCCACCTCCCTCCCACACTTTCCCACATTGGTAACATCCCTCATTAGTGTGGTACATTTTTTACAATTGATGAACAAATATTGAAGCATTCTTACGCAACTTAACTTAAAGGGAATGCTCTGAGGAGAAGCTTGAAAGGGAGTGAGGGAAGTAAGATAAGGATGAAAAAAAAAAAAACACAGAAAAAGGAGGCATTTCAGAGGCATCTAGCCTCAAGCTGATCCCACTGGGAGCTCTGGAGCATCAACTGCACCACGGAGTCACTCCTGCCTTGAGATGAGGGAACTGGTCTCATGTGTCCCCATGTCAGTCACTCTTTAACTGAGGACTGCCCTGGGGAAGGGGCCATGAACTTGAGGCAGCCCCAATGGTAAATCTTGCGAAGGTGGAAGGTGCAAGTTGGAGGCAGGCAACAGCTGGGGGATGGGTGTGCCAACCATCAACCGCAGCTGCTACGTCTTTGCTTGTTCAATTAAGTTAATTAATTAATACCTGTCTATACTGCTAGATTTCTTAAAAGAAAAGCAAGATGAAATCAGTCTATTTGAGTATTATTTCTCAGCTCAACTCCACTGGGTATCGGCTGGGTTTCATCTTGCCTGATTGACCAGCTCTCTATCCTCTGCAACACCCTCTCCCAAGTTCTGTTGTCTCAGGTTCTGTCACCCTGGGTCCCACCTCCCTCCCTGATATTATGTAGGGCAACTAAGCCATGAGCCTATCTTCATATTCATAAATGCAAAATATATCTCTGTTAAAGCTAAGTGTCAACCAGCTATTCTGAGATTCCACCTTTAACAGCACAAAAGAACGTAGAAGCTTTAAGATTTCAGGCCCCTTCTTTTCTCTTCTGCACCAGCCTAAATAAAAAAGATTATTTTTACCCCTCCTATGGCATGCCCAACTACCCTGTCCCCACCCCGGAAGGCAAATTTGCAACAGTCATTTGGGGCGAAATTATTTTTTTCATCTGGTATACTTGGATTATCTTGCTGAATCCTCACTGTACCCCTGTGAGATCGTTATTATTATCCCCTTTTTCAGAAAAGGAAACCGACACCCAGGATTACACAGTGCAACAAAGGACAGAGCTGGAACTAACACTCAGGCCTGTCTGAGTCTAAGATAAAACAGAGTTCTTAAACGATGACAAAGAGAAAAAGGACAGCAACAATGCCTATTTCATAATCAAGAGCTAAAGGCTGATATTTTAAGAGGATTGACAATTCAAAAGCACTGCAGAAAATGGATTCTTTCCCCTCTTCCTCCTCTCAACTATATTAAATATTAATTCCCTTTGTCTTTGCAAATACAGAAGTTGACAAAGACACACATCATAAAAAATGCAACGTAAAGTTTTGCTCTAATTTCAGCTTTTATATTTTGGAAATGCATTCAGATGGCTTTCCTCCCTGCTGCTGGAATGAACATTTGATCTTCTTTGCCCTTGGTCAGTGTTGTCCAGAAGAATGTGGGTATCTATGGAACAGCAAGAGATCAAGGACAAATCCCCATCAGGAACCTGACAATCCCAGCCCCAGGCATCAACAAACATTATGTTTTAAATATTTTTAGGAGGCAAGAGGACTTTAAAAGGAGTCTTTTCTGACCAAAGTTTATCTAAATCTCAGGAGAGGGGTCAGGAGGGACAGCTGGGGCACTTGGGATCAAAGGACCCACCAGGACAAAAGACAAAGGAAGGCTATTGGTTGGGAAGTTTCTGAAGGGGCTCATATTTTTGAGGACTGATTTCCATCAGCTCCATTGGGTTTTAAATACAATAACTTCTGCTCTTTTTTTTTTTTTATGAAAGGAATATATGTTCACAGTAGGAAATTCAGAAGATGTGAACATGCAGAAAGAAGATAAAAATTAACTATAATCCAAGAAATGCATGAGAATGATAAACTACAAAGCTTTAGAAGTGTTTATCCCTAAAGCGGAAGGGGAGGGGAATGCTAGAAGAAGAGTATATATGAATCTTTGTATCAATAATGTTTTATTTCTTTGGCTAAGTATTGGGTACATGGATATTAGTTATACTTTTTCTTTAATATTTTTTAGTATGTCTGAAATAACTCAATAATTTTTTTTAGTCATTCATTTTGTTCATTGAAATCTCAGTGCCATCATAGCTGCTGCTTCATAGTAAAGGCTTGATATTTCTTGAATGAGTGAATGATGAATGAATAATGCAACTGCAAGCTTCCTCTGAGCTTTAGTTTCCCCTCATCTAAAAAATAGGCTGCCAGTACCTACTCTCAAAATTATCATGAGAATTAAATGAACCTGGGATCCCACCTCCAGTCACTGTCAACATTTTGATATATAATCTTCAAGGCTTTGCGTATTTTCAATGTTTGGTTTGATTTTTACATCATGGGATCATATTGTAGATACATACTACTTTGTAGTTAGGTATAATAGTTAGGTATAATTTGAGCATCTTTGGATGTCTTTTAAATTCCTTTCTGCGTTACTTTATGGCTGCATAGTATTCCATCACTCAAGTGAATCTCCTTTGAGCTTTATAGTAATCAACATCTTTAGGTGTTGAGAACTGCTATTTGATGATAACAATGACATGGGCTACCATTTTTTAAACCAGTTTCTGGGTGGATTTCAGAAATCAGAACACTGTCCTCAAGAAATAGGAGAATTGATTATATTCATCTAAGTCAAACCCTTTTACTCGGCTTAAACTCATTCCCCACCCCCACCCCCGCCCCCCAAAATGTTAGGGAACATTTTGTGAGGTTTGGGGACCTACTCTTTCCTAGCTTCCTAAGGCAGTGCTTCATCTGACAGCCACTCTTTGGCTTCCAATTATTTGTAGAATAAAATCCAAGCTCCCATAATGCTCTGCATGAGCAGGCTCCTGCCAACACTTG
This sequence comes from Dasypus novemcinctus, assembly GCF_030445035.2. Lineage (NCBI taxonomy): Eukaryota > Metazoa > Chordata > Mammalia > Cingulata > Dasypodidae > Dasypus > Dasypus novemcinctus. The sequence goes on from NC_080695.1 coordinate 60,365,052, forward strand.
CTCCTCTCCCCTGGGCTCACTGACATCCATCAACTCTTGACCACACCAAGCTCTTTCCTACCCCAGATTTTTTCTATACTTGTCCCCCTATACCTGGAACACTTCCTCCCCAGTTCCTCCTTATCCTCTAGGTCTAAACTGAAGGTCATTTCCAAAGAAAGGACTTATTCACCCCCTAATCTGAAGAAGTTTCCCTCCTATCCCCTCGCGTAGCAAACTGCCCTTTTCCTTCACAGCCTTTGCCCCACTGTATAATTAAATATTTTTGGGCCCACTGACTTATTGAATGCATGTCATCTCTGAGCTCCAGAAGGACAGGGAGGGACTCTGTTTTACCCACTGTTGAACACACAGTGCATAGCACAGCTTCTGCTATACAGTAGTTGCCTAATAAATAGTTCTACAATGAACAAACGAATGAAAAAAGGAATCACAGAACTGTGTTACCTCTGAGCTTTAGTTTCTGCTCTTCTACAAAATAGGGCTGGCAATACCTATCCTCAAAATTGCCTTGAGAGTTGAATGCCCTAAATTCTGTAGAGTCTCTCACTGGGTACCTGAGCATAGTTGACAGGTGATAAAAGGTTCTCATTGGCATGGTTATTTAGTTCCTCAAACATCCCTGGTCTTAGTTTATAAAGAAAGGTACCCGCCTCCCTTCTTACTTAAAAGCTTTTTCTTTGCTCTTTTGAAGGCAGGTACAAATGAGAGCTCTGGAGTATTCATTTTAATATAATCCCTTTGTACCTCAAAATGCAAATGATGGGAAACTGGATGACACATGGAATTTTACCTTTTCTTCCAGCTAACTATAGTTTACAAATGTTGGTTGCTCAGAAAACCTTTTCAAGGCTCAGGCAGTTAATTACAGCTGCCTCTGAAGCTGTCAAACCTGAACCACACACAGAGATCAATAGATTTGACTAGACTGGCTGGGAATAAGTGTCACTCGGGCATGGCGAAACGAATGCTAGAAAACCAAGGAACCAAAGCCTCTGTAAGTCCGTAATCCCATCCCATATTCCATTTCCAATAGCTTATATAAACAATAGTCAATGCAAAACATTACTTTCCAAAGAAAACCTGACCACCAATCTAGGGTAGAGGGGATATGTCTAGCACATCCATTCAATCCACAAATATTTCCTGACCACCGATTACATGCCCCACCCTTTAGTAAGCGCCAAGCAAGGATCAAGTAGTGGACATGACAGATAAGATCCCCGCTCCCAAGGAGCTTACATCAGCATGGGGAGAACCAGAAAATAAACAAAGGAGGAAGAAGAAAAGAACATTATCATACAGAGATGAGTGCTTGTTTCAGATAAATTAAAATGGAATTAAATAATTGAGAATATATAAGCTCCTTTATGTGGAGTGGTCTTAGAAAGTCTCTCTGAGGAAGTAAAATATAATCTGAAATCTGAATGACAGGATGTTATGGATTGAATTACATCCCCTAAAAAAATGATTTGTTAAAGTTCTAGTCCCCAATACCTCAGAATGTGACCTTATTTGGAAATAGAGTCATTGCAGATGGAATTAGGCAATTAAAAATGAGGTCATCCTGGAGTAGGGTGGGCCATAAATCAAATATGACTGGTGCCCTTATAAGAAGAGGAAACTTAGATGAGGACTGACAGAGAGACACAGGATAGATAAAACGCCATGTGATGACAGGTCATCATGGAATGCCATCAGAAACCAGAAAATGTGATGTGGGGGGCGTTTTCAGGACTTGGAGTTGTCCTGGGTGGTGCTGCAGGGACAGTTGCCAGACATTGTATGTCCTCCCATGGCCCACTGGGTGGACTGTGGGAGAGTGTGGGCTATGATGTGGACCGTTGACCATGAGGTACTCAGAGATGTATTCACCAAATACAAGGAATATCTCATGATGATTGAGGAGGTTGTTGTTATGGGGGGAGGAGTGGGGGGAGGGGGATGGGGGGTATATGGGGATCTCATATTTTTTTAATGTAACATTAAAAAAATAAAGACAAAAAAAAAAAGAAACCAGAAGAGGCATGGAAGAGATTCTTCCCTAGAAGGGAGCAAAGTCCTGCTGACATCTAGATTTTGGACTTCTAGCCCTAGCACTGTGAGACAATAAATTTCTGCTGCATTTTTTTCCTACTCTCCACTTATCTCTTCTTACGTTTTTATCATAATGTATACACAACTCAAAATTTCTGTTGTTTCCAGCCACCTAGTTGGTAGCACTCTGTTACAGCAGCCCTAGCAAAGTAAGACACAAGAAGAAAATGCAAAAATTTGAAGGAAAAGCATTCTAAGAAAAGTTAGTGCAAAGTCCCTGAGGTGGAAACTTTGAATTTTTGGAACATATTAAGTGAATGGAAGAATGGAAATAGAAAAATTCAAGGGGACAGAGATGAGCCTTACAAGCTGTGGTAAAGAGTTTCCATTTTACTTGAAGAGGATGGGAAACCATTAAAAGGTTTTATTTTTTTTTCTATTCTTTAAAAGATTTATTTTATTTATTTATTTCTCTCCCCTTCCTCCCCCCAGTTGTCTGCTCTCCTGTGTCCATTTGCTGTGTGTTCTTCTGTGTCCACTTGCATTCTTGTTGGCACCAGGAATTTGTGTCTCTTTTTGTTGCGTCATCTTGCCGCATCAGCTCTCCATGTATGTGGCGCCATTCCTGGACAAGCTGCACTTTTTTTGCACTGGGCAGCTCTCCTTATGGGGCACACTTCTTGCACATGGGGCTCCCTTATGCAGGGACACCCCTGAGTGGCACAGCACTCCTTGTGCGTGGCAGCACTGTGCATGGGCCAGCTCACCATATGGGCCAGGAGGCCCTGTGTTTGAACCCAGGACCTTCTATGTAGTAGACGGATGCTCTTTATCAGTTGAGTCACATCTGCTTCCCATAAGGTTTTAAGTAAGAGAGAGATACAATGGACTATTATTCATCTGTGAAAAGGAATGAAGTTCTGATACATGTGATAACATGGGTGAACCCTGAAGACATCATTTTGAGTGAAATAAGCCAGACGAAAAAGGACAAATATTGTTTGATCTCACTGACATGAAATAGAGTAAGCAAATAATTAATAGAATCAGAAACTACAATACAGATTCTCACGGGCCAGGAAAAGGATAGAGAATGGGGAGTTAATGCTTAAATTGTAGAGGTTCTATTTGGATTGATGGAAAAGTTTTGGTAACATACAGTGGTGATGGTAATACAACACTGTGAAGGTAATTAACACCACTAAATTATGTATCTGAATGTGGTTAGAAGGGGGGAAATTTAGGTGATACAGATGTTGCTAGAAAAAAAATTTTTTTTAAATCATTGTACTGTACAACACAAACAGCAAGCCTAATATAAACTATGGACTACATTTAATAGTACCATTATAATAATATTCTTTGAACAATTGTTAACAAAGGTACCACACTAATGCAAAATGTTAAAAATGGGGGCAGATATAGGGGAACTCTAATTTCTGCAAGATCTTTCTGTAAACCTACAACTGCTCTAAAAAATATATATATATATAGAAATTTAAAAAGTAAAAAAAAAAGAATACAGTATAGAGGGCCACATGTAGAAGTAGCAACACCATTTAGGAGGCAGTTGTGATAAACTAAATGAAAAGGAATGGTGCCTTGTGCATAAGTGAGAGAAACAGAGATGGGAAGAAGGGAACAAAGAACTAACTTTGCCCAAAGAAAGGTTAGACTTTTGCCCCCAGCTCCTTGGAGATAACCTCTAAGCCCTTGGAATGTCCTGACTGGTAGGAATTGTTTGCTAATTTCTTCTTTAGATTGTTCATTGCTCATGTACAGAAACACAACTGATTTTTCTATGTTGATCACCTACGCCACAAATCTGGTGAATTTGTTTATTAGCTCTAGTAGCTTTCTTGTGGATTCTTTGGGATTTTTCTATCTAAAGGTTCATGTCATCTTCAAACAGAGATTGTTTTTCTTCTTCCTTTCCAATATGGATGCCTTTATTGCATTTTATTTCCCTTCTCCTTTTCTCCCTTCCTCCCTTCTTTTTTCTTGCCTAATTGTTCTGGCTAGAACTTCTAGTACAATGTTGGAGAGCAGTGGTGAAAGCCAGCATCCTTGGCTTGTTCTGATCTGCAGGGGAAAACTTTCAGTATTTCACCACTGACTATAATATATATTAGATATGAGTTTTTCATAAATGCCTTTTTTTTTTTTTTTTGGAAGAGAAAAAAATTTTATTAAAGGTCTTGAAAGAAAGGGCACTTGACCTGGATAACATGGCAGGCACCTTCATAAATGCCCTTTATCATGTTGAGGGTCCTCCCTTCTATTCCTAGTTTTATGAGTGATTTTTAATGTAATAATTTCTATCCGCTTTTATTAATAATACTGCTTGCTCTACTTAAAGACTCCTTCTCCTTTGCCTAAAATAACTCCTGTTCATTCCACAAGATGCAAATCAACCATCACCATCAGTGTCAGATTCTGCTGATTGACCTCCAGTAACCATTTGTTCTTCCTTGTTAACAGAATTCAAATGGCCATCTGGGAAAATGGCCACTATAGAAAAAGCTACACTTGCCAACCTTCTTTACAGTGAGATGGGTCATGTGCCAAAGTTCTAGCCAAGGGAATATAAGTGGCTGTGTCATCTGTGACTTCTAGGAAATGTTCTGAAAGGGAGGTTGCACGTTCTTTTTCTTCTCCTGCCTTACTTCTACCTGGAATGCAGACTTGATGGCTGGATCTCAAGAAGCTACTTTGAGTGATAAGGTAGAAGTCATTGTTGAAGACGTGAAGTAGGAAGGCAGAAGAATTCTATGTCACAAAGCCTCTGTCCCAGCACTAGACTGGCCATCTCTGACATGTCTTATTAACATGAGAATTAAACATACATTGTTTCAAGTCACTATGACATTGTTACTCCCAGGCAAATCTAGTTCAAACTATCACCATCACTATAATTTCACCAACCTCACCTGTCTGTCCTCATTTCTCAGGTAGAATCACTTGCTCCTTTGTCATAGCAATAACTTTTCACTTCAGTCCATTTTAATACTTATCACTTTTTTTAATGCAGTGCTTGTGTATCTTTCTACATGCTTTTTACGGCAAGTGTTCGTCTCACATGTTGACCCATCCCCAGGTGCAGCACAGTACCCCAACCCTAGTAGACACTCAATAAATGTTTGCTGAATCATTAAATGATTTCATGTCATCTATTTTAGGCTCTTTTTTGAGTCCTCTAACTAGAAGGAGAAGGATTTTTTTTTTTTTCAGTTTGGATCTTATAAGAAGCATTAGTGCATTTCAGATTATAGTGTATTTTAAAGAGATGCTCAGTCTCCTATCAATAGTCTGCTTTCCAAAAAAAACATTCAATTATAGTGCTTGGCAGTGTGTTCAGAAGTAGGAACAGGGACATCGTAGGCTATGCCTCTCCACAAAGGGCTGATAGTTAAAGTATATTCTTAAGCATCAGAGGAGGGACATTAATCCTCTAGTGGTTTAACAATAAAATGAAATTGCCAATTAATTTGTACAAGAAAGTTCAAGCCTCCACTGCCCTAAGACTCCAAGTCTCTGGCCAAGGTCCTCAGAGGAGAGCTTGGAATCAGTGATCTATACACAACCTTCCCTTCCCTTCCCTCCTTTCCCAGCTCATTGTGTTAATATTCCTCTGTTTAATACACTGTCTGCTGATCTCAGGTATGGACAGAGCCAGGTATGGACAGAGCCCTCATGGAACAAAGTCAAAGTTTGGAAAGGTGAACAACAAGGGTTTCTCCATTCAGGTATGTAAAATCCAAGAGGTTTAGGGAGGGGATGCCAAGGTTAAGTTTTATTTGAAGAACATGACCACCGAATAAGTCTGAATTAGAAATCTCTCTCTGTTTCATATGACGATGGGTGGATACCCCGTGGGTCAAGGAGCAAAGGCTGGAAATTACTCAGTGTCGCCTGATGATGTTCACTTGAGCAGTTAAAGTGTTGTGTTTAGAAGAGAATTTAGTAGCAGGAGAGAGTAGCTGTGAGAGCCATGCATAGCCATGCCTGATCCAATAACAATTCCTAAGATTTTGCAGGCACCTGGTCTCTTTTTAAACTCACATTACCCCCAGGCACTTGGCCATGGCAACTGGGTAGTATGGAAGAAAATCTTGGAAGCCTTTAATCCAAAATGTTAGGTAAGAGTCTAATACATATTAGAGGTTAAAAAAATCAACGTTTAGATGCGATGCTCCTCTGAAAGTATCGCATGCACACACATACATACACACACACTCCCTGCAGGGGGAAGTGTGAGTGAAATCCTGCTTTAAAGACAAGGCAGTAGCTCCCAAATGTCTGCTTTTGGAAAGCCATTTGCATCTATTTCAGATGCAGATGAATTGAGATATTTCTACTAGTTACGAAAAAAATTCCAAGAGATCAGAATCCAGGGAAGGCAGGGGCTGAACAGATGACACTACTCTAATAATATGAAAAGGCCACTATATGCTGTCCCCCATCATAATATACCACAGGACCATATGTCCCAAATCATAGAAAGAAGCAAATCATGAATTTAACCCACTAGAAATTCATTAAAAATTAATATTAGGCTATGATTTAGAATCATTTAGATGGAAGCCTTTCAAATAGTATCCCCTTCTTCCCAACCCAACAGCAAAGGTCTTGTGTTGTAGCTAGCCTAAAATTTAAACATACTCACACACACATACACATACATATACATGCACACATACCCACACACATACTTTCATCTCCAAGATATACATTCTCAGATAGGGTTCTCAAATTTGCTAAAATATTTAAAATATAAAGAACCTCTAGTTGTACATGAAAGATCCAAAAAGGAAGGAAGAGAGGGAGGGAGGGAGGGAAGGAGGGAAGGAAAAGAAGAAAAGAGCAAAGCCTGGATGCCAATAAACTGATTTCTCTCTGTATGTGAGTTGTGTGCCTGTAACAGTGCCTGATTTTCAAGGGAGAAACATCAAACTACACTCCCTCATCTCCCCACCTTCTCTTCTGCTTCTCTCTCTCTATGTGGCAGCCCCTTTCTCCCCAAGGACAGATCAAAAGGGCCTTCAAGTCCCCTCACTGTAGGAATTCCTTTTTTGTTTGCTACCATACAGAAAAAACTGCTCTGTTTCCCTGGAGGATGTTTAAATTGCAAGCCCAGACTCTGAGTCTCAAAGGCAGTGAGGAGCAGGAAAGCGATTGACCTTTGGAGGGAGATCACGTTCAATTTCATGCACCTGGTTTTAGCAGGATGTGGGAGTGGAAGAGAAAGAGGGTGGTAAGGGGAGACTTGGATGTCGATTTGAATCCCAAATCCCCTACTGATAATTGTGAATATAGGCTGTTTTTAAAGAGTACATAACTTAAAACTAATTTTACGACTCACACAAATTGAAAATATGCATTGACAAGGCACTGTACTCTCATTGTTAGCTGGCATATTGTTGTTCATTTATTTGTTTATTTTCTCTCCCCCCTCCCACCAACTTAGAAAATCAGCTCAAGAGAGAAGAGGCTTTGTCTATCTTGTTCACTGCTATAGCCACAGTGCCTGGGACTTACGAGGTATTGATTAAATAAATTCTTGCTTGAACGGGTAATGCCAAAAAGACCAGAAGAAAATTAACCAGAAATTAACAGTGGTTCCTTGGAGAGAGTGAGGTTTTGGAAAGGTTAGCATATATTCTTTATACTGTTTATTCCATTTTTTCCAAATAATAATATTTTTCTCATTAGAAGAAAATGGAGTGAATATGGTTTGAGTAAAGTCCAAGTTATCACCAACATTAATGTTACTTAGAAAGTCGTAGGTTCAAGCTTACTAATAATTCACACTCTTAAACTAATGTTTTATTAATGGTCATGGTGTTATAACTTTCTATTTTTCTTTCATTCTTTCAGTCAGTCAACAAACATGTGTTGAGTGACACTATGCATCAGTCCCTGTCCTAGGCAATGGAGAAACTTTTAGAGAATAATTTTCAAACTTTCAGGAAAGGTAAAATCAAGGTTCTCATACAGATATAAACAAAAACCTCTTAAAAAATTTAGAGATGGAGGGGCAAAATAGTGGCAGAATAAGGAGCTCTAAGACTCAGCTCAACCTACAGGGCAGTTAGCAATTACCCAGAGCTATCTAAAGCACCTGTTTTTATTTCTTTCAAAGGAGGGGGGCAGGAGACTAGAAGAGCATCTTGCAACATCTCTGAAAGAATGGAAGTAGGAGACTGCCCATATGCACTGAAGATTCAAGAAGAGAGCACTCCACACCATGGAAGCCAGTGCCCATCCTCTAATGGTGGTGCAAGCCACCTTGGGAGCTATTCCACGGCTGGAGGTGGAAGCTCCATTTCCGAAAAGTGGGGGAAGAAGAGATAGTTGGCCACCAACTTCAGCTACTGATTAATAAATTCAGGCAGCTAAAGTATAATCCTAAGAACAACTAAAGTTTGAACCTGTCCATGTTGGAAAAAGGCCAGTAGCTGCCATTTTGAGGGGAAGCAATGCTGGCTGAAAATCAATAGTGAATGTAGGGACCTGCTTCTTTCCACCCAGCTCAGAGTGCAGCTCTAGCCTAAGCTCCAGCCCCACATCCAGCAAGGAGGAAGCTGTGGTGACCTGCAACATCCTTTCCAGGCAATTGCAGGTGCTTCTGGCTGACACAGATGAAGAGTCAGACACCTGGGGCTCCATCCCCACATCCCAACAGAATAACAGAGGAGGTGTGTTTCCGTGGCCTCTCTGGGCAACTGCAGGTGCTTTTGGCCTGCATGGACTGGTATGTTGGGTGCTTTGGATTCCATTCTTGCCCCACCTCATAGGATAGGAGGGGGCTGGTGTTTCTTCAGCCTCTCTGGACAACTGCAGGCACTTTCAGCCCACACAGATTAGATACTCAGACACCTGTAATTACATCCCCACCCCTGAATAGGACAGGAGGACAGCTGTGTTTTGTCAGCCTCTCTGGCCAACTGCAGGTGCTTTTGCCTTGCACAGACTGATGTGTTGAGCACCTTCAATTCACCCACTTGATACCCACCCACTTGATAGGATAGGAGGAGAGCTGTGTCCTTTCAGCTTCTCTGAGCAACTGCAGGTGCTTTTGCCTATGCAGACCAGATACTCAGACACCTGTAGCTCCATCCCCAACCTCCAATAGGATAGGAGAGGAGCTGTGTTCCTTCAGCCTCTCTGGGCAATTGCAGGCACTTCTGGCCCACAGGGACTGGTGTGTTGTGCACCTGGGATTCAACCCCCATATTCCTCAAGGATAGGAGGGAGCTGGGGTTTCTCCAGCTTATCTAGGCAATGGCAGGAGACTTTGGTCTACACGAACTGGATTGTTGGACACCTGTGACCCTCCACCCCAAATAGGATAGGAGGGGAGCTGTGTTTCCTCAGCCTCTCTGGGCAATGGCAGACACTGTCTGCCTGCCAGGACTAAACTGATGGGTGCCTGTGGCTCCCCCTCCACACTCCAGTAAGATAGGAGGGGCCTGTGTGTTCCTTGGACTCTTTGGGCAACTGCAGGCAGTTGACCTGCATGGTCTGGACTGTTGGGTGTCTGTGATTCCACCCCCAACTCCAAATAGGATAGGAAGGCAACTGTGTTTCTTCAGCCTCTCTGGGCAACTGCAGGTGCTTTCAGCCCATATAGACAGGTCTGTTGGGTGCCTGTTTTTCCATCCCAATCTCTTAAAAGGAAGAAGTATTCCCTCAACCTCTCAGGGCAACTGCAGGTGCTTTGACCCACATTGATTATATTATTGGGCACTTTGGGGAGGTCCACCCCCACTGCTGGCAGGGAAAGAGTGGGCTGTTACTACATCAGTCTACCTGGTCAGCTGTGGTCAATTTTGACACATCTGGCTTAGTTTGCTGTCCACAACTGAAGCTCCATCTTCACCCCAGGCAGGTGAGAAAGGGATGTGAAGCTTCATTCTCTCCAGACAACTATAATAGTCTTGGCCTGTATAGATCAGATTATGGCATGCAGCTGTGGCTCTATCCCTACCCCTGGCAGAGGAGGAAGGTTCATCAGTTCCTGGGGCAACGTGGGCACCATCAGCCTCCAGAGCTTATAGTACAAACTATATCCCTGGTTTCTAATTAATAACCAGTATGGGAGAAAGGGCAAGAAAGCCCTACAGTAAAGAAAGAAACTGTGCTCAGAAAAAATACATCTAGTAAGCCAGATGCCAAGACATCAACAAAATATTACAACCCACCAAGAAAGAGGACGATAAGGCCCAGTCAAAGGAGCAAGATAAGTTCCAGATGACATAAAGGAGTTACAAGTAATTACAGATGTTCAAACAAATCTTCTTAATAAATTCTACGAGATGGCTAAAGAGATTAGGATATTAAGAAGACATTGGGTGAACACAAAGAAGAATTTGAAAGCACACACAGAAAAATAGCAGATCTTATGGGAATGAATGGCACAATAAATGAAATTAAAAATAAACTGAAGGCTCTGATAGGAGACTTATAACCTGCATATATAAAGAACTCCTGTATCTTGAAAATAAAAAGACAAACAACCCATTTAAAAAATGGGAAAAAGATTTAAACAGACACTTCTCCAAAGAAGAAATACAAATGGCTTAAAAGCACATGAAAAAATGCTCCAAATCTCTAGCTATCAGGGAAATGCAAATCAAAACTACAATGAGATACCATCTTACTCCCATAAGATTGGCAGCTATGAAAAAAACAAGACTACAAATGCTGGAGAGCATGTAGAGGAATGGGAACACTCATCCACTGCTGGTGGGAATGCAGAAGGATCCAGCCATTCTGGAGGACAGTTTGGCGGTTTCTCAAAAAACTAGCTATAGATCTGCCATATGACCGAGCAATTCCACTGCTGGGTATATACCCAGTAGAACTGAAAACAAGGACACAAACCGATATATGCACACCAATGTTCATAGCAGCATTGTTCACTATTGCCAAAAGTTGTAATCAACCCAAATGCCCATCAACAGATGAGTGGATAAATAAAATGTGTTATATACATACAATGGAATACTACTCGGCTTTAAGAACAAATACACTACAAACACACGTGATAACATGGATGAATCTTGAGAACCTTATGTTGAGTGAAGCAACCCAGGCATTGAAGGACAAATACTACATGACTTCAATGATATGAAATAAGTAAACCAAGCTGCCTCAGAGAGCTAGAGCCTGGATGATAGGCTTAAAGGAAATTGGGGGGCGGGGTAGAGAAAGGTTTTAAGCTGACACCTACCTGGGTGACATCTATGATAAGCTAGAGGTAAGTATTTGTACAAGGAAGGGATAAAATGGGGGAATAGGATTATCTTTGGGTGGGGCTTTGTGGGCTTGAGAGGGGCTAGGGATGGGAGGATGGGTAATATTGCCCAAGAAATTGGGGGGAGGGTGGGGCAACATACAAACATAGGAGATTGTCAGGTATTTGGTTGAGAGTATAATGCTGAGAAAACTTTTTCAAAAATATAGTAAGGAAGGTTACCTGTTTAAGATGCTTAAAGGGGATAATCTAATGCAGGACAGGCTCCTAGGGAGTGTGTGAGTGCTCATTTTGCCGTAGTGGGTTATATCATTGGAGAGAGACCCATATAATGAGAGCGAAGGTATACCCACATCCTGGGGGGGACTGATGTTCTCAAATAGAAGGAATTGTATCTCTCAAGAGAAATGGTGGCTCCCAATGCATTAGGGCAGTTGAACATGTCAAGCCCTCAACACTGTTGCAAGTATCTCTGAACATGGCCCTTCAAGCAATGAAGATTGACTGTCACTGTGGGCCCTAAGGGGAGAGGGAGAGAGGTATTGAATAGATGGAATCAATGTAACTGTGTGGGCAATAGAAGTGGTCCTCAAGATTATGCAAGGATGGATATAAGACATGTTAAATTACACCAAAAATATATAGGGGCTGATAGGTTAAAATGTAAATCATAATTGAAAACATAAGATAACTAAAACTTTATAAAATTGTATAGTCTAAAATATAAATCACAATGTAAACCCAAATGTAACCTTGTTTGAAAGCTATTGTCTCAATATCTGTACATCAGTTTCAGTAAATATAGTATGAACATGTAAAAAGATTATTGCTGTGGAAGGGAAAAGGGTTTTATGTTGGGTATGTGGGAGTACTATATATTGTATATCTGAATTACTGTGACCTAAAACTTTTGTGAAGATAAGCTTAATAATTAGGAAAAAAGAAAAAAGAAAAAGAAAGGACGTAGACACTGAGGAAAAGACGGAAGAAGTTGCCTTGCCAATTTGCATACAGGGCAACACTTACTGCAGTGATGGAAGGCAAAACATCAAAAACAAAGCTTTTGCATTTTTAAATTTTTTGATTCCCCAATTTATTTTTACCTTAATTTTTCTAAGTTAATATGTATTCTATATCTAACCTTTAAACTCATCACTATATTCCATTTTACTATTAATGGAACCTGGCAATATATTGGGCTTCATTTTTGAAGAAGTTTTGGATCACAGAGAGGTTCAACAGTGGTAGGGGAGGATACTGGTGTGGGATGTTATTGACAGGTGACGCATGGTTGGCAGGGAGTTCTCCAGGACATATATCCAGGGTACATTAAAATGTTTGGATATTTTCATAGTGGCTACAATTAAAAACAACAACTGAGGGAGTGCTGAGTTCCTAGCCAGGGGAGCTCTATCACAGTCCCTAAATGAACAGCAACAATCCCCCAAGTGCAACGGCAAGGACCAAAAAAGGAAGGTCCAACAATGAGCCCTTGATACTAATGACTATGCTTGTAAGCCTGTGCACCTGAAATAAGAACAAGGCCTAGAGCTGCAGGGTGCCTAAGAGTTACCTCCTGAGAACCTCCGTGTTGCTCAAATGTGACCAGTCTCAAAGCCAAACTCAGCATGTAAATGTGTTGCCTTCCCCCAGCATGGTACATGACTCCCAGGGATGAGCCTCCCTAGTGCTGAGGGATTACTACCAAGTACCAGCTGATGATGTAACTAGAAAATGACCTTGAATAAAAGGGTCAACTCAGACTAGCAGAATATCTCAGTCTACATATAATACCAGGAGTTAAAAATGCTTTTTGATCTGAATAAAAGGGGGAAATGGAAAGGACAAATGAGTTTATATGGTTATGAGTCTCCAAAAAGAGCTGGGAAGTTATCAGAGGGGTTGCCCTTATGCACACCTGAGCAGAGTCCCAGAGACAGATAAAGTAGATACAACCCCAGGTATTGGTTCTTCTGAGGGCTAAAGAGACCCACAGGTTTTATGGTCATGGCAGATGGAGTTCACTGCCATGTCAGTTGGCCCTCCTTTGGAGTTTGTGTTTCTGTATGATAGAGCTGGACTTAGATGTGATCTTTGTCCACAAGCCTCTCCTGTTACTTTTACCAGAACTGTAGTTGGTGCTGGGGTTTAATGTATACCCAGGGGACCTGAATCTCTTGACTGACCATGTGATAGCCAGGCCCTAAGCCTCAACAGACTTGCAACTCTTACACGCTGGTTTATTGGACTTACCCCACTCATCTAACATGGAGGTGAAGAAGGTCAACCACCACACCAGGGAGCCAAGAGTGCCTACAACTGAAAGCAGGAGGATTGCATCCAGCATCCATGTGGAATCTAAGCCCCTTCTTGATATAGATGTGGAGTGGACACAACCATTCCAGGGTCCACAGGATGGAGGAATAGAGTATGGATTAGAGTGGACTTACTGATATTCTATTTATGAACTATTGTGATTAGTAATTGAAGAAAATGTGGCATTGGTTTGGAGAAAGTGGCAATGGTGGCTGCTGGGAGTAGAGAGTGGGAGGAAGAGATGTGTTGTGGTGGCATTTTCGGGGGTTAGAGTTGTCCTGGGTGGTGCTGCAGGGCCAGTTACTGGACATTGTATGTCCTCCCATGGCCCACTGGGTGGACTGTGGGAGAGTGTGGACTATGGTGTGGACCATTGACCATGAGGTGCAGCGGTGTTCAGAGATGTATTCACCAAATGCAATGAATGTCTCATGATGATGGAGGAGGTTGTTGTTATGGGGGGAGGAGTGGGGTGAGGGAGGTGGGAGATATATGGGGACCTCATATTTTTTGAATGTAACATTAAAAAACAAATAAAGACCAAAAAATTAAATTAAATTAAATTTTTAAAAAGAATAAAAATAAAAATACACTGAAGGCATATAACAGCAGATTGGAGAAGTCAGAAGAAAGGATCAGTGAGCTTGAAGATGTGGCCTCCAAAAGTGAACATACGAAGGAACAGATGAAGAAGAGAATGGGAAAAATGAAACAGGGACTCAGGGAAATAAGTGATGGCAAGAGATGTACATACTTATGTCTCATGGTGTCCTAGAAGGAGAGAGGGGAAAGAGGGCAGAAGGAATATTTGATGAAATAATGGTAGAAAATTTCCCAATCTTATTGAAGGACATAAGTATCTGTGTCCAAGACACACAACATACTCGCATTCAAATAAATTCAAATAGAACTACACTGAGACACTTACAAATCTAAATGTCAGAAGACAAAGAATTCTGAGAACAGCACAAGAAAAGTGAAGCTTCACATACAAGGGATACCCAATAAGAGTAATTGCTGAGTTCTCATCAGAAAACATGGAGGCAAGAAGGCCAAGATATGACATATGATACTGCAAGAGAAAAACTTCTATCCAAGAAGGTTATATATGGCAAGATTGTCTTTTAAAAATGATAGTGAGCTTAGAATATTCACAGATAAACAGAAACTGAGAGAGTTTGTATCCAAGAGACCAGCTCTACAAGAAATACTAAAGGGAGTGCTATAGCCAGAAAATAAAATACAAGAGAGAGTTGGAAAAGAGTCTGGAAATGAAAATTATATCAGTAAAAGTAACTAAAAGTGTGAAAAGAATGGTTAAAATAAAATATTTTATTTGGTCAAAATGGGCGAAGAACTGCCTTTACAGCAATAACATTGAATCTTAATGGATTAAACTTCCTTATGAAAAAACACAGACTAGTGAAAAGGATAAGAAAATATGAGCCATCTACATGCTTTCTACAAGAGACTCACCTTAGACCCAAGGATACCAATAGATTGAAAGTGAAAGGCTAGAAAAAGTATTCAATGCAGGCAGTAACAAAAAAAAAAAAAAAAAACTGGAAGAGCTATACTTATATCAAATGAAATAGACTTTAAAAGCAAAACTGTTAGTAGAGATAAGGAAGGACATTATATATTAATAAAATGATGATTCACCAGGAATAAATAACAATCATAAATACATATGCACCTAACCAGGGTGCCCCAAGATACATGAGGCAAACACTGGCAAACCTGAAGAGAGAAATAGACATCTCTACAATAATAGTTGGAGACTTTGGTACACCACTCTCAGGGTTGGATAGAACACGTGGGAAGAGATCAATAAAGAAAGAGAGAACTTGAATAATATGATAAATGGACTAAACCAAATAGACATATATAGAACATTGCACCCTAAAACAGCAGGATAGACATGCTTTCAAGTGCTCATGGATCTTTCTCCAGAATAGACCATATGTTTAGTCACAAAGCAGATTTCAATAAATTCAACAAGATCAAAATTATATGAAGTACTTTTTATGATCATAATGGAATAAAGCTGAGAATCAACAAGAGGCAGAAAAAGGAAAACTCACAAATATCTGAAGATTAAACAACATACTCTTAAATAAGCAGTGGGTTAAAGAAGGAATTGTGAGAGAAATCAATAAATACCTTGAGATGAATGACAATGAGAACACACTATATCAGAACCTATGGGATGCAAGGAAGGCAGTGCTGACAACAAAATTTATAGTCCTCAATGTTTACAATAAAAAAGAAAGAGTTAAAATCAATGACTTAACTTAAAGCTGGAGGAACTAGAAAAAGAACTGCCAACTATTCCCAAAGCATGCAGAAGGAATGAAATAACAAAGATAAATAACAAATTTCTTTACTTCATTTATTCTGCTCTGAGGGAAAAAAACCCAAACCAATAGAGAGAATTAACAAAAACAAAAGTTGGTTCATTGAGAAGATCAGCAAAATTGACAAACCCTTACCTAGACTGACTATGAAAAAAAAAGAGAGAAGATGCAAATAAATAAAATAAAAAAGGAAAACAGGAACATTACTGCTGATATCACAGAAGTAAAAGAGACCATAAAAGGATACTGTGAACAACAAACTAGACAATGTAGATGAAATGGAAAAATTCCTAGTTACATACAAACAACCACACTGATCCTAGAAGAAATAGAAGACCTCAATAAATCAATTACAAATAAAGAGATTGAAATAGTTATCAAACAACTCCCTAAAATGAAAAGTCCAGGACCAGATGATTTCACAGGCAAATTCTACCAAGCATTTTTTTAAATAGTGGAAAACACAATTATCAAATTTATTTGGAAGTGTAAGTGGTCCAGAAGAGCCAGAAACATCTTAAAAACAAAAGATGAAGTTGAAGGAGTCTCACTTCTGGATTTTAAAGCATATCACCCAACGTAAAAACAGCATGTTACTGGCATAAAGATAGACACATAGATCAATGGAATTGAATTGATCATTCAGAAACAGATCCTCACATCTTGGGCCAAGTGATTTTTGGCAAGCCTGTCAAACCCACCCAGCTGGGGCAGAACAGTCTATTCAACAAATGGTGCTGGAAGAACTGGATAGCCATAGTCAAAAGAAAGAAAGAGGACCCCTATCTCACACCTTATACAAAAATTAAATCAAAATGGATCAAAGACCCAACTATAAAATCTACAGCAATAAAGCTCATAGAAGAAAATGTAGGGAAACATCTTCAAGATCTGGTGATAGGTGGTAGATGCTTAAACCTTACACCAAAAGCCCAAGCAACAAAAGAAAACATGGATAAATGGAACCTCCTCAAATGTAAACACTTTTGTGATTCAAAGAACTTCATCAAGAAAGTGAAAAGGCAGCCCACTCAATGGGGAAAATATTTGGAAGTGATATATCCAATAAGGGTTCGATTTCCATTCAATATAAATAGATCATTCAACTCAACAATAAAAGAGCAAACAATCCAATTTAAAAATGGGCAAAAGGCTTAAATATACATTTTCCAAAGAGGAAATACAAATGGCCAAAAAGCACATTTAAAAAAATGTTCAATATCACTTGCTATTAGGGAAACACAGATCAAAACAACAATGAAATATTATCTCACACAGCATTGTATGGCTATACATTAAAAAACAGAAAACAATAAGTGCTGGAGAGGTGGAGTGAACATAACCATCCCAGAGTCCACAGGATGGAGGAATAGAGTATGGGTTAGAGTGGACTTACTGATATTCTACTACGGAACTACTATGATTAGTAATGGAAGAAATTGTAGCATTGAGGTGGAGAAAATGGCCATGGTAGCTGCTGAGGGTAGGGAGAGGGAAGAAGAGATATGATGTGGGGCATTTTCAGGACTTGGAGTTATCCTGGGTGGTACTGCAGGGACAGATGCTGGACATTGTATATCCTGCCATGGCCCTTTGGGTGGACTGGGGGATAGTGTAAACTACAATGTAAACCATTATCCATGTGGTGCAGCAGTGCTCCAAAATTTATTCACCAGATGCAATGAATGTGCCACAGTGATGAAAGAGGCTGTTGATGTGGGAGGAGTGGGGTGAGGGAGGTGGGGGTTTTTTATATAGGGAACTCATATTTTTTGAGTGTAACATTTTTAAAAAATAGAGAAAAATTTTTTTAAACATTTAAAAAATCAACGAAACCCATTTTTTTATTCCTTCATTTTTCCTTCATCATTACCATCAAATAAATGAAGAAGCAAAAAAATAATAAATTAATGCATGGAGTTAAATCCTAGAATATAGTTTATTAGGATATAAGGGGAAGGCTGCTTAACATATGTAGAAGTTTTAATTAACTTGACCATAAAGTGTGGACATGGATAGAGTTTATGGTAACACATTACAGTGAGTAACACAGCTGGTTTATAAATGGAATTGTGACTGAAAAGGGTAGTCTAGGGATATAAATGTCAATTGAAAGAAAGCTAGAGAATAATCTAGGGATTAAATAACATAGTGAACCCAGAGGTGGATGAGAATTGTGACTTATCATACAAATATGAACTAAAATGAATGAAAGTCACTATTGCAAGGTGGTAAGACTGTAGAGATGCACAGGAAAAACACAGTTAATGTAACCTAAGGACTATAGTTAACAGCAATATTGTAATATTGTTGCATCAATGCCAAAGAAGGATTTTATTAATAATAGGGGGATATGGAGAAAATATACCAAATGTATGCTATAGACCATAGTTAGAGGTAATATCTGATGATATTATTTCATTATCTGTAACAAGTGTTCCACAACAGTGTAGTATGTTGGTGGAGGGGCGCTGTATGGGAATTGCACACATGTGCTTGTTTTGTAAATTCACAACCTCTCTAATAAAAATATATTTTTAAAATTTAACTCATTAGTGATGAACTGGTAATACATTAAAAAAACAGTTCATAGGATAATCCAAAGAATAGACACATATATAGATGAGGATATTGAAATGAATGTGCAAGTGGAGTCAAAAGTGGCCTTTTCCAGGGCAGCAAAGAGAAGTCAACTAATCCACTGTACAGAATATTTGCATGTCTATAGGCAGGAATTATGTTGCACTGTTATCGGTCATCTACAGCTCACAGAGTTGTCATATAGCTCAATTCAATGAAAGCTTAGCATTTGATATCCTGGAAGAGTGTGCCCTAGACAATAGATAATTTTCCATTGAAGTATAAATTTTCCTGATTAAGAGGCTGACCTAAACAGAGATCTCTATCACAATGTATTTTTAACTGAAAGAACAAAGTCCTTTTAATCTGTCCCAATCTCTGTCCCCCACCCCTGCAGGCTGGTTCTGAACAGGAGAAGAAACTTGCTGTTCCCCTTCTGTATATAAAGCCACTATGAAAGAAACTCCCATGCAAGAACAAGATCTGGCCCAAAGAACTGAACAAAAAGACGGTAATTAGCTTTTCTTTTACTTTTATTTTTAAAGAGCTTTAAATTATAAATATATTACATCAAAAATACAGGGGAGGGAACAACCATCAAGGTGGCGGCACAGTAAGGAGCTCCTAGAGTCAACTCCTGCTACAGGGCAGATAGTAAATACTGAGAGCTCTCTGGAGTTAGCTGAGGCATCCGTTTGGGGGCTTCAGGAGGCCAGAAGAGCATTCTGCCACATCCTTGAAGGAGTGGAAAGAGGAGACTGCCCATCTGCAGAGAAGACTTGTAAGTAGAGCACTCCATGCCATGGAGGCTGGTACCCATTCTCCACCAGACACAAGCCGCCTCAGGAGTTGTTCTGCGGCTGGAATGGAAAGCTCCACTTTCCAAAAAAAACAGGGGAGAAAGAGACGGTTGGGCACCAACTTCAGCTACTGATGAGCAAATTCAGTGGGCTACAGTATAATCCTGAGAACAGCTCAAGTTTGAGCCTATCCGAGTCAGAGAGAGGCCAGGAGCTGCCATCTTAACTCCACAACTGGCTCCAGGGGAGGCGGAGCAGACTGAAAATCCCAGTGCTGGTGGGGACTGGCTTCTTTCCATCCAGGTCAGATTGCAGGGCTAGCCTAGGCCCCAGGGCCACCTCCAGCATGGAGGAAGCTGCAGGGATCTGCACCAACCTTTCCAGGAAATTACCGGCCAAGCCGTGGTGGCTGGTGATTATCTTACTCTGGTGGTGCAAGCCACCCCAGGGGCTAATTATTCTGTGGCTGGAATTGGAAGCTCCATCTCCCAAAAACAGGGGAAGGAGCGGCAGCTGGCTGCCGATTTTGACCACTAATTAGTAGACTTGGCTGCCTGAGATATAACTCTTGGAACAGCGGGGGTGTTAATCTGTCCAAATCAGAAAGACTCTGGTGGCCACCATTTTGACCCCACCCCCAGCCTCAGGGGAAGCCAGGCTGACCGAAAATCACAGTGATGGTAGGAACTGGTTTCTTTCACCCAGATCGGCCTACAGCCCTAAACTAACCTTTAATCTCACCTCCTACAGGGAGGAGACTGGCAAGCCCTTCACCACCCTATCCAGGTAACTTCAGGTACATTTAGCTGGCACAAACCAAATAATAGGAAGTCTACCAGGGCAACTACAGTCGTCTTGGACTTACACTGCATAGATTGCTGCCCACATCTGAAGCTCCATCCCCAACCCAGGCAAAGGAGAAAGGGGCATGAAACTTAATCAGTCTCTCTAGGCAACTACAGTCTACACCTGCACAACTTGGATTATTCCACTCAACTGTGATTCTGTCCCTGTCTCTGGCAAAGGAGAAAGCTGGGAGAAGCTTCACTGGTCCCAGGGGCATAAGGGCAGCTTGAGGCTCTGCAGTTTATAGCACCAATTATATCCTTGACTCCTACTGCACAACCAGCAAGGGAGAAAGGGCAGGAAGCCCTAAACTAAACAGAAAAACTGCACCTAGAATAAATACTCTAATAATCCAGATGCCAAGACACCAACAAAAAATTACAACCCACACCAAGAAACAGGAAGATATGGCCCAGTTAAAGGAACAAGATAAGCTTCCAGATGACATAAAGGAGTTGAGACAACTATCATATATGTTCAGACAAAACTCCTTAATAAAATTCAGTGAGATGGCAAAAGAGATTAAGGATATTAAGAAGACACTAGAAGAGCACAAAGAAGAATTTGAAAGCACACATAGAAAAATAGCAGATCTTATGGGAATGAAAGGTGCAATAAATGAAAATTTAAAAACATTGGAATCATATAATAGCAGATTTGAGGAGGCGGAAGAAAGAATTGGTGAGCTAGAAGAATTGGCCTCTGAAAGTGAACATACAAAAGAACAGATGAAGAAAAGAATGGAAAAAAATGAACAAGGTCTCAGGGAACTAAATGAATGCAAAAGTTGTACAAACATAGGTGTCATGGGTGTCCCAGAAGAAGAGAAAGGAAACAGGACAGAAGAAATATTTGAAGAAATAATGGTAGAAAATTTCCTAACTTTATTGAAGGATATAGATATCCCTGTCAAAGAAGCACAATGTACTCCCATCTGAAAAAAATCTGAGTAGACCAACTCTGAGACACATACTAATCAGAATGTCAAATGCCAAAGACAGAGAATTCTGAGAACAGCAAGAGAAAAGCAATGCATAACATATAAGAGATTCCCAATAAGATTAAGTGCTGATTCTCACCAGAAACCATGGAGGCAAGAAGACAGTGGTCTGATATATTTAAGATATTACAAGAGAAAAACTCCAGCCAAGAATCTTATATCCAGCAAGGCTGTCCTTCAAAAATGAGGGCAAGATTAGAATATTCACAGATAAACAGAAACTAAGAGAATTTCTAAGCAAGAGACCAGATTTTCAGGAAATACTAAAGGGTATGCTAGAGCCTGAAAAGAAAAGACAAGAGAGAGAGGCCTGGAAGAGAGTCTAGAAATGAAGATTATATAAAAGTGTCAAAAGAGTGGTGAAAATAAAATATGACAGATAAAATTCAAATAGACTGGAATAAACTTAACCAACAAGGTAAAGCACTTGTATTCAGAAAACTGCAACCCAATGTTAAAAGAAATTTTAAAAGGCCTAAATAACTGGAAGAGCATTCCATACTCATGGATTGGAAGACTGAATATCATTAAGATGTCAATTCTACTCAAACTGATATACAGATTCAATGCAATCCCGATAAAAATGAATGTTCCACGATGATGAAAGAGGTTGTTGATGTGGAAGGAGTGGTGTGAGGGGGTGGGGGATATATGTGGACCTCTTTTTTTTTTAATGTAACATTTTTTAAAAAAGAGAAAAAAATTGAAAACAAGATTATCAAATTTATTTAGAAGGGTAAGGGATCCTGAATAGCCAGAAACATCATAAAAAGGAAAAGTGAACCCTCATCTCTGGACTTTAAATCATTTTACCTAGCTATAGTGGTAAAAACAGCATGGTACTGTCATAAAGACAGACAAATACACCAATGGAACCAAACTGAAGATTCAGAAACAGACCCTCACATGTATGGTCAAGTAATTTTTGACTAGCCTGTCAAACCCACACAGCTCGGGCAGAACATTCCATTCAACAAAATGGTGCTGAAAGAACTGGATATCCATAGGCAAAAGAAGGAAAGAGGACCTCTATCTCACACCTTATCCAAAAATTAACTCAAAATGGATTAAAAAAACTAAAAATAAAAGCAAGAAACCATAAAACTTCTAGAAGAAATTGTAGGAAAATATCTTCAAGACCTGGTGGTAGGTGGTGGATTCTTAAAGAAGATAAGTGGAGGACTGAGATGGACTACTGATGTTTAATGTATATAGAAGTTTTAATTAGTTTTACTGTAAAAGTGTGGAAATGTATAGAGTGGTGGTAACAAATAGTAACAGTTAGTTTATAAAAAGGGATGTGGCTGAGAAAGGTAGTCTAGGGATATAAATGCCAACTGACAGAATACTGGAGAATAATCTAGGAACTGAATAGCACAGTAAACCAAGAGGAGGATGAGAATTGTGGTTGAAGGTACATATGCAATAGTGTCCTTTGTGAACTTGGGCAAACATACATCACTACTGCAGGGTGTTGGGAACGCACGGGAAAAATGCAACTGGAGTGACCTATGGAATGTGGTTAGCAGTAATAATATAATATTCTTGCATCTACATGAAAGATGTACTATGTTGATAATGAGACAGTAAGGAAAATGTGAGCCAAATATACACTATGGACATGGTAACAATCAGATGATGTTATCTTATCTGTAACAAATATTCCATCAGTGTGGTGTGTTGATAGAAGAGTGTTGTTTGGGAATTCTGCACATGCACATGGTTGTTTTTATAAGTTTACAACTTCTGTCAAAAAAAAATTTTTTTTTAACAATAATAGGGTGAGTTGGGGGAAAACACACCAAATATAAGATAAGGACAATTATTAGTAGTAAGATTTTGATAATATTCTTTCATAATTTGTAACAAACATCTCATGACAATGCAAGGTATTGGTGGGGGGTTGAGGATGGGACCCCTGTATGACGTTATGCATGTTTGCTTTGTAAGTTCACAATTTTTACTCTACACTTAATTTATGTATGTTCATATATAAATGATATAAAGATAACAATAATAGGGAGGGTTGGGGGAAAAATAATTTGGTTAGTAGTAATATTTTGTTAAAATGCAAGGTGGTCCTGGTAGGGTGAGTTATGAGGGTCTTGTATGGCGTTATATATGTTTGTTTTGTAAGTTCGCAACTATTGCTATGCACTTATCGTTTATGTATGTTTGTGTGTGGTTGATATATTTTAATAATAATAATAATAAATATATATATATATGGCTCAATCAGTTGGGCTCCCGTCTACCATATGGGAGGGCCTGGGTTCACGTCCTGGGGCCTCCTTGTGAAGGCAGGCTCACCTGCACTTGCCTGGCCCACAAGCACCATGGAGTGCCGCCAGCCTGCAAGGGCCACAGAGACCCTACTCAGCAAGGTGATGCAAGAGAAAGGGAGACAAGTAAAAAAGGACACAAGTAAAAAAAAAAAAAAAAAAAGCCCAGAGGCGCACGCAGAGAATGGACACAAAGAACAGACAAAAAGCAAGCCACAGGGGTGGAAATAACTAAAAATAAAATGCAGACACAGAAGAATGCACAGCAAATGGACACAGAGAGCAGAGAGCAAGCAAGCCATAAGGGGAGAGGGTAATAAAATATATATATATACACACACGTATATAGGATTCCCCTATACCCCACACCCTCCACCTCCCACATTTTTCTACATTAACATCTTTCATTAGTGTGGTATATTTGTCACAACTGATGAACTCATATCAAAGCTTTGCTACTAACCATGGTGTATAGTTTACACTATGGTTTACACTTTGTCCTGCACAATTTTATAGTTTTTGACAAAATATATAAATGGCCTGTATCCATCATTGCGAGGTCATGCAGGACAATTCCAACGTTCCAAAAATGCCCCCATGTTATACGTATTCCTCCCTCTCCCTCCCCTCAGAACTTCTAGTGGTCCCTGCCTTTATACCAATGATAAAAGTTCTTCCATTGCTATAATAAGTATAATAGAATAATAAAAGAATAATAAGTCTACTTTAGTTCATTTTTCCTTCCCCAATCTTGAGGGTTTGGGGATAATGATGTCCACTCTGCTTCTGATTGAGAGGGGGCTTAGATCCCATGGTGCAGATGGATGGAATTGTCTTGCTTGCAGTTGTAGATACTTTCTGTTTTTAGGGATGGGTGTTGTCCATCATCAATCTTTTGCTAGTTGTCCTGTAGCTCAGTGGTTGAGTGCCTGCTTTGCATGAATGAGGTCCTGGGTTCAATCTCTGATACCTCCTAAAGAAAAAAAATTCCTAGGCTGTAATTTGCTTTTATTAAACTCCTTTGCCTTAAAATACTTATTACAATACTCATTGTAAAAATAAAATAAAAATCTTAAACTTATGGAGGGGGGAAGCAAAAGGTATATTCTTGACTGTCTCCCTTCTACCAATTCCATTTTCTCATCCCTTGGAACTGCTACTGATAAATAACAGTGTCTCCAGATCAGATGCTTCATGGTACTGAGAGAGAGATCAGGAGCAACAGCAACTTTGGTTAGCAAAACACTTCAATGAAACTTGGGATATGTAAAGCAACCTTCTATTAGTTTGGGGTAAGGGAAGGAGGTGAGCCAGAATGCTCTGGGGATGCCCAGGGAGGTAGAGAAGATGGAGATAGCTAAGTCCTAAGCAAAGACATAGCCAGTGAGAAATTCCAGTGCCAAGAATTCCCAAGGATGAACTGTTGGGATCATGATGCCAAATATTTCATTTTAAGTTATCATTTATCCTGTACCATCCTGTAACCTCCCTCTATTGGCAAAAAAAAAAAAATCTTTAGTAAAATATCCATCTGCTAGACACAACAGCCTGTATCAGTAGTACTTTGAAGAACATGTCAGTGTGGGCCAGGTAAAATGGAAAGAAAAGAGCAGGTGCAAGAGGTTAAAGATCAGCAGGTAAAAACAACTCAGTGGAGACAGAGACTCAGAGCAAGATGTTATCAAGAGAGAGAGCAAGTTCCCCAATTCTGGCAAGAATACCTGGGGAACCAGGGCAAAGATGCTTTATTTCCTGCTTCTTTTGGATTGGCACTCTGTACATTCAAAATGAATATTAAAGGGAAAGAGTCACCTCAAAAGGCCAGAACAACAAAGGAGAACATGGAAGGCTTCCCAGAGGAGGTGACATTTGAACTGAGTCTGGGAAAGAATAGGAGGATCTCACCACACAGATGGGGTTGGGTAGAAGGGGAAAAGAAAAGTCCATGTGCAATTGCAGATAAGTATAAAAGACCATGGAATGTTTGGGGAACAAAGAGCTGTTTGTTATTATTATGGCCCAGCCTAGGAGGAGTTGGTGGGGTATGATTTTAAATATTATCCAGACCTTTCTGCATAATGTTGATATTAATCTTAAATGATATACTCAACACAGAAAAGGAAGACACTGTGATGGAAAACTGGTGATTAGACAAGGGTCTGAAGATCTGTATTTTAATATTCACTCTATCACTAACTTAAACAATTAGTTTTCCTGATCTTCAGTTCCTTTATCTTTAATGTGAAGACAGGGAAACCTTACAAAGCTGTATTTATACCCTCAGGACACTACAAATACAAGACACTGGGATCAGGGACGGCTTCTTTCTCTAAGCAGTGATGTAAGACAAGCCTGAGAAAGGGAGCCTATTCGGATGAACAAGTAAATTGGTTTCCTACTTCCTAGGGTTGGTACCAAATTAAGGCAAAATTTTAAAATATCCTGCGAAAAAGTATTGATCAAAGTATGGTTTGTTCTGTAAACAAACAAGACACAATTTTAATAAATTTGGTCCAGAGGTTCCTTCTTGGCTTTTGCTGGCATGCTGATATGGAATAAACAACGTGGAACCTCCAGCACAATTATTTCCACTTCCTTTAGCTGTTTTTCTGGTTGTTGTTGATGTTGTTTTTTCTGCTTGCTCCTCTCTGCTTCTCTTCTTAATTTCTGTTATCATGTAAAAGGTATGAAAGGTTACATTATATATATATATATATATATGTATATATATATATAATGTGTGTGTGTATATATATATATACACATATTTATATATATGACAGAGAATAAAATCTCAGCATCTGGGAATGGTGTTATAAGATGGGCTTTTATCCTCTTGAAAGCCATGCATCTTAGAGATACAAATATTTTTACTCCTTCTGGATCAGGTGAGGGTTTAAACGTTAAGAGGGAGAAATAGAGATACGAGTTTAACAGAAACAGTCCTAGAGAAGACAAGGTGGACAGACAAACTGATGAAGAGACACTCTTTTCATCTTTCTCTTCCTGATTCCTAAGATCCAAGAATCAGGATTGGCCCTGCATTCTTCTCTAAGGCCCCATGCTCCCTGAAGTCATACCAGTTCAACCCCCCAGGATTCATTCATCTGTTCTGAAAGAACTCAAGGCCTTAGATGAGGTCCTTCAGATGATCTTTAGATAATGGAGTCCTGCTTCTTCAGTGGAGACATCAAAGTCCTCAACAAGTGCCTTTTAGCAGTGTGTCAAGTGGTTCCCTGGACATAGAGGTGAGAGTTAGACATATTATAAGGTTTCTAGGCTTTTACCTGGCACTGTATCATAAATGCTTTGTAAGATTTTAAAAATCTATATGGGCCAAAGTCCATTCTATCATTGTCATCATTAAATACTTAAGGAACTACTATTAGCTAAGTGTAATGGGAGATGCCCAAAAGCAAATGCACAACTGCATCCCTAAAGAAGCATGTAGTTTATATGAGGATATATAGCATACTTAAAAGATAAACAGTAGCATGCACCAAGTATCTCTGAAAATCGTACTTATTAGCTTGAGGGGTTGAAGACAGGGACTGTACCATTTTGCTCACCGGTATATCCACAGTAGCTAGCAGACAGTGAGACAGTATGACACATTAACAGAGGCTCAAAAATGTTTGTTGAACTGAAGGATGAATATGGTGGCCCAGAGTGATAGCCAGGGAGGGCTCAAAGGAGGCAATGACATAGGAGTTTTAGAAGGGAAACTGTATAATTAAGCCATTAAGAATATAAACTTTAAAGTCACACTGCCTGGATTTGAATCCTGGCTCCAATACATACAAGCTACATGATTTTAGGCAATTATTTAAGCTTTCTGTGTCTCAGTTTATTGATCTGTAAAACGGAGACAATAAAAGTATCCACTTCATAGACTAGTGGAAAAGACTGGATACATGTAAAGCACTTAGGAAATAAGTACTATATATGGGAAAGTGATGATTGTGATGATGATGATCGTAATAAAAGACTGAAAAGGAGGCAGGTCATGTTGGATGGGCCAAAGCATAAAGAGGGTTAAGGGCATGGAAACCCCAGTTTGGCTTGGATAGGCACAGATTGGGAAGCAGTGAGAAATGACAGAAAGCATGAGGACCACACCAGATACTCATCCCCAAATGCCATTTGGGCATTACGATATAGGCAACTGAAAGTTCTATGAGGGAATTTGCATTGAAGGGTGCACTGGATTGAATAGCATCCCTCCAAACTGGGTGTCCACCTAGCACTTCAGAATGTGACCTTATTTGGAACTAGGGTCTTTGCAGATATAATTAGTAAGGTAAGTTTGGGTCATATTGGATTAGGGTGGGCCCTAACCCAATGACTAGTATCTTTATAAGAAGAGAAAGCAAACACAACTCACATAGGGAGAATGCCATGTGACAAGGACAGAGACTGGAGGATTACATCTACAGGCCAAAACATGCCAAGGCTTGCTGGCAACAAGAAGCTAGGAAGAGGCAAGGAAAGATTCTTCCTAGAGCCTTCAGAAAGAGCATGGCCCTGCTGGTACCTTGATTTCAGATTACTGAGAATAAATTTCTGCTGTTAAGCCACCAAGTGTGTGTCACTTTATGGAAACCCCAGAAAACTAATACAAGGGGTGTTTTAGAACATAGAGAAATAAATTGCTTTGCTTGTAATAATGCAAATATGAAAAGATCCTATGTGCCCAAGAATAGGAAAATAGCCTAACTAGCTTTGGAACATTTATACTATGGAACACTATGCAGCAGTTTAAAAGAATGATGTGAATCTCTATGTAAGAACATATAAAGATTTCCAAGTCATATTACTGGGTCAAAAAGTATGTTACTAAACCATAAGTAAATTATGATACTTCTACACATACACATTTCTACATATTTTCTACTGACACATATATTTGTAAGTACAAAGAATAATGTCCAGAAGTTCACACACCAAACTAACACCCATGGGCAGGCTAGAGAAAAAAATAGGACTTGTGGCATAAGAAGTTATCAAAGGGATTTCAGCCACATCTTTAATGTTTTGAATTCAATAAAAAGAATGTATTCATGCATTACTTATGTAATAAAAAGTAATATTTACCAAAAAAATTATTTTCTAGGAAAGACCAGAAACTAGAAGTTTGAGAAGGCATTGCAGTGGTATGGGTTTGAGGCAATAGGTAGCAGAGACAAAGAATGACTGAGAAAATGATACCATATATTCAACAGAACAAAGAAGAGGTCCAGAATCAAAAGAAGCATAAATCTGAGAAGCCACAGACTGAGAGGTAATGGAGTGTTCAGTTTTATACACAGACATAGTGACACCAAAATTCTTAGAACAGCTCTCATCCAAAACTATACTGCTTACAAGTGGACTGCTTTCTCTAGCATAATGACCCAATTAGATCCATGAATTTTGTCAGCTAATCAATTAATTACTTGGTCCACAGCTGTTTTAACAGCTTTATAAAACAACTGCAAGGAAACCCCTGTACAGTTCATTTGATATTGAGTAGCTACAGTGCCAAGTCTTGTTTAATAAGAAATTGCAGAGAATTTCCCAGCTCACCTTTGGACAGCCGACCTCGTCCGGAAACTCATCAAGGACCTTCACTGGACTTTCATCAGACCCCCTGGTTTACAGCCTGCTCTGCGGAACTTGGACTTGTGCATCCCCACAGTCACATGCGAGACTCATAAAATCTCTTACTATTGACAGATATCTCCTGTTGATTCTGTTTTCCCTAGAGAACTCTGACTGATGCAGGGTGTGATATATTTATTAAATAATACACAGCAAAAAAAAAAAAAGAAATTGCCCCATTGATACCAGAAGGCTACTATTACTTTATCAGTGCATTACATCTGATCTCTAAATGGTTCACTACCTATCTGGGAAAGTTATTTTTATGCTATAAATAGGGAGCTGTTCAAGCCCCAGTCACCTTGGATTTAAGTACAGAGTCAAAATGCGTATTTCACTTACGTCCAAGGAAAATAGCATTTATAATGTTCTGACCTTTTCAACATCCACATATAGACTCTTTTCCATCTGACAATAAACCCAGAAACACAGTTACTTAATCAATTTTAATATCAATCCCCTTAGAAGTTGTCTATTGACAATACCACTTCAGCTAATAGAATATGCAAGAGAATTAACTCATTGAAGCACAAGTTCATAGTCTTGACAAATGAGGATGTCAGCTCATGGATGGGTTCAGGGATCTGAGAACCTTCTGAAAAGTCATGTAAAATTTTCTGGAAGGTAGCTTTGTTAACATGTGAGAGAATACGTCCATTGTTTAAATAAGTTCTCCAAAAAAACACAAAAATTTTAGGAACTGCTACAGAATTTACAAAATATTTCATCCCAGCTAACTGAATCATCCTTAGTGAACATGGTCTTACTGATTCTGACAATATAAAATTGAAGTTATTCATAGTATGCTAATCCTTTATGGGAACACTAATACATGAACCCATAACTTGTTTTTTGTTTTATTTTGTTTTGTTTTTGAATTTTTTAATTACCCTTTTTTAAAAAGATACATAGATCACGAAAAATGTTACATTAAAAAATATGAGGTTCCCACATATCCCATACCCCACCCCACCCCATAGCTTGTTTTTAATAATAGTTGGTGATGAGCCAACATTTCCCAGAAACAATGTCTAAGAAGAAAATTTTCAAGAAAAAAAAATGTTTCATCTGGTTGAGAAAATCCTAGGATACTTTTAGAAACAGAAAGCATGTGAACTGGCCCTCATAGGTACCTCATAGGTAGGAATTTGTGAGAAACGATGGGATGGCTAGTTCTAAGTTAAAATAAGTGTTTGACCAAAGTCATGGGGGCAGGAAAAATCAAAGCATCTTCTGGAATAGCTATAACTTCCAGGGACAGAATTTGGACATAAGACAAGAAATGTGTTCTAAGACTGACTAAATAAGACTGGGCTTTTTCAATAGGAAACTTAAGAAATGGAGAGCTATTTAATGTTTCTGTTCAAGAGAATGACCTGAAATGGTAGATCAATCTAGCATGTAGGATCATCAACCTCAGAGAAGCACGGTGGTAGAATTGCCTCCTTTCAAGAAGGAGGCAAGAGGATGAGAGATAAGACATGACAACAGAAACAGAGGCTGGACTGCTATACTTTGAAGATAGAGGGAAGCCAAGGAATGTGGGCAGCCTCTAGAATCTGGAACGAAAAAATAAACAAGGAGAGTTTCTAATGTAGGGCCTCCAAAAGGAATGTAGCCCTGCTGACAGCTTCATTTTAGGACTTCTGACACCTTCATTTGTCTCTAACAACCCCCAGACATGTGAAAGGATAACTATCTGTTATTTTGAGTCACTAAGTCTGTGGTACTTTGTGTCCGCAGCAACAGGAAATCAGTATAACCCTGTAATTGGAGTCACCAAGGTCGCTCAATGTCTGCCCAAAGGAAACAATGAAGAGTCAGAATACCCCCACTTCTTGGTGCAGTCCCCAGAAACATCTGAAGGATTTGAGCTGCACACCATGAAGACTCCTTTCTTCTATCCAGATGACCCTTGGAATTTAATAACTATGAAACAACATCTGGTGGAATCCTTCACCTGGCTTCAGTCTCTTCTTTTTTCATGTTTTTTATTTCTTGATCAAAAGAATCAAAACTTGGCCTGGTCCAGAGAACAAGTGGTCCAATATGACAAAGCTTATAGCATTCCAGTCAAGTGCTCCAAAGGAAAGCAAGAGGGGAGTTACTCACAGAAGATAAGTCAAGTCTGAAATTCTATCAAAGGAAGATCTGATAGAGAAATTTAAGGTGGAATGCTGTCCAGCTTGGGTCTCTGGAAAGCAGAATCAGTGAATACACCTGCATGCAGATACTTGATTTGGGAAGTGATAGTAGGGAGTTATAGTGAATGTCTAAGGAGGTAGAAAAAGAGAAATGGAAAGCAAATACAAAGATACACTGTGACTTGTTCATTGCCAAGGGTGACTGGTGCACGGTTTGCAAATCCTAATGAAATTCATCTGGGAACTCTGCCTGGGGGTATTTATCTACCCAGCCCCTTTGTCCATGGGTGGTTCCATGAGTATTACACACACACACACACCTGGGTCCCAGATGAATGCCATGAGTTCATGTAAGCATCTCATGTTACCATCATGTGTTAGAGAAATCCAGAAGGAAGGAGCCAGGGACGAGCCCAACTTCAGGCTGAGATGCTGTCCAGTTGAGAATGGTTGAAACTTGTGCTGAACTGGTCACACAGCAGCATTTGGAGTAAGAGGCAGGGCTAAGAGGATTTACAGTGATCCACAAGAGGGGTCTGACACAAAGACAAAGGAAGACAAAATCCCAATGATGTAAAGAAAAAGAGGATCCAGTTAGAAGCTAATAGCAGAAGGTAAATCAACCCATGAGTGTGGTCACTACAAAGGGTCATCAAATGTGACCAGAGCTCCTGGTCAGCAATTTCCATCTCTCCAGTGGCTAGCACAGGGTCAGAAGCCACACAGTAGGTCCCCAACAAACATTTGTGAAACTGAATTGTTTTCCGCTTCCTTCACTCCCTTGATCATCAAAGTGACAGGAATCCTGGATCAGTTCTGGGGCTCAAAGGGAAGGTTGGGATCAGGGAAACTCTAGGGATGGGCCAGGAGGAGGCACTAAAACCTCAACTATGTCAGAGGCAGAGTAAGCGCTGGGGTTAAGAGGTACTGCACGAAAGGAAAGCAAAAATGCCTCTGAGTTTCTGAACCTCAGAGACCAGAAGAGCAGAGAAGGGAACACTTGTGTTTCAGCAGAAAGCTATGTACTGTCAGGGACACATCTTTCTGGTTATCTGTAGGGGCTATTTGGCAACACAGAAAATTGATAATAAAAAGTTATTGTTCATGGATGTGCAAAAGAAATGTGCCTGGTAGAGGAACAACTCTATCCCACTGAAAAAGCCAGATTTGTGTCCATTTCACATTCAATTCAACCTCCCTTTACTCCATACAAACTTGTCCTTTCTTGTCTTCTCCTTTGAACTGTTTGCTTTCTGGTTCCACCATTTAATTAATGGGTTAAATAAGATCCTTAACACATATTCACTTTAGATCTGTATGAGTCATGATTTTACCTTGTTTGGAAATTTTTCCTTTAACAATGGTGAGACCATTAAGAGCAGCGTCAGCAGGAGGTGAGAGATTTCGATGGGAGAGGTAACATGTTGGCCTAAATGTGAGGTGGCTAGAGGTCAGCGGAGAAGGAAGGAGCAAAAAGAAGAAACTTAGAAGCAAAACAAAAAACAAAAAAAACCTCTACTCCATCCAATGATTCAATGTGCTCATTTTACAAATGGGCAGAGTAACGCCCAAGGGTCAGTTATTGGCAGAGGCAGAATGCAGTCCAGGCTTTTTAGCTTCCGGTCCAGGATCCACAGGCTGGTTTGAAGGGTTTCAATAGTCTCACCATTTGGATAGTGACCTTCAGACTTCCGTATTTGTCCCGGGCAGCTTTCCTCATACCATATCCTTAGTATTACCATGTATGCACACATGTGCATGTATATACATGAGAAATTCCTACATGGTGGCACAAGACCTAATTATAAAACCTCTTATTACCAAAGCTGAATTTGAGTCAAAATTCTACCACAAATAATGAGCTTACATGCCTCCCTGATTACACCATTGTGTAATCTTTTGGCTGCAAGGCAATGTCTAAACTGTAGACAACTTTATAATTATTAGCACAATGAAATAGACTTTGAGACAAGGATTTCAGTACTTGATAATAGTATTGACATAGAAGATCCCTGAATTAGAATTTACAAAAGCAGGAGAAATTGTGAAAGTGGATAGCATCAGTTTCAAATTTGTTTTTTTTTAAATTATGGTCCTGACACTACAGGCTTGGAAATATCATCAAGCGTCACTTTTTTTGTCTCACCATGTAGTCATATGCCAACCCCCAAGAATTTAGAAGCGCCAAATCATAAGATGTAGCTTATTTTCAGCTTCTTTTACTTCAAACCCTGGAATGCATTAGTCCCAGAGTGATATTTCTTTACCAACAAGAGATGTGAGAAATTTTAATAATTTGTTTCATGAGCTTTCTGAAAACTTTAGTGCCTCATGGATATATTACTCCTATTCTGCAGGAAAATTCAAATTCATACCAGAATGATGTTTTTGCTTAAATGTGGACAAGTAACATAGAACATAGTAGTTCAAGCCACCTGTGGCAGCTCCACTTGCCTGTGATTGGCTGGAAAACGAGCGTGTATTGCACTTCTGTCAAGTAAGATGTAAGGGGGAAACTGTAAGGTTTGGGAGTCCCCAAGATGCCCTCACTTCAAACACCCAGTCCAAGTTTGGGGGTCCCAAGACCACCCTCAGATTCAATAATTCGATAGAAGGATATACAGAACTCAACAAAGCCATTTTACACAGAGTTACGGTTTATTACAGCAAAAGGAGACAGAGTAAACCCCGCCAAGGGAACAGGGACACAGGGCAAGGTCCTGGGGATAACGCGCACAGAGCTGCCAGTGGTGCTCTCCCAGCAGAGTCCTGTGAACAGTGCTTACTTCTCCCAGCACCAATGTGTGATGAAACGCATGCAGTATTGCCAACCAGGGATGCTCCCCGAGCCCCAACGTCCAGCCTTTACGGTGGAGGAGCATTTCGTAGGCATGGAGCACTCATGTGGCTGACCTTAGTCTCCAACCCCTCAAAAGGTTACACTGATACCATGTGGCCTAAGATGGCCCACCATAAACAATTTTTAGTATAGACTAGCAAGCCCAAGACTCCCGGGTAAACAAAGACACTCTTACCAGGCAAGACATTCCCAGGATTTAGGGGTGACCTCTAGGGAGTTGGTGGCAAAGACCAAACATTTGGGAAAGGCTGATCCTTTACTGCACAGGTTCATAGGTGAGCACTTGAGTGTTGTTTTCTATTTTTACTTCAATCTTTAAACTACAAGACCTGACTATTCTCTCTCTCCACATTTGTCTATTTTTGTGTGAAGAAGTAGGGCCCAGGGCTGTTGCAACCATCTTATACCATATGGTGACCCATTTGAGACAAAGTCAGATGCAGAGGGTGATACAGAGGAAGGGCAGGAAACCTTCAATTCTTACTGACGTCTTGAGACAAACTTTGCATTATGTGAGATACTATCTCTCTTAGTGTTTGAATTACTAATGTATTAGTGTCGGAGAAAAATGGCATTCACTGGGACACAGAGACTGATTGGCCACAGGGACAAAATGTATTTATTGAGAAGCTCTCTCAATGGAGGGGGTCTGAAGAACAGACTTCAGCTCCCCCCCACCAGCATGGTGGGGGTCTGAAGAGGGACTTCAGCCCACTCCTGGAAGAGGGGGACTTGAATTTATACAGACCTTTCCTAGACAGGGACATGATAGTTAGTGGGAGGGAAGTTGAGGATCCAAGTGAGGTAGTGGGAGGGGGTTGAGGGAGTTTATGGCTTCTTGGAATGCTGCAGGAGCAGATGTTTATTTTCATCTGTAGGGATTAAAGGATATGTAAATAGTGAAGGTTTCCATTTTGTTTCCCTCTGCTGTGCAGATAGAGGTAGTAAAGATCTCCATCTCCCTCTGATATGCAGATGGTGAAGATCTCTATCTACCCCTACTCCTATCTCATTGAGGTTCCTTTGTTTAACCTTTGTTTAACCAGGCACAGAGGAGGGAGTTTGCCTTTTCCCAATGCATATCAGAGGAAACTGAGCTACAACTTGTTAATTATTGCAAACCTCTAACAATTAGACTTTTTTGTTACTTATAGCTAAAAACTTTCTAATTTATGTATGTGGTCATTAGAACATTATAGTCTGACTGAAAGACAGTCAACAAAACAGATATCAAATGGGAGTTTCTGAGGCAACCTGTAGTAGAATACAAAGCACACCTACATAATAGTAGTATCGTCAGAGTGACTTAGCTAATTTCATTGAAGTATGTATATTTCTGCAACTTGCAATACGTGTGGAATGTAAAAGTCCCAAGGGAAGAGTCTGGGCTATGAGTTTGAGGTTTGGTTCTATTAATTCCTCACTGTGTGAGCCTGAGCAAGTTATTCAATTGTTCTGAACTTCCATTTTCTCATTTGAAGAATAAACCACTCAAAAAATCACATAATTCACAGTATTTTCTGGAATTACATGAAAACTCTTACTTTTGAGGTAAAGAAACCAGTGAAATGGTTTACACTCCATGCTATTCCTTATCCCTAGACTACTGCCTCAACTGAAAACGTTTCCCACTTTGCATCACCTAATTAACTCTCTGTAAAGGAGTTAAGTTTCACTACAAAGTTAGGGGAAACAGTTCCAATGAGACTGACCTCACTTCAGTTATCAGCCATAAATTCAAGGCTCCTCAGGCATGCTCACTTCTGACCAGTGAAGTTACAGATTCAGGAGTCCCCACAGACTCCCTCAGGTTTGATATTTCACTAGACTGACTTCACAGAACTAGTAAAGTGTTACACTGACAATTACCCTTTTATTATAGCAAAAGGATGAAAATCAGAACAAACCACAAGAAAGGGTATGTATAGGGTGAGGTTTGGAAGGGTCCCAAATATGAAGCTTCTGTCCTCCTCAGGGATGCATCACCTTCCGGGTACATGGGTGTGAGACAATACTCAAAGAGTATTTCCAACCAGGGAAGCTCAGCGGTGCTTCAGTGTACAGAGTTCTTATTGGGATTTCATTATGTAGAAATGAACCCCAGGCCTCCCATGTGGAAAGCAGGTGCTCAACCGCTTGAGCCACATTCATTTCCCAGTACTTTTTTAATGGGTATTTTCCTTATTATTAAATTTTATCAACAACCATTACATTACGTTAAACCCCTCTTATTTTACCAGTACCTAAAATCACCTAACATCATCCTAGCCCAATCCCAGCTTTTCACAGTGAAGGAAACCAAGCCATGAAAGGGTGAGTAATAATTCAGATAAGGTCAGAGGAGCAGAACTCTGACTAGAATCCTAGTTTCATAAGAACTGATCCAGTACAGTTTTCTGCTCTACTACATTCCCATCCCATCATGTTTTATACACCTGTTTAACTCAGTGATGAGTACCTACCCTATGCCAACTCTTCTACTAGAAACTTTCACACACTTATCTCGTTTAACTGAGGACTACCATATAAGATTTTTTTTTAAGTTAAAATAGGTTTTCAACTCAAGGTAAAAATTACAAACTCATTACAATAAATTTCAGGAGAAGAGATGTTTTTCCTAATAGGATTTCAAACGAGAACAGTCTAGATCAGTGAAATCACTTACCATAAAGATTGTCTCCTCGACTCCTGTCCTTATGATGCCCCTACCCTTTCCTTCCTCCCCATAACTCAGTCTGGATTAGCTAGGGTGTTTAATATTAATTCATTCTTCTGTCTGACCCCATTAATTTCCTGGTTTTCTGCTACCTGTTCTCTTCGTTCCTTCTGAAAGGCGCCTTCCTGGACCGGTTTCTCTGTCAGCCCTACACACCTCACCTGAACACCCACCCTTTCCCTTCTACGAGCTGCGGCAAAGAGGAAACAGACATAACGCAGGGGAAAGGTCTCGTAAATTGTTTCATCCGTCTCAAAGAACGTGAGAACTGCTCTTGTCGGAGACTCCCGAGAACGGCCTCTGTGCCTGGAGAGAGTAGAGGCTCCCACGCTAGGAACTCCCAGTTGCATTCCAAGAACCCTTCGATCTCACAGGAGCCTTTGCGCCGGCGGCCCCGGGCTCAGAGGTCTTCCCCTGCTCGCTAGAAGGCCGGTCGGTTTTAAGCGGCGATGGCTTCGGGACCGCGCGTTTCCCCCGCTTCCCGGCGTGCTTCTCTGCCTTTGGCTTCGAGCCTGGCCGCTTCTCCTCTCGTCTTCCAGGCTTGCTCGCGCCCCCCGCCGCCGCCCTGGCCCCGGGACGGCGCTGGCGCTTGGGCTGGGGCCTCGCGCGCTTCGCCCTGGCCTCCGCCCTCGCGCTGCGCCTCCACACTTGCCGGGCCCTCCTGGCCGCCTGGCGCCGCGGCCGCCGCCTCCGCGGGCCCCGCGGCCGGGCTGGGGTCTTCCTCGAAGCGCGGGAGCCCCCCACAAACTTGGGCTTCCTCTTGGGCTTCGGAACCTTCCAGACCCTGAAGTAGCCGGCGGCGTCGCTGCCGCTGACGCGGAGGAGCGTGCTTCTCGCCTCCGGCTGGGCCGCTTCGCCCGAGGGCCGGAAGTACTTCCGGCGCACCTCGTAGCCCGCGTTTCCCAGCTCCTTCTTGAGCGCGGCCAGAGTCAGCCCTTTGTGTGAGGTGATGGCCCCGAGCAGCAGCTGCGACACTTTGAGCACGGAGCACGGGACCCGCCTGTGCGGTGCCCTGAACCCCTTCTCCGCGGGCTGCTGGGTTTTCACTTCAGCGCTCTGGGGTTTCACTTCAGCGCTCTGGGGTTCGCCAGTGGGTTCGGCCGCCTCAGCCATGGCCCCGCTCCCGCTCCCGCTCCCGCTCCCGCTCCTGCTCCTGCTCCCGCGGGGCCGCTGACACTGGCTTTGGGCCTCACCCGCCAAGGCTGCTCCTAATGCTGGGGCTGGATGGGTCACGTCACAAAAGAGATTTTGAGGGCGGTTTCACTTAATAACCAATCATACACGACTTCTTACCCAGTCTAAACCAATCCGGATCTTGAACTCCTCCTCACTCCTAACTATCACAGTCCCTTATAATCTCCAGGGTTATGCCGCATAATTCTCATTGGTTTTGATCTCGACAGTTTTCTGAAGTCCGCTTTTTTCCTGTGGCCCTGCACAGCATCGTTTCCCCATTTACCAAAGGTGGGAGAAGCTGCTCCCAGCTATCGCAAAACAAACAGTACAGTGCCTGAAAAAGGTAATTGTGGTCGTCTATGAAACACATCCTTGCCTAGAAACTCCTAACTTTAGGTCCCACCTGTTAGTATTGTCTCATGTTCTTCTTTTGTGGAGCATGAAACAAAACAGGAAACACTGTGGTCCCTCTACACTGAACAATGATTCCCACACTTGGAAAGTTTGGGAGAATCATTCAATTGGCTTTGAACTAGTCAAATTTCAAATAACCTAAGAATACTGGACTAATCGTATTCTTCTAACGTACTTTATTTTCTGTTCCCACCTTTGTAGTTCCCTTTTCTTGGACTTTTCCCCCTCAGATAAACTATCCTCATATTTCAAAGTCCTGATAAATTCTCTTTTTTCCTTGAAGCCTCCCCAATCTTTCAAGTCAAATGATTTCCCTTCTCAACTACCACAATTACTTTTGCAATCCAATATTGTTTTCTTTATTTTGAATTAGTTTGGTATCAGAAGGTATAAGGTGGCAAAATTAATTTTTTAAAGGAAAAGCCCTGGCCTTGGAGCTGAAAGACAAGGATACATATCCTTGCTCTTAACAGCTGTATGGCAATGATAAATACTTTACTATATTTAGACCTGACTTCTTTATCTAAAAAATTAGGCTAAAGATCCCTTCCTACCAACATGATAGAATTATTGCAAAGGTTCAGCAGAGATGATGGCTCTTTGTAGATAAGCAAGGACTATCCAAATATAAGTGATAAAAGTATTTACAATGAATGTTTATGCCTTGTCTTTCCAACCAAATAAACACATCTCTAAGAGCCAGATAAGCTTTGAACGAACGTCCCCTTTGTCTCGCAGCCCAGCACTATCCTACTTTATACAAAGTAGCATGTGATTGTCCTTAAAATCTTCCCTGGTAAGGAGGCTTTCTCTGGATTCTGAAGGAAACTCGCAGAAGATGAGTAGAAAGAAGCAGGGTGAACATCAAAGGAGTGGAAATGAAGGGAAACTAGCTACTCAAGATGCTCTAACTTGCTTGGGTCCAGTTTAGTTGGGATTAATACAAAGAACTCTTCATATTACAAAACTTTTTCAGAGGACAACCACATATACACAGCAGTCATAAGCTGAACTGTGACATAATTTCCTCCAGGGATGAAAATTTCAGGATATAGCTTCAACCAGAGCTTCTTAAACTTAAATGTGCACATGAATTACCTGAGGACCTTTATAAACTATAGTTTATGATACATTATATATGGGATGGTACTAGAAGTTTCACCTCTCTAACAGGCTCACAGGTAGATCTACCAAGTAAATACACAAGTATAAAGGAGAAGGGGTGGGCTGATAATGAGTAGAAGAGCACTAGGAGATAAGGCTGTAAAGGCAGATTAAGGCTAAATTGTGAAGGTAAAATACCATGAAAATGACACAACAATATATGGTCACACAGAAGTATGCAGTACAGTTGGGATTCAAACCTAAGCCTATTTAATGCTAAGGCCCGAGTTCTTTAGTGTGCTAGGGTTTCCTTTTCCCCAAGCTTGAACTTTTCTCTGTTGTATATGTTCTCTACAGAGCAGGGAGCAGTTTATCTTCATAATCTCAGTTCTAATTCAAGAGTATCCACAGCCCTTACTGTACCTTCTCCCAATCCTTAAATCAGGGCAGAGTACTATGACCCTGAGTGTTTTAGTTTGCCAAAGGGCTGATACAAATACCAGAAATTATGTACTAGTATTTTTATATTTCTGTAGGATAGATTCTTCAAAGTTTTATTCATGTGTAAAGGGGTATTCATATATCTAATTTTAACAGATCCTGCCATATTAACTTTCTAAAAGATTGTACCACTGCATTTGTATTGCAGCATCATACCCATTTCCCTAATTAGTATTATTCAAGAAGAAACCATTATTCATCTTTGCTGAGACCAGCTCAGCAATAGGTTTGCACAAAGGGAAGGCAACACAGAACTTAAGAAATAAAAGAACAGAAAGAAAGACGCCAAGACAAAAGAAAGATAGGACCAGAGGACTCAACTGCTTCTGGAACTGAGAGCCTTGACCCTAGTTTCCACATCGTATTTATGAGAAATTACAAAGCAGTAGTTATCTATGTTTACTTTCAACGCTGCTTGTTATTAAAGCTGCAACACCTGAAATACTAGGAACAGGCCATACAAAGTTCAAATGCCTCCTCACTCAAACAATTTTCGTGCTGACAAGACAATGTTCGGTCTAGTCAAGGTCGGTGTTCCTAAGCCCACACTTTTTATCTGCATTATGAAAACATTTCAACTTCAAGTCAGGTTCCCACGTTCAAATTCAAGCTATTTTCCCACACATCTATCTGATTGGCAAGTGCTGACCAGGTTGAGGAAGAAGGAGTTAGTGCTTTTGAGGGTCTTTGGGGAAATGCCACATGTTTGAATGGCAGAGAGATTCCTTGGACTCTCCCTATAGTCTAGATGCCCAAGAGCTGACTAGTTTGAAGAAAATTGCCTGGGTACCAAAAAGGCTAACTTTTGTGCTTGAGAAGCCACAAAGAAAAGTGGTCCTGAAACCATAATGGTTCAAAGCCATTCCCTCGCTCTTGTCCCTTCTCTCACTCCCTGAATAACCCATAAACTCTCCCATCTCCAGACTTTTGCCCAAGCATGCTTGTCCATCTCAGTTGCCATTCTTCTCCCAACCCATATGCTTGTGCCAAAGCCTTACTCTTATTTCAAGACCAAGCTCCACTTCCACCTCCTCCAAGAAGCCTCCAAATGCCTCCATTGTAATTTCTCTCTCACTCTACCATTTGCCTGAACAACACTAAGAACAACTATTACTATTCTTTTCAGTTAAGAGATAATGAGTACCAGGCATCATGCTATACACTTCATATACATTTATCATATTTACTCCTCAGTAACCTTATTTGGTAGGTTATTATCATTATTGTCTAAATTTTGAAGGACAGGAAACTAATGCTCAGAAAGGTGGAGTCACCAGCTCAAGGACACATAGTCAATAAGTGTTAGATCTGAGCTTTACATTCATTCAAGTTTTGCTGACTTCAAAGCCTAGCCTTGAGTCATCATCTAGTGCCACATAATAAAAAAAAAAAAAGAATTCTATTGAGCAAGCTCTTATTTTAAAAGCAAACTGGTTTGGGCCATTGCTTTGTAAACACTGCCTGCTATAGATGTATTTGTTTTCTACATTCTTCTAAGCACTCTTACCCACCAATGAATCTTATGAATGGAGCAAAGTTACCAAGTCTTACAATAAATGGCATGCAGAGTGATGTTACCCAAATTCAAGCTTTCTGCTGCTAATTTTTCACTGGGTTGGAAGCTTTAATTTAACTGTCAGACCCTGGGTCTTTTGCCAGCACTAATGGAGGACTGTGGCAATAATGGTAATTATTTCTAGATGCTGGTACCTCCTTCATTTACCTTCTGGTAGCAAATATTCAGCAGCTTCAAGCTAATTTCCTTTCTTATTTTCTTCATTAGTTTGCAAACTCCTACTGCCAACAAAAACAACCCGTCTGATAAAAATGTCAACATGGAGTGTTCAAAATATTAAAACTGTCAAATAAAAATTGTGTTTTTACAAGGCAGTCCAAATATGTCACATGTGGTAACTTTCCAAAGACAGATGGCATTAGGTCAAAAAGAAGTTGGGATTTTTTTTAACCCACAAAAACAAACCCCTTCCTGACAGATTTTTTGTAGGTACTGTTCTGATGCCTTGAAAATCTACTTGCAATCTTCTTTGGACAAATGTAATAAAAAATGCTGGAGTTAAATGTCCTTGTTTCAATTGGAGACCACAGATTTTCTGCCCATAATGAAAGTGATAGGGGAATTACTATAAAGAAACTGTTAAGATTTGGTTTACTGTTTATATGTCATTTCTTCCCACCACTAAACAATGCACAGAGAAAATGGGGCCTGTCAACCAACACTTATTATCAGAAGTTCTATTCTCTAACAAATCTCAGGGGCTGAACACCCTGATTCAAATTGCTAGGTAGCTACCCAAGTTGTAGATGGGAATAAAAGCAAGAAAGATAATTGAAAACCAGAGATGAAAAGTGGCTGACCTTGGGTGGGGCTGAGATTCAGAAAGAGACAAAACTTGAACCACAAATAGGTAATTTTAAAATGAAATCTTGGGAGGGAAGGGGAATCCTCACAAATGGAACACTTGGCCAAGTTAACACTGACATATTTACAGCACAAATTCAGAGAATAGAAGCCACTGAGAGGGGCCCTTGTCTTTCACTTAGCCCAATTCAAACAAAGCACAAGTGAGGGTGACAGTTAATGTGTGTATGTTATTGAAACCTACCCCCTCATTACAGAATTCCATCATCTCATTACAAATAGAAAGGAGAGTCAAGACAGTTTAAGATGAAAGAAAGGACAGAGTCACGTCTGGGAAAATACGCATGCAAGCACACACACGTACAACCACGTGTATTGTTTCTGTGTGTGTATGAGAGACAGAATTACAAAGAAAGATATCAAGGCAGACAAAAATAGAGGCAGAGATAAAGAAAGACAGTCATAGCCAGACAAACAAAAGACAAATAAAGACAGAGAGATAGACAGGGGCCTGAGCCAGACAGAAACAGAGAAATAGTACAATTGTATTTGTGAGAGACAATTGCTTATCTGCATATCCAGGTCTTCGTTATTATTTTGCTTATAGTTTTGAAATTTAAGTATGGCTTAGCAATGAGAAATAAAGAAATCGAGAGGTCATGTGAAAGTTCCAGAAAGAAGGCATTGGCGTAGGCAGGCAGGGCTCAACTCTCTCATAAAAACAACTGAAAAAGGGCCAAAAGCTGTCTGAGGGATCTGCTTTGGGGGTCAGCAGAAAAGAACAGTGCTACATAATCCCAGAAGGGGGAAGGACAGAGAGACAAAGAACCCAAAACAACAAATATGAATTACCAAGCCCCTGCAGCACCTGGAAAGGGCTCCCACCTTTCACCTCCAAGCTGGGATAAAACACTTGGCTTATGGCAGCCAGCTGAGAGGGGAACAGACACCACCCTCACTGTGAGCTGTTTCAAAGGAAAAGAGAAAGAGAGTCAGGGGGCTTCTATTCAGTGAATTTGGCCAGCAGAGCCCCACTTTGAATCTTGGCTGTGGCAGAACAAAACACAGGAAAGCAGGTACTGAAAGAAACAACTCCATGGAAAAGTG
The DNA here is from genome assembly GCF_030445035.2 of Dasypus novemcinctus. Taxonomy (NCBI): domain Eukaryota; kingdom Metazoa; phylum Chordata; class Mammalia; order Cingulata; family Dasypodidae; genus Dasypus; species Dasypus novemcinctus. Next base: position 60,408,571 of record NC_080695.1, read on the forward strand.
TGCTGACACACACCAACTCCTGGCTTGTCTGGAAAGTGCAAGGGGAAAAAGTGCTTATAGGTCTCACTCAACCTGAACTCCTGGGAGAAAATCTGCCATTAGCGATTCCCTGACCCAATTTTAATAACTTAAGCATGGCAATTTTAAAGACTTTGAAGAAGTTGAACCAAATATCAAAGAACAGCAGTGAAAAAATAATAGCAATAGGCAAGAGAGAGAAATTGGCCACCAGTGTAAATTCACTGACATATTTAGATGCCTAGACATCAGCAAAAAAAGTATAAGCCATACTAGGAAATAGGAAGAGATAGCTCAGCCAAAGGAACAAACCAAATATCCTGAAGAGATACAGAATTTTAAGACAATTAATGATAATCATATAATTCTCCTAAATCAATTCAAAGAATTTAAAGAGAATATGACTATAGAGATAAAGGAAATGATGTGAAGACACTGGGGGAGCAGAAAGAACAATTTGAATGCCAGAAAAGAAAAGTAACAGAGCTTATGGAAGTGAAGGACACAATAGATGAGATTTAAATACATTAGAGGTACATAAGAGCAAATTTGAATTGCTCGAAGACAGAGTTAGTGATTTCAAAGACAACATCTTAACTGGAAAAGACAGGAGAAGAGAATGGGAAAAAATGGAATAGGTCCTCAGGGAATTGAATGACGATGTGAAACATGCAAACATATGCATTATCAGTGTCCCAAGAGGAAAAGAGAATAGAAGAAGGGCAGAAAGAATATTTGAAGAAATAATGATCGGAAATTTCCCAACGGTGATGAAAGACATAAATATCAATAGCCAAGGACAATGCACCCCAAACAGAATAAATCTGAATAGACCTACCCTGAAATACCTATTACTCAGAATGACAAATATCAGAAATAATGAGAGGATTCTGAAAGCAGCAAGAGAAAAGCAAAGAATCACATACAATCCATAAGTGCCAATTGTTAACCTCTCATTAGAAACTAAGGAGGTAAAAATATGATGCACTTAAGCTACTGAAAGAGAAAAACTACAAGCCAAGAATTCTGTATCTGACAAAACTATTGGTCAGTGATGAAGGGGAGTTCAAAGTCTTCACAGTCAAACAAAAACAGATAGAATATGTTACCAAAAGACCAGATTTGCAAATGATACTAAAGGAAGTGCTGCAGCCTGAAAGGAAGAGAAAAGGGTGAGAGAAATAGATAAGAATGTAGAAATGAGATTATTAGGAAGGGTAAATAGGCATAAAATAGTACAATATGAAAACAGAGACCCAATGGAAAAAATGGATGAAGTAAGTAATACCTTTTCTGTAATAACATTGAATGTTAACATCTTAAACTCCCCTATCAAAAGACATAGACTGATAGAATGGATTAAAAAAATAGGAGACATCTATACACTGTCTACAAGAGACACACCTCAGCTATCAAGTTGAAAGTGAAAGGCTGGAAAAAATATTCCATGTAAATAGTAACCAAAACAGAGCTGGAATAACAATACTAATATTAAACAACATAGATTTTAAATGCAAACTGTTATAAGGGGTGAATAATTAATAAAAGGGGCAATTCAACAAGAAGGAATAACGATACTAAATATTTGCATGCCTAACCTGAGTGCTGCAAGATACTTGAGGCACACATTAGCAAAACTGAAGGGAGAAATAAATGTCTGTACAATAATTGTTGGAGACTTCAATACACCGTCTTTGTATTGAATAGAACGTTTTGAGAGAGAATAAACAAACAGGGAGCTTGAATAATATGATAAATGGACTAGACCTAATAGATATAGAGAGAGCATTATTCCCTAAAAACAGCAGGATATACACTCTTCAAGCACTCATAGATCCTTCCCCAGGACAGACCATATGTTGAGTCAGGCCCCAAGACCCAGTAATTTTAAAAGATTAAAATTACACAAAACACTTTCTCTGATCATAACAGAATAAAGCTGGAAGTCAACTATTGGACAGAAAATGCATACGTATATGGAGATTAAACAACACACTCTTAAATAATCAGTGGGTCAAAGAAGAAATTGCAAGAAAATTCAGCAAATATCAGGAGACAAATGAAAATGAGAACATAGCATATCACAACCTATAGGATACTGCAGAGTCAGTGCTGATGGGGAAATTTATAGCCCTCAATACTTATATTTTAAAAAAGAGTTATAACTAACTAACTGCACACCAGGAGGAACTAGAAAAAGGAAAGCAAACTAATCCCAAATCAAGCTGAAGGAAAGAAATAGTAAAGATCAGAGCAGAAATAAATGAAATCAAGAACAACAAAACAAAACAAAACAAAAAAACAGAGAGAATCAACAAAACCAAAAGGTGGTTCTTTAAAAAGATCAATAAAATAAAAAAAACTCTTAGCTAGACTTAAAAAAAAAAAAAGATAAGATGCAAATAAATAAAATCAGAAATGAGAGGGGGGACAATACCACTAACCCCACAGAAATGAGAGTGATCATAAGAGGATACTATGCCAAAAAGCTAGAAAGTGTACAGGAAATGGGCAAATTTCTAGAAACACAACAAACCACCTAGAAGAAACAGAAGACCTCAGCAAACCAACTACAAGTGAAGAGATTGAAAGAGCCATCAAAAAACCTCCAAAAGAAAAAAACAAACAAAAAAACAACCTCCTACAGATGAAAAGCCCAGCACCAAATGATTTCACAGGTGAATTGTACAAATCATTCAAAAATAATCTAATAACAATCTTGCTCAAGCTCTTCCAAAAAACTGAACAGGAAAGAACACTCTCAAACTCATTCTATGAAGCCAGTGTGACCCTAAAACCAAAACCAGGTAAAGATACTACAAACAAACAAACAAAAAGGAAATTATAGACCAATATCTCTAATAAATATAGAAGTAAAAATCCTCAAGAAAATAATTGCAAACAGAATCCAAAAGCACAGTAAAAGAATTATACACCATGATCAAGTGTGCTTTATCCCAGGTATGCAAGGGTGGTTCAAATAAGAAAATCAATTAGTGTAATAAATCACATTGATAATTGAAGAAGAAAATTCACATGATCCTCTTGACTCAGAAAAGGTATTTGACAAAATATAGCACACTTTCTTGATAAAAGCACTCCAAAAGATAGGAATAGAAGGACATTTTCTTACTATGGTAAAGTGTGAAGGAGCGGGTTGGTAACAGAACTGTGACCCCTAGGCAGAGGGATCCTGAGTCAACCAATAGGGTAAGGGATCCTGAGTGAACCAATAGGATAAAAGATTTTTCAACCAATAGGCTCCATTACCCTAATTAATAAACAGCCAATCAACACATCTCAGTAAGGATATCCTATTAACATAAAATGCTAATCTAGTCTCCAAACCCTAACCAATGCCTTCACGTGGGTCCAGTGATTGACCAATCAGAGCATCACAACTTGGGGCTCCACCTCCGGGGCAGCAACACAGTGAACCTGTATCAAGAGCAGCCCCAAAGCCCTGAGCACACTTCCATCTTTGCCGGTGAGACGAACATCGATCTGCAATGCCAAGCTGAGCTGTAACGCCAAGCTGAGCTGTAACACCAAGCTGCGTGCTTTCCTCTTCACCCCAGGAGCGCTTTCACCAGCACCTCAGCCAGGCTTGAGCTGTAACACTGAGGGCATTTTCACCAACGCCTCAGCCAGGTTTGAGCCACAACACTGAGCTGCAGTCAAATAAACCTTTGACTGTACTGAGGATGTGTTTCTGAAGTTCATCCAAACGAAAGAATAAAAGTGGCGATAACAAAGAGCATATATGAAAAACCTACAGTTGGCCTTGTACTCAAAGATGAAAGACTAAACTTTTTCCCATGAGATCAGGAACAAGAAAAGGATGTCCACTGTCACCTCTGTTATTCAATATTGTGCAAGAAGTTCTAGCTAGAGCAATTAGGCTAGACAAAGAAATAAAAGGCACCCAAATAGAAAAGGAAGAAGTAAAACTTGCACCATTTGCTGACAATATGATCCTGTATTTGGAAAACCCTGAAAAAATCCAGAAGAAAGCTATCAAAACTAATAGACAAGTTCAGCAAAGTGGCAAATACAAGATTAATATACAAAAATCAATAGCATCTCTATACAATACTGATGTACAATCTGAAGAGGATATCAGGAAAAAAATTCCATTTTTAATAGCGACTAAAACACTAAAATATTTAGGAATAAACTTAACCAAGGACATAAAATACCTTTATTCAGAGAACTACAAAACATTGCTAAAAGAAACCAAAGAAGACTTAATTAAATGGAAGGACACTCTGTGCTCATGGACTAGATGACTAAATATCACTAAGATGTCAGTTCTACCCAAATTGATTTATAGATTCAATGCAATCCCAAAAAAAATCCCAAGTCTTCTTTTGCAGAACAGGAAAAGCCAACTATTAAATTTTATTTGGAAGGGGAAAGGGCCCCAGATAGCCAAAAATGCCTTTAAAAAGAACAAAATTAGAGAACTCTCACTTCCTGACTGACTTTAAAGCATATTACTTAGGTACAGTGGTAAAAACAGCATTGTACTGGTATAAAGACAGACAGATTGACCAATGAAACTGAATCAAGAACTCAGAAATAGACTTTCACATCTGTCATTTTTAGAGCATTTTCATTATTCCAATAATAATAATAAACAAAAAAGAAACAAAAAACCTCATTACCTCTCAATTTCTCTCTTCTTCCTCTGTCATACATAGCTGCTGTTCTGTTTCTATCTCTAATTTATTTGTACTTATATTTTGTAAAAAAAAGTCTTATATATGCAACATCACACATATTCATATTTTGCATAGGTTTCACTATGTTAAACAGTCCCATGTCACATTTTTGAGTTTTCATTCTAGTAATAATAAATGACCTTAGACTTGCCCCTGTCAACTACTATCACACTCATATAACAGCTCTGTCAGATACAAATACTATGATGTCCTTCCACCATTTCTATTCATTTCCAAAGATTTACAAACAACCTTTTACAAATTCTGCACAGATTAATCCTCCACTTGCCATTCTCTACCCTCATTCTATTTTCTGGTGACCTATATTCTAATAATTAAATCCATGAGTTTACACAGTATATTTAGTTCATAATAGCACAATCATACAGTATTTGTCATTTTGTACCTGGCTTGTTTCATTCAACATAATGTCCCCCAGGTTCATCTATGTTGTCATATACTTCACAACTTCATTTCTTCTTAACACTGCATAATATTCCATCATGTGTATACACCACGATTTGTTTATCCATTCATCAGTTGTAGACACCTGGGTTGTTTCCAACTTTTGGCAATTGTGAATAATGTCACTATGAACTTTGGTGTGCAGATGTCTGTTTGTGTTACTGTTCTCAGTTCTTCTGGGTATATATCCAGTAATGGTATTGCCGGGCCACATGTTATGTCTATATTCAACTTCCTTAGGAACTGCCAAACAGTCCTCCACAGTGGCTGTACCATTCTGCATTCCCATCAACAGTGAAAAAACATTTCTATCTTTCTACATCCTCTTTAACACAGTTTTTCAACTTTTTAATAGTGGCCATTCTAATAGGTAGTAGATGATATCTCACTGTAGTTTTGATTTGCGTTTCCCTAATTGCTAGTGATATAGAAGTTTTTCATGTGCTTTTTTCACCATTTGTATTTCTTCTTTGTACAGTTGTCTAAGTCTTTTGCTCAGTTTTAATTGGGTCATTTGCTTTATTATTGTTGAGTTGTGGTACTTTTTACATATCATGGCTATTAAACTCTTATCTGACATGTGATTTCCAGATATTTTCTCCCATTGAGATGGTTGCCTTTTGACAAAGACCTTTGAGGTGCAAAAGTGTTAACTTTTGAGGAGGTCCCATTTATCTCTATTTTCTTTTGTTTCTTGTGCTTTGGGTGTAAGGTTTAAGAAAGTACAGCCTACTGCAAGACCTCGAAGATGTTTTCCTACATTTTCTTCTAGTAGTTTTATAGATTGCCACTTTTATACTTAGGTCCTTGAACCATTTTGAGTTAATTTTTAAATAATGTGTGTGAGATAGGGGTCCTCTTTATTTCTTTTGATTATGGCTATCCAGTTCTCATACCACTATTTGTTGAATAGACTGTTGTGGTCCAGCTGGGAGGTCTTGACTGCCTTGTCAAAAATCACTTGACTGTAGATGAAAGCTCAACTATGTGATTATACTGAATACCAGTGACTGTACACTTTGAATGAATTTATGCTTTGTTAATATGTATTAATAAAATTGATTTGTTGTTAAAAAAGTTAACAGCAATTATACTAGTGAGGTGCCTCCCAACTGTTGGAGGATGGGAGGGAAAGACCATTTTATCTTACGTGTTTCCATATTATTTGAATTTTTACAAGGTTTGTGTATTACTTTTAAAAAATTGTATATATATCTCATATTAAAAAAAGAAGTCATGTGAGATCATTAAATGCTCAGTGAAATGAGAGAGATTTCCAACTGCCCAAGAGGAATTCCTGGAAAAAAGTTAGAAATCCTAGTTCACTACAATGATTTCAAAATCTCATTGCTTTTTTTAAAGAGAAGTTGTCAGTTTACAGAAAAACTATGCATAAAATACAACATTCCCAATACCTTCCCACCTACTCACAATATTAACTCCTTGCATTAGAGAGGCGCCTTTGTTACGATTAATAAAAGAATATCATTTTAATTGTATGATTAACTATATTCCATGATTTACATTTGGGTTTAGTACTATGTGCTATTGTTTTTATAATTTTTATTCCAGTAACATATATACAACCTAAAATTTCCCTTTTAAACCACATTCAAGTATATAACTCAGAGCTGCTATTTATGTTCACAATGTTGTACTACCATCAAGCTTCTAAGGTCTAAAGTGTTTGGATTCCTGCGTGGTATTCTGCCTCTTATTTATATGAAAAGCATATGCATATAAAAGCAGCTTACAGTTCCTAGGTGCTTACTATGTGCAGGCACTTCTTTAAGAAATTACATAGAGTAACCCATTTAATCTTAATTACAACTGTAGGAGGTAGGTACTACTATTAGCATCCCCATTTTACACACGAGGAGACAGTTCACAGAGTGATTAAACAGCACATCCAAGGTGACACAGCTGGAAGCTTTGGAGTCAGTCCTCTTAATTACTGCACCGTCCTGATCCCCTGCTATACTGTACTGCATGTATGTGTATTTCTATATATTCCGCAAAAGGAGAGTACCATGAAAATTTCCAGAGAAATAAAATACCATATTCAGAAAATGTATTTTAAGTCAATTTCCCAGTCATTGCTGGATTAAGCCCAGTTAATCAGCTTTCTTCATGGTAGAATTCCTCACCTACACTACACTAACGTGCATTGTAATTCTCCAAGAGAATTTGCAACATCTTGTAGACCTTCTTGAACATGGAATATTTTTCCCCTGCAGATTCACCTAATGATAAAGAATTGGTGGGCGGGAAACGGACTTTGGCCCAGTGGTTAGGGCGTCCGTCCACCATATGGGAGGTCCGCGGTTCAAACCCCGGACCTCCTTGACCCGTGTGGAGCTGGCCATGCGCAGTGCTGATGCGCGCAAGGAGTGCAGTGCCACGCAAGGGTGTCCCCCGCGTGGGGGAGCCCCACGCGCAAGGAGTGCGCCCGTGAGGAAAGCCGCCCAGCGTGAAAAGAAAGAGCAGCCTGCCCAGGAATGGCGCCGCCCACACTCCCCGTGCCGCTGACAACAACAGAAGCGGACAAAGGAACAAGACGCAGCAAATAGACACCAAGAACAGACAACCAGGGGAGGGGGGGAATTAAATAAATAAATAAATCTTTAAAAAAAAAAAAAAAAAGAATTGGTGGGCAACATTGATATAGATGATCTTTGAGATCTCTCCCAATTCCAAGACTCCCAAAGTCCTTGATTCCTTACTTAGTGTCTATAAATAAAGATGATTTTTAGAAGACAAAAATGAAAAGTATCCCTTTAAAAACAGAAATAAAATAAGTCATATTCTATTATTAATTTAACAACTAAGTATCAAGCATTCACTTTATAACAGAAAAACCTGTTCACAATAGCAACTAGACCTGGAGTTCAAATTTGGGTGCAGGGGGAATGGTAAAGTTACAGACAGTAAGTGAATACCAAATAAACAATACAATCAGGGACGAATAAGTAAAATGAAAAACATGATAATATAGAATAAGGGGTAGAAAGTGACAGGAGTTATTTTCCTATATAGGAAAGTTAGGGAAGGCAACATTTGAGGAAGTGATATTTGAGTAGAGTTCCCAGTGAGTTTAGGGAGTGAACCATATTATTACAGGGGAAAGTGTCCAAGGCAAATGAAGAACAGGTACAAAGGTCCTGAGGCCGGTGTTAACATGCATGAGGCTCCCAAAGAGGTCAATATGGATGGAGGATTGTCACAAGGGGAAAGGGTGAGAGAGGTTAAGAGAGGAGTCAGGAACCAAGTAGCCATGTAGGGTCTTCAAACCATAAGAAAATCTTGGTTCCTTTGCTCTTACCATATGGTCAGTTAAGGGGCATAGAAGGAAGGAAAGAAAGACCTTACCTTATTGTACAATGAGTCTTGAGAACCAGTTTTTCCCAGGAAGAAAGGCAGGCAGTATTGACTCTAAAACAGTGTCCAAAAGGGGAGTAACAAAGGAACCTAATCGCTAAGGTACTTGAAAGAACAAATTATAAAGTAGACACTTTGGGCAGAGTGTAGCACCCTGCAGTGGAAAGATGGATGTGAGATTCATAGGGCAGTGTTGAGACCTGTAGACCTAAGATCACAGCCCTGGTAATTCGTTAAATGAAATGTGAGGTGTGGGTATGGGTGTATATACAGTTTCTGATAATGAGTTTAGAGACACTCTTTTAAAATTTAATTATGAAATTTTTCAAATGCAAAGGAAGGCATGGGTTGCCTCCACTTCCTCACTTCCCATTCACTCTTTTTTTTTTTGAGATTTTTATTGTTTATTATCTTTTTTTTTAAAGATACATGGATCACACAAAGTGTTACATTAAAAAATATAAGAGTTTCCCATACACCCCACTCCTCACACCCCCCACTCTTCCCACATCAAAAACTTCTTTCATTAGTGTGGTAAATTCATTGCATTTGATGAGTACATTTTGGAGCACTGCTACAAAGCATGGATTATAGTTTATGTTGTAGTTTACACTCTCTCCCAGTCCATTCAGTGGGTTATGGCAGGATATATAGTATCCTGCATCTGTCCCTGCAATATCATTGAGGACAACTCCAAGTCCTGAAAATGCCCCAGTATCACACCTCTTTTTCCCTCTCCCTGCCTTTGGCAACTCCTGTGGCCACTATCTCCACATCAATGATATAATTTCTTCCATTGCTAGAGTTACAATAAGTCTATAGTAGAATACCAGTAAGTCCACTGTAATCCATATTTTATTCATCCATCCTGAGGACCTTGGGATGGCGATGTCCACTCCACCTCTAAATCGAAAGGGGGCTTAGATCCCACATGGCTGATGGATGCGATTCTCCTGCTTGTAGTTGTAGACTCTCTTGATTCCCTGCTGTGGTGGATGACCACCCTCACCTCCCTGTTAGCTGACCTGGGTAAGTCCAATGAACTAGATAGTAGGTGTTGCAATTCTGCTGAGGCTCAGGGCCCAGCTGGCACATGGACAGTTCAGAGATTCAAGTCTCCTGAGCATACACCAACCCCAGTACCAATCACAAGTTTAGTAAAAGTGACAGAAGAGGCATGTGTAGAGAAGTCTCATCGGAGTCCAACTCCATCACACTCAGGAGCACAAATTTCACATTCACTCTTTAACCTCACTTTAGCCCTCTTCCCTTCCCTGTTTCACAGAAACTTCTCTTGCCAACATTACCAAAGATCTCCATGTTGTCAAACCCAATGCACATATTTTGGTCTTTATGTTACAGCACTTGCCCAAAGCCTGCTTTAAGCACCTGTCTCTCTTGGTTTTTATAAGCTATTCAGTCGTTCTCCCACTGCCCTGACCATGAATCAATCTGCTGCTCCTCCTCCTCTACATGACTCTAAAGATGAGTTGCTCAGGGTTTGGTTCCTGGATCCTTCCAATTCCTTTTCTTCTCTTCATTTTCTGAGCTATACTCCCAATTAATCCAAAGGATCTCAGAGTTGGACTCAGCCAGGTAATTTGACCATTATAACTGCCTGTTTACTGGCTGAAATATGAGAGCAAACGGAGTCTCTGTGTCACCTGAGGGAAGGAACATGATATGGTCTTGGGCAGGTGATACTGGAGAGCGGGAAGACCAGGATACAAAGGACCTTTAGCCATTTTGTTGCTTATCACAACAATTTGACACAAAAGTTTGACAATCAAGTTCTGAATATTTGTTGATGAACTGCTTGTAAAGATGCTGTGATATGAGCAGCTGTATTGAAAAAATAAGAAAAGTGTTCTTGGCTCCAGTTTTCAAAGCATCCAGAATTACTGGTGATTTCTCAGCTGGCCTCTAGACCACCAGCAAGAAAACACCAACGATTTTTTAATTTAAAAAAGTGTTAATTAGAGGCAATCTTTAGGTAGAGGCAGGCTCCCTGCTCATCTTTATTTTATACTGTGAATTCAAACATACTGTGAATTAATAAACCTACAATTTTTATTTCATTCAAAACCATTCTTTTTTTTCCCTTAATTATTCCAGGATGAAGTTTCTTTAACTCATCTGCATTAGTTGAGAATTTTATCTGGAGCACATGAATATCAAAGAACACCTTTGAACTTTTTCAAAACTCATTCCTTCTACTGTAAAAAGAATTCCAAGTTAAAAATAAGATAAAATCTATACAGGAAATTTTCTAGCTCAGTTTTCTTACCCAAGTTTAGGGAGACTTGGACTCTTAATTTAAATGATAATGGATGGATAGATTAGATAGATAGATAGATAGATAGATAGATAGATAGATAGATAGATAGATAGATAGATCAAAGGAATGATCAACAGATAGACAAATATGTTAGACACGATCAACTGTGTCCAAGTACAAAAGAAAACACAATAAAGACATAGTTTCATTTCATCTTCACAGCAACGCTATATGGGTCACATGGCTTCTGACAACATTTTACATAAGCAAACTGAGCCTGAAGGTTGTTGAGTAATTTGCCCGAGGTTACTCGCTTGAAAATGGAGGCACCACTGATATTGAGGAGTAGGAGGAGGATGAGAACATCAATTACCACAAGGACAATAACAGCCAAATTTTAAAGTTCCTGTGTGGTAGGCACCATGCTCAGTATTTTATATGTAAGTCATTTAGGTACCAACAATCAATCTTTAATTATCACTATTTAAAGAAAAGAAACCAGGGTCCAGAGTAGTTAAGTAACTTGGCCTAGGTCATACAGTTATAAGCAGAAGTACTGTAACTCAAATGCAGATCCATCTGACACCAATGGCCAAGACTTTTCCAGTGTACCATGCTTTGTCTCTACTGGCTTGGTCTTTCGAAATTTTTTTAACTATTGGAGTCAAAAGCCATCAACTTGTGCAGACTTCAGAAGTCTGTTAGACAGTTTGTGAATCTATTTTTGCATTGTTCTTTGTGTGGATTGCTTAAAGAAGTCATGGATCTAGGGCATCCAAAAGGCTCACAAATATTTCCTGGGTATTATAGTTTCAGATTTGAGTAAGTAAGAGCCTCTTTTAAGTGTAAATACCACTGGAATTTGTTAAGCCTATTGGAAAGTCACACCTGAGTTTTAACAGCTGGATAATCCAATTTATACTTGAGTAGCATACTATGGGGTATTGTAACCATGGTAGAATGGAACATTTTCTTCTTTTCCTTCAGTGTGGGAAATGACAGAGTAGAAAAAGAAGGAAAATATAGGGTAGATTTTTTGTGAAATAAGTTTTTTTTAAAGAATAGTTTTAGATTAACAGAAAAAACATGAAGGTAGTACAGAATCCCCATTTATATCCCACTCCAAGGTTCCCTATTACCGTCATCTTGCATCAATATGGTGCATTTGTCACAATTAGTGAACCAATATTGATATATTATTAATTAAAATCCATATGTTATTCAGATTTCTTTAGTGTTTACTTATTGTCCTTTCTCTGTCCCAGGATCCCATATAGATACCTTGTTACATTTAGTTGTCTTGTTACTTCTCTTAGCTGTGAGAATTTCTCAAACTTTCCTTGTTTGCAATGACCTTGACAATTTTGAGCAGTACTGGCTGGGTTTTTTGTAAACTGTCCCTCAGCTGGGATTTGTCTGATGTTTTTGTCATGATTAAACTGGGATTGTGGGTTTACAGGAGAATGAACATAGAGGTAAAGTGCCATTCTCATCACATCAAATCAAAGATACATACTGTCAAACAAATTATCACTGTTGAGGTTCACCTTGATCAACTGAGATATTATTCATCAAGTTGATCCACTGTAGAGTTACTATTTTTCTCCTTTTCCATACTGCACTCTTTGGAAGGAAGTCACTATGTGCAGCCCATACTTAAGGAGTGGGATTGATGCTCTCCCTCCTTGAGGGGGGAATATCTACATGAATTATTTTGAATTCTTCTGTACTGGAGATCTGTCAGTTCTTTCCTATTTATTTGTTAAACTGTTATCACTATGGATTTATGAATTTTCTTTTTATATTTTGAGTTATAATCCAATATTAATCTACTATACTGTTGAAATTATTCCAACTTTAGCTACAGGATGCTCTTTCAGTTGTCTCTTTCGTCCCTTTGTCAAACTCCCAGAACTCTGTGTGTGTGTATGTGTATTAAGAACCTCTTTACTTTCTTGCTCTACAAGATGCTCCAGGCTTATCTTGTGTATTTCTTGCCCTCGTTTCTTAATCAGCCATTTCTCCAAGGAGCCCTGGTTTCCTTTATTGGATAATGATATTAAAAACCAAGATACAGGCACTAGGAATACTTATTGCTACTGGGGTATCATTAGTTTTAGGTTCTCTTAACTGAGCAAGGAAATATGTGTGTTTAGTAACTTTATATGTACACATAATGATAAGTGTTTATATGTAAACTGTATATAAACTGTATAGGTACTTATATTATATCCACACTGATACCTAGGTATTTATTTTTAAATATTGATGTTCAAAGCCAAGCCCAATGCAATTGAATTAGACTCTGTACACAAGGTTAGGGGAAACAGTGGATGGGCAAAGGTGTAGCCAGAAGACCCTGGTAAAAATCTGAAAGCTCTCCATAATTTTCAAATATATAACGTCTTAAGAATCACCAATAGAAACAAATAGCAGATGTGAAGGCAATATGAGCTTCTTCTGGGAAGTTACATATTAAAATGATCAATAAATGAAAAATTTATTGCAAGTATTTTCCTACTCTCTCATACATTCATATTCTCAGTTTTCCTAAAATTTTTAATTCAATATGCATTTATCAAAACCAGCCACAGCAACATTAATACATTATACATGAGGGGAGATGGAGTGGTCCTAATCTTGAAAAGAAGGAAGGTGAGAGAAAAGGTCCACATATATGAAACTGATCCACAAACAACCTGGGGCATCATTTTATTCATAAGTCCCAAGGAGATTTGGAATTATCAAAAGACAGGGGATACCTTTGATTTGAAAAGTACTGTGCTAGGTACGTGTATTAGGACACATTATAATAGCAATATTCACAATTTAAAATAACAATAAATTGAAAATAAACTGAAACAAATAAAACAAACTGTATGTCAAGTCATGCAAAGAATTATTTTGGCCTTTGATACATAATATTCTGAATTTCCAAATGGCATCTATCCTTAATTTAAAAGGAACTTAAACTGTTTCCAAGCATTAATAATAGCATTAATAATTCTATTGTAGATCTCATTTTGCATTATGTACACACACATATAATGCATTCACTATATATATATATAATATAAATGTCATTCTGTACCTTGATTTCCAGCATAAGAGAAAATAAATACAAATATAAAATCAACATGTTTTAGGGAGTTCCAGAAGATGGCATCAGAGTAGGCAAACAGGGCTCATAAAAACAATGGAGAAAGGGCCAAAAGCTGTTCAAGGGATCTGCTTCAGGGTCACACCAGAACAATGCTGCTAACTCCCAGAAAGGCAAGGAACAGAGAGGCAAAGAACCCAAAACAACAAACGTGTGTTACCAAATCCATGCAGTAGCCAGGAAGGGCTCCCATCTCCCACCCTCAAGAAACTAAGCCTGGATAAAACCCCTGGCTCACTGCAGCCAAATCAGAGGAGAACTGTCTTCTTCCCTATCAGCTGTTATGAGGGAAAAGGGAGGTTAAGTCGGAGGGCTTCTCTTCCGTGAATTTGTCCAGCAGAGCTTGCTTTGAATCTTGGCTCTGGCCAGACCAGAAACACTGGAAAGCGGAGGTTGAAAGAAACACCTCCATGGAAAGGTATGCCAACAGGTGCCACCAGCTGACTGGTCAGGAAATTGCAAGGAGAAAAAGTGTTTTTAGGTCTCTCTTTAGCCCCCTGGGAGAAAATCTGTGCCCAATTAGTGAGTCACTGGCCTGATTTTGATAACTTAAGATGGGCAATTTTAAAGACTTAGAAATTTCTAAGTTGAACCAAAAATCAAAGAAAAGCGGTGGAAAAAAAAAAACCCACTAGGCAAGAAAGAGAATTTGACCATCAGAGTCCAACCAACATATTCAGATGCCTAGACATCAGCAAAATTTACAAGCCATAGTTGACAACAGGAAGAGATGACCCAGCCAAAGGAACAAAATGTTTTCATTTCCCGAGCTGTTATAACGAATCCCATACACAATGGGTTAAACAATGCGAATTTATTGGCTTATTGGCTTATAGTTTTGAAGCTTTTAAGAATTCCAGTGAATCACTGTCCAATGAAAAGTTCTATCACTTTCCAAGGAGGGACATTAACATCCATAATGCTTTTACTCTGTTCATTAATAGCAGATGCCGTTTCCAAAGCACATATGATACATCATGCTTTCTCCTATGTTCTTTGCTGTCTCATTTAATTCTCATAACAACTCTGTAAGTATTTTAAAACCCACTTAGATAAGAAAATAGATAAGAAAATTAAAACTCAAGGGTGTGAAGAAACTTGGCCAAGGCCAAAAAACATTTAGGTTTTTTTTTCAATTAACCAAAAAATTTTTTTTTCAAAAACAATACACAGGCCAAACAAAGCACACGTCTATGACAATTTCAGTCCTCCAGTTTCCAGTTCAAGATCTCTGCTACACTCCATTTTACTGCCAAAGGTACCTCTTACTAAAGTCCTTTTCTGACTCCTCAGCCAAAAAGGTAAAGGTTCTGAAAATCCTGTGTTCCTTAGCATGCAACAAAAATGAGCCCTATTCTTCACTTGATATCAATGTGGGCTAAGGGTGGGAGGCTCTTTGTCTCTTCAGAGATAACCTTAACCTAAACTGTCTGTCCTGACTTGTGGGTGTGGAAAGGTAAGAGGCTGCAGTCCTACTCTTGGTGACCATGGCAACGACTCCAGTCCCGGGAGGCCATTTAGCAATGCAAACTCTATATACATACCAGTCAGTCCAGGGAAACTCTGATGGTGGTGATGCGGAAACTTAAGGGAACTTGGACTTGGCCTCGAATGGGAAATATAATATAGCCTGTGCATAAATTCAAAATCATCTAATTCTGTACCCAAGTGTGCCTAGCCTCTAGAAATCCAGTTAAGTGATATGGGCTTTGAATGTTCAGAAAGAATGTAAGACTGAATGTGTATTCAAGGTTGCATCCAGACAGAATGTGGGCAAGGTGCTAATTCAAGCTCACCTGAAATGTGGGCAATATGTTAATTCAAAACCTACCTGGTACTCAGGCAAAGACTTAACTAACAAAGAAAGTAGTTTTCTTTGATAACAGCACCATTTGACTTCCCACCCTGTATAAAAGGAACTTGAAAATCTTGTTGGGGGGGGGGGGGGGGCTCGGGTTCGAAACAGAAACTTCCCGAGTCCGGCCGGCCGTCAATAAACCATTTTTCCTTCTCAAAATCATTCTTGAGTCCTGGCCTTTCTATACCCAAATAGTTGAACCTAGTATCAAATTCTACAACAATATTAAGTGGCCAACTTATACTTGGAAATACACATTTCTTTGACAATTACAACATATATGTATCCAATGCATGTGTGCATGCATGTGCACACATATACACACACACACTTCTTTGTGTGTATGACTATCTGCAAGTATAAGTACAAGTTGAAAAAAGCATTTTAAAGCCAATGAATGCAGTTGTAATGTCAGTTTTTTCCACCTTATGAAAACTTTCAGAAGACTCAAAGGTTGGGAGAGGGTATTAATGATCCTTTTAAATTAATCATTTAAAAACATAAATCAAGCAGATGCTGAAAAAAAATATATCAGACAGCACCAAAGGATGTGCAATGTGCAACATTAGTAAGGCAAATAGTAGCTAATAATTATTAAATAAAAACTCTATGCCTGGGACTATTCTGAGCACTTTTTTTAAAAGATTTATTTTATTTATTTCTCCCTACCCCCTCATTGCTTGCACTTGCTGTGTCTGTTCATCTTTCGTGTTTCTTTAGGAGGCACTGGGAACTGATCCCAGAACCTCTGATGTGGGAGAAAGGCACATAATCACTTAAGCCACCTCCATTCTCTGCTTTGTTGGGTCTCTCATTATGTTTTTCTACTTGTGTCTTTTGTTGTGTCATCCTACTGCATCAGTTCATTGTGCCTATCTGTCTCACCAGCTCACTTTCTTGCTTGTTCTCTCTAGGAGGCACCAGAAACCTCCACTCCCTGCTTTGTTGTGTCTCTTATTATGTTTTTCTTCTTGTATCTCTTGTTGCATCATCTTGTTGTGTCAGCTTGCCACGCCTGCCCATCACAACAGCTCGCAGTCTTCTTTAGGAGGCACTGGGAACAAAACCACAGACCTCACCTCCATGTGGTAGGCAGGAACTCAATCACTTGAGCCACATCTGCTTCCCTATTCTGAGCATTTTTCGTGCATTAATCTATTGAATCCTCACTACATCCCTATAGGAAGTTTGTAATATTATCACCATTTTACAAAAGATAAAGTGGAAGCAGAAAGACTGTTAGTACCTTCCCCAAAGTCAAACAGCTGAAAAAATGAGTTTCCCTTCCCATATATGACCCTCCAGTCCACCAGTTCCCCTCCCAAAAACCACCACCATGATCAATTTCTTATGAGCTTTCTGAAAATATTCTGTGCGTATACAAGTACTATTCCTTTGTTTGGAGGAGATTAAACATAGAATAATGTAACCAATACCTATGTGTTCCACATCTAAAATTAACAAAAAATGATCAGTGATAGTTGACTGTGATTGCATTTAAATTTTAAAAATAAATAACTAAAACATCACTCAGCATGGTTTAAGTCTCCCTTTTAAACCCCCCTTCATAATCCCATTTACCCTTCCTGGTGACTGTTATCTTGACTCAGATGAGCATCCTTCTCATCCGTGTTTTTATTCTAGATATCACTAAAATGGTGAGCATATCTCCCTAAACAACGCATAGTATTGTTTTTTGTGTTTTTATCTACTTAAAAGTTTCTTTCTTCAAGTTCAATTTTCCCTTGACATTTTTGGAGATTTTTTCTTATTTACAAATATTGAGCTCAACCATTTATCATTGCTTCTCTACAGTATTCCACTGCATAAATAAACCACATTTTATTTATCCATCCCCCTACTCTGATGAGACATATTAATACATTTTTAAAATATTTCTTATGCAGGTGAAATTTACATAACATAAAATTCACCAGTTTAACTATATTTAAGTGTACAATTTTATAGAGGCTAAATTTCAAAACAAATTGAGAACCTCTGACTTGAAATAACATAAGTGGAAAAAGATGCATTCATGGATACCATTTACCCTGACTTTTCTGTCCTTCCAAGTTATCTCTCCAAACTCCCCAAACCCAAATACCTCACAATCTCCTCAAGTCATCTCCTGCTTCCTTTCTTCTACCTAGCTCAAAGCAATAACTACATACCTGCCTTTGCAAAGTCTAAATGGAACTATCAATCTGGATTGGTCTTTCTGCCCAAAATGGAGCACAATTCTCTTTAAATGTCGGTTGTACAACTGAGCCTAGCAGGCATGTTAACCCACTGGCCCTGATGAGAAGTACTGGGAAGAGTAAGATTTCCACATAGTATACAAATTCTGCATCTGGACATGGATATGGATACAGAGAAGCCAAACCATAACTCCCTGTTTCAGACCCAGGAAGTAAATCAAGCATTTGCCTCTAGGATGGAAAGCACTGCTTCTCGATTTGTTTGTGAAAACTGCCTCTCATAAATAAGGGATCAAACTAGAAATGCAAATAAAAACTGCTGCAGTCTGAGCTGGGTCAGCCAGAAAGGGAATGTGGTGAATTATAAATCCTCCAAGAGAAGAGGAAAGTCTGTACAATGACCTGAGGTAAAGCCATGGCAACGAAGGAAGAGCCTTCACCATCCAAGAGCCTTCACCATCCAAGAGCCAAAGGATTCTGCAGCCCAGAGGCTTTCCTACAAACAGGAATGCACACCCAGTTAAGTTCAGCTATCACTTTGACCAAATAATTTCCTGAATTGAGCAGTTGTCTGACTAAACCAGGTCTGGCTTTCCACTCAGCCCCAGCAGGAAACAACATGTCATAGACAAGAACAAGAACTTTAGAGTCAACGGATACCTGGTTTCGAGTTCTACTTAACATCACTACAAATTACTTACAAAGGTCACTTTGGCAATGAATTTAACCCACGTATATCTACTTTTTAAATCTGTAAAATGGGAATAATAATACATTTCTCCTAGGCTTCTTATGAAGATTGTTGGAAAGAATATGTGTTGCATGCTTTCCATATACCAGGCACTGTGCTAAACTTACATAAATTTCCCGACAAACAGTGATGTGGGTACTGTTTTTACCTCATATTATAAACAAGGAAGAGGAGTTACAGAGAAGTTAAGCAACTTGCCTGCCCAAGTTCACACAGCTAATGAGAGGTGGACAAGATAAAATATGTAACACTTAGCTGCTTCCAGGCAGTAGGAAGACTTTCAATAAACGCTTCACCCTCACTCTGTAATTTTCACTGCCACTAATAACCTTTGGGTTTAGGCAGCAAGAGGCCCCTTTAAAATGTAAATATTTTAACTAGGACAAATAGCACATCAAACTATATCAGCCATGAAATCCAATTAGCTTAACATCTTGTTTTCTAAACTTCCCTGAAGACAGAACACACCTGGGGCATCTGATGTCTCTACCCACTTCCCAAGCCCCAGCCCTGGAGATTCTGAAGTAATGGGTTGGGATAGGACTTGGGAATTTGAAATTTTCACAAGCACCTCAGGTGATTCTGATCCTCAAGGAAGCTAAAGAAATTGGCATATTTACTGGAGCCAACAGAGAGGAGACCTGTGGGAATTACACACCCATTCAAAGAGCACCATAGAATTATACAGTTTCAAGAACGAACAGCAGACCAATTTAATCCCATCCTCTCATTTTACTGATGAGTTCCAGAGTCCCACTGAGAGAAAGTGACTTGCACAAGGACACACAGATTTGGAATTTGAACCCAAGATTCCCTGACACTTTCAGGGTACAGTTCCCTGAATTCTAACATATTCAGGATCAGCAAATTCTGGTTGGGGTAAGGGGTACGGAGCTAGAAGTGATTAAGAACACTGGGATAAGTTTGGATGGGAAAGCTGTGTGAATGGCCCTGAACAGACTGGGAAAAAGCAAGAGAGAAAAATGAGAAATAAAATTATTTCTGATTTTGTTTTGAAAGCCCTGACTTTCTTGTCTTCATTCATATTTATATTCCCCCTCACGCTTGCCTCCCCCTCTCTCCTCCACTTTTCCCTTTCATCTTTTTCTTTCTCTACTCTTTTTGTTCTTGCTGCACCTTATTCATATACATTTCCAGCAACCTACAAGGATCTGTCTCTCTCTTTTGTTTGCAGAAAGCCCAGTTTTCATATTTAATGCCTGAAAAGGGTCAGTCTTTTCTTTCTCAGGGTCACCCCATTCAGAAAAAAAAGAAAGAAGAAAGAAAGAAAAAGAGCTTCAGGGTCTCCAGCAGTCTCCTCTCATTCTTCACTTAGTCTAGATTCATTTTCTTAACCTTCTCCGAGAAAATATCTGCGAGGGGTCAGGCCCTACTACATTCTAGAGCACCACAAACTGGGTGGTTTAAAACAAGAGAAATATATTACCTCACAGTTGTGGAGATTAGAGGTCCAAAGTCAAGGCACTGTCGGATCATGCTCTTGAGGTTCTAAGAAAGAAGCTACTCCATGATTCTCTCTCCAGTCTTCTGGTGGCGTCCAGCAACCCCTGGTTTTCCTTGGCTTGCCGCTTTATCACTCCAATTTCTGCCTCCATGTTCACAAGTCCTTCTTCCATGTGTGTGTGTATGTGTGTCCAAATTTCCCTCTTCTTGTAAGGACAACAGTTATATTGGATTAGAGCACACCCTAATCCAGCATGACCTCATCTTAACTAACTGCATCAGCAAAGCCCGTTTCCACATAAGGTCACTTATTCCAAATAAGGACTTGGATATATCTTTTTAAGGGAGACAACCCAACACATAACACCCTAGTTGGAGCAAATCAGAACCATTCAGCACACAGCCTGCCTGTGTGAGACTTGCGAAACTCTCCTCCTTGTCTGTCCAACAGGTCTTAAACTCACAATCACATTTCTCTACTACGTCTGGTTTCCTTGTTCTAGGGCCTACCTTGGAGTCAGTGAGGGAAATGTATTGGGGGGAGGCCCTAGTTGAAGTGGGATGTCCTATGATTTGACTTGCTCAGAGCAGATGGAGAGAATCCTTCCTGAGCTGTGGAAAGAAAGGTAGAAAAAAACAAAGGATTCTACCAGCTTGAGTGAGAAGGGGTCAGCCAGGTTCCTGCTTGGTACAATAGATGGCAACTGTTTTAGTTTGCCAAAGGGCTGTTGATGGTAAGTACCAGAAATGGGTTTTATACAGAAGATTTATTTGGGGTAAAAGCTTCTGGTTCCAAGGCTGTGAAAAGTCCACCTGAAGGCACCATAAGAGAGATTTTCTCACCAAAGTCAGCTGCCATGTGTTGAAGCAAGATGGCTGCTGAACTCTGTCATGGTTTGAGCTCAGCTGAGGGCAACCAGGCATAGAGCTTGTCTCTTTCCAGGCCTCCTGTATCTGTCTCAGCTGTACCGCTACCAGGCATCTAGCAGGGCTGGTCTTCTCTTAAGCTGCTCCATGGGCCCAGCCTCTTGGGGCTTCATGCTTAAGTATTCCTCTAGTAGTCCTCTCTCTTACATGGCAGGAACAAACACGGTAGCTTCCTTTTCCTCTGTCTGTGTGTCTTTCTCTGTGTATTTCTTTATATCAGTGCCAGCAAAAGGGCAGAGACTCAACCTGAGTCATGCCTCACTGATGTAGTCCAATCGAAAGCCCTAAATCAATTTTATCAAGTAATCTAATCAAAGGGCCCTCAATCAAATATAATGCAATCAAAGGGTATCACACCTTTGGATTGGATTAGTTTACAAACATAATCTTTCTCTTTAGGGGATTTATAAATAATTTCAAAAACTGGCATAGCACTGGCAGAGGGAAACAAAGGTGTTTCTCCCAGGAAACCACAGCCCTGTAGACCCTGGAGGCAAGTACCTGATCAACTGGCACCCCAGTGAGAGCTCTCAGAGCCTCATGACTAGAGAGATCCTAACCTGACCAGATAAAGTCTCAATTTCCACTAAGCTATTCACATCTGAAGAAGTGAATGATAAAATCAGAGAGGAATTCACCTTTAATTATTTTTTATGGTGGTAAAATACACAGAATATAAAATTTACCATTAGTAACATTTACTACATTCACAATGTGCAACAGTAAACACTATCTAGTTCCAGATGTTTTCTTCATCCCAAAAGGAACTCCCTACCAACTAAGCAGTCACTGCCTATTTTCCCCTTCCCTAGCCCCTGCCAAGCACTGATCTACTTTCTGCCTCTAAGGAGGTGCATACTCTGGTTATTTCATATGAATGTAACCAAATGTTATTTGTCCTTTTGTATCTGAGTTCTTTGACTTAGCATAATGTTCTCAAGGTTCATCCATGTTGTTGCAGTATTCATTTTGTGGCTGAATAATATTCAAACCACATTTTGCTTATTCATTCATCAGTAGACGGACTGATCATTTATTTTTAATTGACTTCAAGAACAGTCTTCTGAAAATACTATTTAATTCCTGATTAGCATAATAAGATCAAAGGCTGAGGGCTTTCCTATTCATTGGAAGAATGTGGGAGAATATACAACAGACTCTGGTGCAAAAGTTGCTTAAGTTCAAATCCCAGCTTGTCATTTATCAGCTGTGAGGTCTAGAGGGAGTTCCTCAACTCTCTGAGTCAGAGTTTGTTCATCTGTAAATTGTGAATGATATTAATAAGACCTATTTCAAAGGACTGTTGAGAGGATTAAATGAGGTGATACATGCAAAGTACTTAGAAATGTGGCTAGAACTTAATATGCCGGTTTTAGCTACCATTATTAAATATGTCTGATTTGGTTGAATTATTAAAATCTGGTTCACTACTTTGAGGTCAGGAAAAAGTATCAAAGACCCAAATCATGAACTCTGGATATTTAGTCATTTTGCCAGCAGCAAGGCTGCCTTTATAAAATGCTGTCAAACTGAGATACCAAGAGTGTAACCCTAATATTTCTAATGCCATTTCTAATTACTTATTTTTAAGATTCCATATACGGTGGTAGATTTATATTCTTAATGGTACTTTGCAGGGTTAATATTAAAATGAGTTTCTATTGCCTGGTCTTGCATGTATGGCTCATAATTGTGCTGAGTTTCAGAGGGAAGATATCTCAGGATAGATCTTTACTTGAGATAAACATTCACCCAATCCACAATCACTTAAGTAATGGAGTCAGAATGACCTAGGTTAGAATTCTATTTCTGTTTTGTGCTACTTAGCAAACAATTTGGGGTAATTACCTGAACTTTGTGAGCCCTGGTTTTCTTTCCTAAAACGGAGTTGATGATGATGATGATGATGACAATGATGATGATGATGATGATGATGATGATATCTTTAATAGTTATTGTAGGATTTAAATAAGAAGAGTATAGACATTCAGAAAGATATCTTCTCCTTACCTTTTCCTCCATTTCTCCTCCCCATCCCCTAAGATTCCTCTGGACTATTTTACCTTCTGCTTGTCTGAGAGATTCATAGGGTCAGAGATCAAGTCTGATTCTTTCATCATCATGTCCTCAGTGCCTAGAGCACTGTGTGGCACATAACAGGTACTCCATAAATATGTGTCAGATGAATGGCTCATTGAATAAGTATCAGCTTCCCAAAGAGCATAAGGAAATTTGTGATTTTACCTGTCCCTTTCCTAACTCCTTTCCTTTCTGAGGCTGTTACCTCCCAAACAATATCCTAACAGTAGATATTTTTGGATGAAGATGCCAGTTACTGAGCTCTTTCTCTTTGCCTGCCTTATTTCTGTGCTAGTAAGAGCTTTGTGGGCTATTTCCCCCATTTGATGAATGGCAGCTCTCACAGATGAGCACATCTTCTAAAGTGACCCTGGTGATATGAAGTTATTTTAAACCTGTGATATCTCATCTGTTTAGCAGTCAAGGATGAGCTCTACAGGCCTCGTAGGACCATATAATAGGCTGGCTTCAAGGAGCACTAGGTAATGAGCCTTCTCTATCTCCCTCTCCAAAATATGTCAGACAAACTCAGAGACAAAAGGTGTGGGTGCTCACGCGGAATGGGAAAGCTCAGCTCACAGCAGGCCTTGGCAGCCTCTGTCCACAAAACCAAAGACCAAGGCAAAATTAGAAAGGAAGTGGTTTGTCTTTATCTACTACCCTCTTCCCCTTTCCCTTATAGTTTCACTGGTTCCCCAAATGTCCAGGACTCCTCAACAATGAAATCTCCTTTCATTGTTCTACATTCCCCTCCCACAGTGCCCCAGCTTCCAGTTTGCTAATAAGATAAAAGAATCTACATTTACTGTTAGTTAATAGACTAAGGGCCTAACTACTTTGGATAAAAAAGAGCTCTTTCTGTGATATTACAAAATGGGTGTGTGTAATTCAGGATGTCAAGCCCAGGAAGGGTGACTGTATAATTTGATATTCCAGAGAAACCACAAGGGAGCCCACCGGGAGTAGACATGCCTTTATTACTTACAAACCCAATGGCGGCACGTTGTGGGGTGGGGTTTTGCACTACCTCTGGGTGGGTAGAGGCTTATAAAGGTATTACAGCATGGGTGAGAAGGGACAGTGTCTGGAACAGCTACAGAAATGCTACAAGAGTATGCTTGTGCAAGCAATTCTGAAAACATTCTTACCATGCTCTTATCTTCAAGGACTGGGCTGCTGACC
Source organism: Dasypus novemcinctus (assembly GCF_030445035.2). Lineage (NCBI taxonomy): Eukaryota > Metazoa > Chordata > Mammalia > Cingulata > Dasypodidae > Dasypus > Dasypus novemcinctus. The sequence continues at coordinate 60,433,053 of NC_080695.1, forward strand.
AGTTCAACCCATCCACACTCCGGGGCCTCGAGTTCATGGAAAGGGCATCTTGCCTTCATTTACCCCACAGTGTGCCCCTGAATTGGTGTCTATTTATCCTTGCCAATCTACAGAAACTAGCAGAGTGCTGGGCATACAGAAGGTTCTCAGTACATATTTATTGAAAGAATAAAATAATGGAATGTTTTGTGAAAAAGGACTTAAAAGGTTTGGCTTAAATTAGATTTGACTGAGAGTAACGGTAACCCAAAATATCAGTGGTTTAATAAACTAGATAGTATTTATTCCTCTCTCTATAAAAGTCTAGAGGTTGACAATTCAAGGCTGCTTTAGTGGCTCTGCTTCATGAGAAAGCAGAACCAAAACAGGAAGAAAGTGTGGAGGGGCCTGTGGTAGTTTAATATTAGTTATGAATTCCAAAAAGAGATATTGATTATGTTTGTAAACTGGTCTGTTCCTCTGGGCGCAATGCCCTTTGATTTAAATTCAAAGGCTTTATGTTTAGTTGACTAAATCAAGATTAGGGTTTTGATTTGACCACTTCATTATGGCATGCATTATGGCATGCAACGTTGAGTCCCCATCCCCTTAGTGGGCTATATAAATGGACACTGAATCAAGAACAAGAAGAAACAGAAGAACAGAGAGCACTCCACAGATACGGAAGAGGAGAGAACTTGTCAGCTTTGATCCCACAGCCCCGGGAAGAGAGATGAGCCATTTGCCTCATAGTTTACAGGTGGCTATGTGAAGAGAACAGAGCAGCTGAGCTCAGAAAGAAAAGTGCTCTCTAGCCTAGAGCTGAGATGGGAAGAAGCCGGGCCCACGGAACCTTCCAAGGAAAGAAGAAGGCTGAACCCTCCCATATATCATCCGCCATCTTGCTTCAACACATGGCAAGAGACATTTGGTAACAAAGTACTTCTTCTGGTACCTTGTGGTGGTACCAGGCTCTTTAGAGCCTTGTAATTGTAAGCTTCTACCCCAAATAAATACCCTTCATAAAAACCAACAGATTTCTGGTATTTTGCATCAGCACCCCTTTGGCTGACTAATACAGAGGCAAAACTATATAATTTACACACAACAGTAAGCAAATCACAGACCTTTTAGTCAGACAGTCAGACTCAGGCTCCTGAACTACTACATGTATGAACCTCAGTAAGTTATTAAACTTCTCTGGGCCTGTTTTTTTCAGCTGTAAAAAAAAGAAAAAGAGAAAATGAAACTCATAAATATGTCATGGATAAAGGAAAAGGCCCATATCCTGTAATTTCCAAGGGAAAAAGATGGTGTGTTTTTTTCCCCCTTCAGTAACTACAATTATTGATCAATGAAGTGAAAATAAAGATCTCACTCCGATCTCCCTGGCCATCTTTCTGACTCATCCTTCCCTCTCAAACACATCCTTTCTCTCCCATCACAGCCTCTTTCCCACCACATTTCAGAATTCCTAACAAAGAAATTCTGAAACCAAATATGTCCACTAACAGCAACACAAGAGTTTGGGAGAGGTTCCCCTAAGCTTTTTATCACCTTCTACAAAAACATCCTTATAGGGTTTTATAGAGATAAATGGCCTAACTCTATTAAATAGCCAGCAAAGGACTTGACCATTATTAGATCATTGGCATATTTTAGTTTTCTAACCTACTTATTAGATTGAGGTTAAAAAAGAAAAAAGAAAAACTGCCAGAGTTACATCTTAAGATTTAAATCCATTATAATCCAAAATCCACTCAGTGTATCCTTAAGAGTATGACTTTTTGATCTTCTAAATACCTTTAAATGAATATGTGATGTTTTTAATTCTTGTGCATTTATCAGTGAAGAGTTATTTTACTATCACGTGTTAATTATAAATCTCTGGAGTGGGCAGTTCACCTGAAGTCTATGTATCTGGATGCCTAAAATAATATTTTTAGTCCCCTATACCTCAGTTTCTCAATCTGTAATGAGGAGAGAAATATATCAGACAGGTTCAGAACCCCCGAACTGCACTAATTTAGTCACCTCCAGCATGGGAGGGGAGAGGATGGGCAAGAATATAAATCATAAACACTCAGATTTTTCATTGTATTAATTTTATTGAAGACAAGCCTCCTTGGCTTTCTCCCAATTAGTCTGGATTATGGGCCTGCTGTTCTTGTCCTGGAAAGCCTCTTCCTTAACCCAGAAATTCACTTTGCCTCTCTTCTAAGTTGGAAGCTTTTTAATGAATTCCATATATTTATTTTTCTTTCTCTTGTTTCAGGGCGGCACACTGCAGTAATTTTCAAGAAAGAATCCTTCAAAGAAAAATGTAATGAGAACTCATTTCTCTAAAAATTTCTTCTTTCTGCTATCAAATATGACAGACCATTTGGCTGAGTACAAAATGTTAGATTGAAATGATTTGTCCCTCAGAATTTTGAAGGTTCTCTCCATTGTCTCTTAGATTCCAACATTGCTCTTGAAAAGCACATTCCATTCCAGTTCCACATTCTTCATGGCTTTTTAAATCCTGTTTATGACCATTAATACTTATGTCCTTCTCTTTATTACTGCTGTTCTAAAATTTTACAGTGGGGTGGCTTGATGCATGGAAATTCTCTTCACTTGGATATTCACTCAATGGTCTATTTTCTTTTGAAAATTCATTTCATGTGGTTCTGATAGTTGAAACAATTTCCTCCTCTCCATTTTCTTTATCTTTTCCTGGTCCTCTAATATCTTTGTCTTCCTATCTTACTTTCCATATTTTTATCATTTTTAGAATATTTTAGTCAAGACCTCACCTTTATTTTCAAATCCTCCTATTAAAATTTAATAACTATTCTTCACTACTTTTTTATTTTCAAGAATTCTTTCTTTCTACTTTGTTGTTCTTTTTCTAAACCATCCTGTTCTTGTTTCATAAATGCAGTGCTTGTTTTCTATTATCTGTCTGAATATATTAATTGTTGCTTTTGCACTCTTGGAATTATCTACTTCCTCTGAATTTCATTTTCTCTATTTAGGTCATTGACTTTTATATTAGAGACTTTCTTTGAATGTCTTATGATCTGAGGATGTCATTCATATTTAATAGTGAGGCACTAGAATGCTGACTGGTATAGATGGGAAATTCTGGTTTGTAAACAGGACTTGTCAATTTTCCTCCAGGATTGAGGAGTTAATTATTTCATTTGGCTATATCTAAACACCAGTATTCTGTAGGTATTATCTCTTGAAGTGGTCAGTTTTCTGAAAAATGTCTTCTTTATTTTCTAACCTGGGTAACCTAGGTCTGGATGACAGGGTCCAGTATGTAAGATATTTTCTTGATGCCTCATTTTACATAGAACATCTTACCCAACCTCTTCTGAATTTGGTATCTCCTTGTTCAGAAACTCTCTGGCTCTGTCTCTTCAGAGAATATATTTGCAATCTTATTCCATGAAAAGCAGCAGGGGAGGGGATACAGCAAGGTGACTTCAAGATTTATTTGGTGGTGGGGGGGAAAGATCTCATGGCTTCACTTCTCCTTTTAAAAACTTCTAACTACTCCTCCATTATTACCACTATCCCACACCCATTTCTTGCACAGACTTGCTTGTTACCTTCTTCCCCTCCCCTTAAATGTATGTAGCTTACAGCTTTCTCAGTCTGCTGGTACAGTTATCCCTCATTCAACCTTTTCCCAGCATTCAAACGTATTTGCCATTTATGATATACTATTATGTCTTCAAAGTTTCTCTTTCTCATTGTAGATATTTTACTTTTTATTATTTTATTGTCTTTTAGGATATTTTAGAGAAGGACATATGTAAAGGGACTTGTTCAATCCACCATATGGGACTCAAGTCTCTTGATATTTATTTCAAAATAAGAGGTATCATTATCCTTTAATGGGCATCTGGAATCACAGGAAGATTAAGAAGACCCTATACTAAACCCTAAAATATCATGACTGAGCCTATACCTGAGAATATTTATTTATTTATTCATTCTTAAAATATACTTTTCAAAAAAACTATCTCCATTAATCTTTGCAGAGACCCTAAAACATAAGATGTAGTTTTATTATCATTTTGCACATGAGGAAATTGAGGATCATAAATAAGTGGTTGACCATAATCAGGAAAAAGGTGGATGTTAAACCCAGACTTCCTAAATCCAAATCCTGCACTATTTCCACATCATAACACACCACAGCATTTGCTTAAGTTGAAAAACATAAAACTTCAGCTTGAGGAATGCATGATGTGACCTTTGGGGTTAGGTAGAAAATTTCTTAGTTCCTCTTACTAAAGCCAAAAACTCTCTGTGAGCATTCCCATCGGTGTCCTCCAAACATGCTGACCATCGATCCTAATCTGGTATCCCTGGGCTGTAGAGTTCATACCTGTACATTTGGTGTCTAGTTTTGTTCAACTTAAAATTTGTAGGTAAACCTTTGGTCCTACAAAGTTTGACCACAGGCATGCCTGCCTTCCATACTTACTTCTCATCCCTTCTATAGTTCACTCCCATACTTTTGGAGGTCCCTACTCCCAAGTCTTCCACTAACTAAATGACATTGGAGAAATTGTTGGTTTTTAGTGTCCTTGCATGTAAAGTGAAGAAAAATGGGTTAAATAACCTCCAAGATTTCTTCCAGGTCCAAACATGTGTATTCCTATCACTTAAACAACTGACTCACCATAACAGTGAACTAACAACTAAGACATGCCTATTTTATTATATGCATCATGACTTTATTTGAGGCCACCAAAAGAGTTTACAAAAAAGCCAGAAGCAGTAAGGATAGTTTTTTCCAAACAGTATGAAAAGTCAGATCTACCAAATAAATTGTGATAGCTCAAAATGCCCAAGGCAAAAAGAAGATAAATTCCTTTTTCTCTGTTTCTATAGCACCCTAAAAGCTCTGTGATAAGCTTTTCAGAGTTTGATGTTGTCCACCACTGTCTATCAGAGTTTCTAATACAAATTTAGTGAGGAAATAATACAATAACTGTCAGATGAACTATATTAGCACTTATATCACTGTGTTGTGGTTGTTTTGTAAGTGTACTTCTTACATTAGCTATAAACTTCTCAAGGAAAGAGTTTGTACTGATTTTTTCGCAAATTGAATGTCTAACACAGTAGCTGTCACATATCTGGTGCTCAATAAATGTTTGTTGAAATTATATATGAGTTGATGTAGTCATTATTATTAGAGATGATCACTTCTCTAGGTTACGTTGAAATTTTACATGCAAAACATGAGTCACAAAATGCTGTGGACCTGGCCCCCTGCAACTTGTGACTTTTTCTAGCTGCTTGCAATATTAACAGCATCAGGGCTGAGTGTAGCTAATAAATCTCATTAGGAGTTATTTGGCATCTGACTCATACAACCCAGAAGGCATCACATCCTTGTAAATGGGTGATAAATGGAGAATTGAAGCTCAAAAAAGGACATCGAGGTTGTAATAATCTTACATCTTTCAGGGTCACTTTAGGAAAAGTCAACTTGGCTTTTATAATCACTTATCCTGGAATCTATGTTCTCATGAGAAATCTGAGCAGGACATAAAGAATGCATTTGTTTGGCTGAAACTGGCACTGATGACAAACATTTGTTTTACTTTTAACTTTATTGAATTTTTTTTTTTCTCCTTCTCACTTGTGAAAATGTGATGCAGAAGTACCATCTAAAAAGGATAAGTTAAAATGGCCTAAAGGAAAGTCTGGTTTTCTACTTTAAACAAATTGATCCCATAAATAACTAACATGTTTTTATAGTAAAAAATAAAATGTAATAAAATCAGATGTTACAGATAACATGAAAGGCTTTATTCAAGTCTTCCCATTTTAGCATTTTATTTTGAAATACTTTCAAATTCACATTCAGTTGCAAAAGTAATACAAATCCCATACAGAGAACTCCAACATACCCTCACTCCACCCCCAGAGACTCAGACCCACCAATGTTAACATTTTACTACTTTTACCATATCATACACTCTATCAATTGCCTACTTATCTATTTACCTATCTATTTTCTGAACATATGACAGCTGGTTATGCACATTATACTTCCATGTACATTTCCTATGAACAAGGGTATTGATAAAAAGCTTACATACTATATCCCAAATTTTTCTTAAGAGCAATAATGTCCTGTGCTTTGGTAGTTTGAGATTATTTCATGAATGCAAAAAAAAGAAAGATTATGTTTATAAACGAATCTATTTCTCTGAGTGTGATACTCTTTGATTATATTAAATTCAGCTGAGGGAGGGAGGGGCAAGATGGTGTGGGAGTAAGTGCACCCACATCATCTCTCCTCCAAAAAAATGGCTGAGTGGGGACAAAATCCTGCCTGACTGAGCTGTTTTGGAAACCCACAAAGCAGGAGGCTTCAGGACATTGATCTGGAGAGAGTGAGACAAAAAGAATGATAGCTCAGGTTAAAATACTGCTGCAGGCTTGTTTCCTGTTTGCTGTGTTTCATCTTCCTCGAATTCCTCTTTTCTTTGTGTACTGATTTTGGCTACCAACACAATCTCTTTCCCTTCCTACATCTTTCTATCTTCCACCTTCTGTTGCTCTTCTTACATTCCACCTCTCTTTGTTTAGCCCCCAATTTTTCTGGCTTTTTATTTCTAATTCTTCTATTCTATTTTCTATCTTTTATTAACTCTCTGTTATTGTCCTTTCTTTTCTCTTTCTTTCATCACACTGGCCTTTTAACTCATACTATATTCTTCTCCATATTCAGTTTCCCATTTCAATTGTACATACTCCACTTTTTTATACCTATAACTCTACACTGCTTACATGAGTTTAATATTCATTCTCCTAGGTCTTACATGGTGCTTCTGCTAACATTTACTATTAATACTACTATTATAATTTTTCTTTTCTTATATCTTTTGCTTTCCCTAGCCCTAATCTTTTTCCTTCATGGGAATGTAGAGAACAGGAAAATAGAAGAAGAAGAAAAAAGTGTCAAAGAGAACATTTAACACACACACACACAAACAGCAACTAAAAAAACCCAAGACTAGAGGGAGAAGCTAATCAACTGAACAAACCCATCCAGATAAAATGATGACCATCAACAACAAAAAAAATTACAAACCATACCAATAATCAGGAAGACATGGCCCAGTCCAATGAACAAACTAAAAACTAGGAAAAGGAGCAGAACATCGAGCAACTAATCAAAGGTCTCCAAACAAATATCATGGACCAACTTAATGAAGTGAAGGAAAAGATTAAGGATATTAAGAAAACACTTGAAAGCATTATGAAGAAATTGTAAATATATGCAAAAACATAATGGATATGATGATGATGAATGGCACAATCCAAGAAATTAAAAAAATGCTGGAAGCACGTAACAGCTGATTTGAACAAGCAGAGGAAAGAATTAATGATGTGGAAGACAGTACATCTGAAATCAAACAGATAGTAAAAGTGACAGATAAAAAGACAGAAAAAATCCAGAAGGGACTTAGGGATCTGAATGACAATGCAAAAAGCACAAACATACACATTATAGGCATCCCAGAAGGAGAAGAGAAGGGAAAAGGGACAGAAGGGGTGTTGGAGAAAATAATGACTGAAAACTTTCACACCTATTGAGGGAGATAGATGTACATGTCCAGGAAGCACAACACACCCCAAACAGCATAAATCCCAACAGGCCTACCCAATACATATACTTATCAAATTACCCAATGCTCAAGACAAAGAGAAAATACTAAAGGCAGCAAGAAAAAAGAGAACCATCACATACAAGGGGAGCTCAATAAGATTAAGTGCTGATTTCTCATTTGAAACCATGGAGGCAAGAAGGCAGTGGTGTGACATAGTCAAGATACTAAAAGAAAAAAATGTCCAGTCAAGAATACTCTATACAGCAAAGTTGGCACTCAAAAATAATGAGTTAAAAATATTCACAGATAAACAGAAACTAAGAGAGTATGCCAACAAGAAACCTGCCTTTGAGAAATACTAAAGGGCGTTCTTCAGGTTGAAAGAAAGAAACAGGAGAGACAGACTTGGAGGAGAGTGTAAGAACAACTAAAAAGACAAAAAGAGAAATAAAAACAACATATGACATACACAAATCCAAATTAAAAATGGCTAATGTAAGTAATTCCCTGGGAGTAATAGCATTGAATGTTATTGGATTAAACTCACAAGTCAAGAGACACAGATTGGCAAAATGGATAAGGAAATATGACTCATCTACATGCTGTCTACAAGAAACCCACCTTAGACCCAGGGATTCAAGGACGTTGAAAGTGAATGACTGGAAACAATTGTTTACAAGCAAACAATAACCAAAAAAGGGCAGGAGGAGCTACACTAATATCAGAAAAAATAGACTTTAAATGCAAAACTATTCTGAGAGACAAAGATGGACACTACATATTAGTAAAAGGGGTAATCTTTCAAGAAAAAATAACAATCATAAACATTTTTGCATGTAAATAGGATGCCTCAAAATACATGAGGCAAACACTGGAAAAACTAAGCGGTGGAATAGATGCTTCTACAATTATAGTGGGGGACTTTAATACACCATTATCACCATTAGACAGAACATCTCAACAAAGAATCAAAAAAGAAACAAAGACTTGGAATAATGTATTAGATGATCTGGACCTAATAGACATATACAGAACACTACACACAAATACTGCAGGATATACATTTTTCTCAAGTGCACATGGATTATACTCCAAAATAGACCATATCCTAGACCACTGAAAAGTCTCAGTCAATTCAGAAATATTTAAATCATACAAAATAATTTCTCTGACCACAGTAGAATGAAGACAGAAATCAGTAAGGGCCAGAGAACCAGATTAGGCACAAAGATATGGAAGTTAAACAACACACTCTTAGACAAACAGTGGTCCAAGGAGGAAATCTGAAAAGAAATCAGTAACTACCTTAAAACTAATGAAAATGACAACACAACATATCAAAACTTATGAGATGTAGCAAAAGCTGTACTGAGAGGGAAATTCATAGCCATAAATTCATATGTCAAAAAAGAAGAAAGAGCTAAAATCCAAGACCTAACTGCACACTTGGAGGAATTAGTAGAAAAACAACAAACTAACCCCAAAGGAAGAAGAAAGAAAAGAATAACAAAGGTCAGAACAGAACTAAATGAAATAGAAAATAAGAAAGCACTAGGAAAATTAAACAGAGCTGGTTCTTTGAGAGGATCAATAAAATTGCCAAACCCTTAGCTAGACTAACACAGAAAAAAAAGAGAGACGTGCAAATACACAAAATAGGAAATGAGAAAGGGGATATGACCACTGTCCCCACAGAAATAAAGAGTATCATAAGAGGATAATTTGAAAATCTATATGCCAGCAAAAAGAACAATTTAGAAAAAGTAGACAAATTCCTAGAAACACAAAAGCAGCATACATAGATGGAAGAAGAAATTGATGATCTCAACAAATCAATTACAAGTAAAGAGATAGAATCAGTTATTAAAAACCTCCCAACTAAGAAAAGCCCCAGACCCCATAATTCACAGGTGAATTCTACCAAATATTCCAGAAAGATCTAACATCACTCTTGCTTAAACTGTTTCAAAAAATTAAAAAGAGAAGGAACATTGCCTAACTCATTCTATGATACCAACATTACCCTATTACCACAGCTAAACAGAGAAACCACAAGAAAGAAAAATTACAGACCAATCTCTCTAATGAACCTAGATGCTAAAATCCACAACAAAATACTTGCTAATCATACTCAACAACACATTAAATGAATTATACACCATGACCAAGTGGGTTTCACCCTGGTATGCAAGGATGGTTCAACATAAGAAAATCAATCAATGGAATATACCACAGAAACAGATCAAAAGAAAAAAAATCACATGATCATATCTACAGATGCAGAAAAAGCATTTGACAAAATACAGCACCCTTTCCTGATAAAAATATTGCAAAAGATAGGAACAGAAGGAAACTTTTTGAACATGATAAGGGGTATATACGAAAAACCCACAGCTAACATCATTTACAATGGTGAAATCCTAAAATCTTTCTCTCTAAGATTAGGAAAAAGACAAGGATGCTGACTATCACCCCTCCTATTTAACATTGTTTTAGAAGTACTTGTTTGAGCACCGAGGCAAGAAACAGGTATAAAAGTCATCCAAATCGGAAAGGAAGAATTCAAAATTTCACTATTTGCAGATGACATGATCCTATACATAAAAATCCCTGAGAAATCTACAACAAAGCTTCTAGAACTTATAAATGAGTTCAGTAATGTTGCAGGTTATAAGATCAATGCACAAAGATCAATAGCATTTCTGTACACCAATATGAGCAATCTGAGGAGGAAATCAAGAAAAAATACCATTTACAGTAGTAAAAAAAATCAAATACTTAGGAATAAATTTAACTAAAGATGTGAAAGACTTATACATAGAAAACTACACAACACACAGAGTTAAAGAAAATCAAAGAAGACTTCAGTAAATGGAAGGATATTTCCTGTTCATGGGTAGGAAGACTAAATATCATTAAGATGTCTATGCTACCCAAATTAATCTACAGATTAAATTCAATCCCAATAAAAATCAACACAGCATTTTTTACTGAAATGGAAAAACTATGAAATTTATTTGGAAGGGAAAGAGGCCCCTTATAGCAAAAGACATATTGAAAAAGAAAAATGAAATCAGAGGAATCACACTACCTGACTTTAAAGGCTACTGCAAAGCTATAGTGGTCAAAACAGCATGGTATTGGCACAAAGATAGACATATTGAGCAATGGAACCAAATTGAGAGTTCTGATATAAATGCTCACATATTCAGTCATCTAATACTCAACAAGTCCACCAAGCACACTCAAATGGGAAAGAATGGTGCTTGGAGAACTGAATATCCTTATGCAAAAGAATGAGAGAGGAATACCATCTCACACCTTATACAAAAATCAACTCAGGATGGATCAAAAACCTAAGTATAGAGCCAAGACCATAAAGACCTTGGTAGACAATGTAGGGAAGCATCTGCCTTGTAATAGGAAATGGCTTCATGAACTTCACACCCAAAGCACAAGCTGTGAAAGAAAAAACAGATAAATGGGACTTCCTCAAAATTAAAGCCTTTTGCACCTCAAAGGAGTTTATCAAGAAAGTGAAAAGACTGCTTACCCAATGGGAGATAATATTTGGTAACCATATATCTAACAGGAACCTAATATCCAGTATATATAAAGAAATCCTATATCTCAAAAATGCAAAGACAAATGACCCATTTTAAAAAAATGTGCAAGAGATTTGAACAGATGCTTCTCCAAAGAAGAAATACAAATGGCTAAAAAGCACATGAAAAGATGCTCTACATCACTAACTATTAGGGAAATGAGAATCAAAACTATGATGAGATACCATCTTACACTCATTAGACTGGTGACTATTTTTAAAAAAAACAGAGGACTACAAGTGTTGGAGAGGATGTGGAAGAATGGGAACCCTCATCCACTGCTGGTGGGAATATAAAAGGATCCAGTCACTGTGGAGGGCAGTCTGGCAGTTCCTCAAAAAACTAGCTATAGATTTACCATATTACCCAGCAATTCCACTGCTGGGTATGTACCCAGAAGAACTGAAAACAAGGACACGAACTGATATATACACACCAATGTTCACAGCAGCATGATTTGCTATTGCCAGAAGTTGGAATCAACCCAAATGCCCATCAACAGATGAGTGGATAAACAAAATGTGCTATATACATACAATGGAATACTGCTCAGCTGTAAGAAGGAATACAGTACTAACACATGGGAAAACATGGATGAATCTTGAGGACCGTACATTGAACGAAGCAAGCCAGGCATTGAAGAACAAATACTACATGACCTCTCTGATATGAATTAAGCAAATCAAGCTGTCTCAAGAGCTAGAGACTAGAAAATAGACTTTCAGGAAATGGGCAGGGGGAGAGGAAGGTTGTGAGATGATGCCTACATGGGAAAAATCTACGATAAAGTGGAAGTAAGTAGTTGTACAGTGAAGAGTTAGGATGGGGGCATAAGGATACTATTGGGTGGAACTTTGCAGGCTTGAGGGGGCCTAGGGTTGGGAGGATAGGTCAGATGGTCCATGGAATTGGGGGAGAGTTTAGGGGGAGCAAGTGAACAAGGGAAATTGTCAGGTATGTAGTTGAAACTATAATGTTGAGAAAACTCTTTAGAAAATACAATAAGGAAGGGTTACTGATCCAAGGTGTTTTCACAGGAGGCATCTGACACCGGGTGCACCTGGGGCAAGCTTCTAGGGAGTATGTGAGTGTTCTTGTCATCGTGTGTTATATCATTGAGTGAAGACCCATACAATGAACTGGAAGATGCTGTACTCCCATCCTGGGGAGGCCTAATGTTCTTAAATGGAGGGGAGGGTGTCTCTTGAAAGCATGGGTGGCTCCCAATGGAGGAGGACAGACTAGTGTGTCAAGCCCTCAGCATTGTTGCAAGTATCCATGACTCTTGCCCTTCAAGCAGTGAAGCTTGGTTGTCACTGTGGGACCTGAGAGGAGAGGTAGAGAGGAATAGAATAGCTGGAAAATGGGGTAAGTAGGTGCTAATGGACGTGTTCTGCAAGATCATGCAATGATGGATACAGGCCATGTTAAACTTCACCAAAAATTTATAAACTACAATGTAAACCAAAATGGAACCATGGTTGGTAGCCATGTTTCAATATCTGTACATCAGCTGCAGCAAATATGAATATGCAAAAAGATCATTGCTGGGGAAGAGGGAAAAGGATTTCATATAGGAGTCCCCTATATTCTATATGTGACTTTACTGTGACTGAAAACTTTTTTGAAGACATAATTAAAAAATTTTTTTAAAAGATGTAGAAATGGAAGTGATTGCCTTGCCACTGTACATATAGGGCAACACCTATTACAGTGATGAAAGGCAAAACATCAAAAAAAGTTTTATGATATTTTTCATTTTTTAATACCCCAATTTATTTTTTACTTTTAGTTTTTCTAAATTATTAGGTATTTTATTTCTAATCTTTAAGCCTGTCATTACTATTTCATTGTCCTACTAATTGAATTTGGCAATATATTAGGCTTCATTTTGAAGAAGTTTTGGATCACAGAGGGGTTCAACTATGGCAGGAGAGGAGCACTATTGTAGGGTGTCTTTGATGGAGGATGCATGGATGGGTGGAAGGTCTCCAGGGCATACATATAGGGTATATAGATATGTTGGGATGTTCATTGGATATTGTCATAGTAGGTATTGTTACACACAACTGAGGGAGTGCTGAGTTCCCATACTGGGGAGTTCTGTCTCATTCCCCAATGGAAAAGCAGCAATCACCCAAGTGCAAGGGCAAAGACCAGTGGAGAAGGATGGTCCAATGATGGACTCTTGATACTGATGACTATGCTTAGGAGCCTGTGTGCTTGAAATTTCAACTAGGCCTAGAGCTGCAGGGTACCTAGGAGTTACCTCCTGAAAGCCTCCATGTTGCTCAAATGAAGCATGGAAATGCATTACCTTCCCCCCAGCATGGGACATGACTCCCAGGGATGTGAAGCTTTCCTGGTGCAGAGTGATTTCTACCAAGCACCAGGTGGTGATGCAACTGGAAAAAGATCTTGATTAAAGGGGGAAACTGTAAAGACAAATGAGTTTATATGGCTAAGAGATTTCAAAATGGATTAGGAGGTCATCAAAGGGGTTGCACTTACACACATCTCAGCAGGATCTCAGAGACAGCTAAAATAGATACAACCCCAGGTGGAGGTGCTCCTGAGGGCAACAGAGACACCCAGGTCCTATGGTCATGGCAGATGGCTCTGGAGTTCACTGCCTTGCCAGTGGGCCCTACTTTGGAATTTGTGCTCCTGAGTGTGATGGAGTTGGACACTGATGTGACTCTCTACACATGCCTCTTCTGTCACTTTTACTGAACTAGTGTGGTTGGTGCTGGGGTTGGTGTATAGTCAGGAGACTTGAATCTCTGAACTGTCCATGTACCAGCTGGACCCTGATCCTCAGCAGAGTTGCAATACCTACTCTCTGGTTCGCTAGACTTACCCAGGTCAGCTCACAAAGAGGTGAGGGTGGTCAATCACCATACCATGGAACCGAGAGAGTCTACAACTGCAAGCAGGAGAATTGCATCCATCAGCCATGTGGAATCTAAGCCCCCTCTTGATTTAGAGGTGGAGTGGACATTGCCATCCCAGTGTCCTCAGGATGGAGGAATAAAATATGAATTAGAGTGGACTTGATGGTATTCTATTATAGAATTATTGTGACTCTAGCAATGAAAGAAATTGTATCATTGATGTGGAGACAGTGGTCATGGGAGTTGCTGATGGCAGGGAAAGGGAAAAAGTGGTGTGATCTTGGGGCATTTTTGGGACTTGTAGTTGTCCTGAATGATATTGCAGGGACAGATGCAGGGCATTATATATCCTGCCATAACCCACTGAATGGACTGTGGGAGAGTGTAAATTACAATATAAACTATAATCCATGCTGTGTAGCAATACTTCAAAATGTATTCATCAAATGCAATGAATGTACCATACTGATGAAAGAAAGAAGTTGTCGATGTGGAGTAATTAGGGGCAGGGGGGTGGGGGGTTACGAGTGGGGTATATGGTAACCTCATATTTTTAATGTAACTTTTTGTGTGATCTCTATCTTTAAAAAAAAAGGACAATAAAAATATTTTTAAAAATAAAAAAAAATAAATTCAATTGGGGGGACTTTGATTAGATTACTTGTTAAAATCACTTTAGGACTTTTGATTGGACTACATCAGTGAAGTGTGACTCAGGTTGAATCTCTTCCCCTTTGAAGGATCTTATATAAATGGACACAGACAGAGAGAAACAGACATAGAAAAAGAAATCCGCCATGTTTGATACTGCCATGTGAGAGATATTTTACCTAAGGCCGAGCTGCAAAGAGGAAAGCCTCCAAGAGGTTCAAGAAGCTAAGGTCCAGAGAGAGAGAGAGAGAGAGAAGACCCAGTAAAAGGCAAACCCTATACCAGGTTTGCCTACAGCTGCAGAAAGGCAGGGACCATGACAGAGATCAACAGCCATCTTGCTCTGGCATGTACCTGGACAAGAGAATCAACAGTAGCTGACTTTGGTGAGAAAGTACTTCTTATGGTGCCTCAATTTGGATATTTCAAGGCCTTGGAACTGTAGCTTTTATGCCAAATAAACCACCAACACATTTTCTGGTAGTTTGCATAGGAAGACCTTTGGAAAACTAAAACGTGCCTTTTTTCTTCCATTCTTAGATCCCATTCAGGATCATGCATTTCAAATAACTGTCATTATCTCTAGCTTATGTTTCCTTTTTTTTAATTGTGGAAACATATATACAGCATAAATCTACCCATCTCAAACAGGCACACTATTCAGTGGGGTTAATCCCATCTACAATATTGCCTTTATCACCACCCACTGCTTTAACTTTTCCTTCACCTTAAACAGAAACCCTTCCCCCATTTTGCATTAACTCCCCATTGCCATGTCTCCCACCCATGGTAACCTGTACTCTACTTTCTATCCTTATGAGTTTGCCTATTCTCTGATATGTTCTTCGTGGCTAGCATGGGGTTTAAATTTAACATCCTATATCTATAACAATTTTGTTTGCTTTGATACTAACTTAACAACTTCAAAAGCATACATAATTGTTTTCCATTACCAACTACCAACTTTATTTGGTTCTTGTTACAAATTAAATTTTTATATATTATGAGATCAAACTATTGATTTATAATCACATTTTTGCCCTTGCCTTTTAGATGTTGTAGGAAGTAAAAAGTGGAGTTACAGATGAAAAATACAGTAATACTGGTATTTACATTTACCCATGTCATTAGCTTTACCTTTATTGGTTCATTTAGCTTCAATTGTCTAGTATCCTGTCCTTTGAATCTACAGAACTCCCTTTAGCATTTCTTGTATGTTGGTATAGTATTGATGAAGTCCCTCAGCTTTTGTTTATCTGGGAGTGTCTTATTTCCTTCCTCATTTTTAAAAGGCAATTTTGCTGGATGCAGAATTCTTAGTTGGCAATTTTTTGCTGACAGCACTCTAAATATGTCTTCCCACTGCCTTCTTGCCTCCATGAGTTGTGATGAGAAATCAGCATTTAATCTTAGTGAGGCTCTCTTGTATATGACACATTGCTTCTCCTGCAGCTTTCAAAATTCTCTTTATCTTTTGGCATTCAACAGTTAGAGTATAATATGGTGCAGCATGAGTCTATTGGGGTTTATCCTGTTTAGAGTTTGTTGAGCATCTTGGATATGTATATTCGTGTCTTTTGTTAAATTTGCTATGTTTTTCCCTCCTCCATCTGGGACTCCTACAATGTATATATTGGTATATTTGATGGTGTCCACAGGTCCCTCAGGTTTTGTTCACTGTCCTTCATTTGCTCCTCTCTGGGATCCCCAGATTGCATAATTTCAATTGATTTATCTTCAAGTTCACTTTTTCTTTTATCTGCCAGCTCCCTTCTGCTCTTGAACCCCTCTAGGGAATTTTTTATTTTTGTTACTGTGGTCTTCAGCTCTATTTGATTCCTTTCCATCATTGCCACTTCTCTATTGCTATTCTCTTTGTGTTTATCTATTGTTTTCATGATTACCTTTTAGTTCTTTGGTCACTTTTTCCTTTAGCCTTTGTGCATGATTAGGACCATTTTTTAAAACCTCTGTCTGGAACATCCCAGGTCTGATCCTCCTCATTGATGGTGCCTAATGCTTTAATTTTTTCCTATGGTTGGACCATCACTTCCTGTTTATTTTTGTTTTTTAATCTTTTTTTGAAACCTGGACAATTGTATATTTTAGTGAATTATTGTTGGAATTTAGACTCTCAGATGTCTGTTCCTTCAGCTTGTGCATAGCTAGTGTTATGACATAGCTTTCTTTGAATGCCAGGAGCTAAAGTAAAAGGAAACACCTTTCCTGTTCTTTGTAGAGGGCTCTCCTTCAAGGCTTATCCATACAATGAGTTCAGAGAATAACCACAGGTTAAAGCATAGAGGCCTCCCTGATAATTTCTGGGTATGCCTCTTGTCTTCAGCATGTTCATGTGGCCGTAGGAATTCCCCCATTTGCACTGATACCAGTGTCCCCTCTCTCCTAGGAAACAGTTATCCTCACCTTCCCAGCACTGCGTTTTGTGTCCAGAGCCAGCAATCCCTTGCTCCAAGATGTATGACTTGTCCACTCTTCCACAGAATTCTGTAGGAGAACTCAGTGAGCTGCCTTCTACAGGCAGAACAAGTTCCAGAATAGCAAGTCCCTCAAGCCACCACCATTTTCCTAACTGTAATTTATTTTGGATTGTTTCTATTCTGACATCTTTAAATTCACTCATCTTCCTTTTGCACTATCTAATCTTCTATTAATCCCAACCAGTGTGTTTTTCATCTCAGACAGCATAGTATTCCCCTTCAGAAGCTCAATTTGTTTGCTTTGTTTTGTTTTTAATATCTCCCTAATCTAATAACCATATTCAATCTTTTCTCTAGTGTCTTGGAACATATGGAATACAGTTATACTAACTGGCTCTATGTTTTTGTCTCTGAAATAAACATGCCAATATAGCTGCTTCAGTTACTCCAATAGCCATTTGAATTCAGGTCTAAGTAACCTAGAGAATTAACCCCATTTCCATTTCCTCCAGGCCACACCTCTCCTGAGCTCCTTTATCATAGAGACAGGAACCAGGGTGAGGGAGTTGTGGGGGAAGTACTGTGCTACCCACAGCAAGGTGAACTGTACCCAGTCATTTGCAAAAGGAAACCACGTGCCCAACGGGAAGAAAGATACACAGTTCCAATGAAGAACTTTCTAGAGGATCTTTCATATTTCTGTTAGCACCTTTCTCCTTTAGAAATTATTACACCTTAGGTGTAGAGTGATATTTCCTCTTCCTTCACAGTGTTTCTCACACTTCCACCATGATAACAATCACCTAGAGTGGTTGTGAAAACCACAGATTCCTATTCCCCAACTCAGTCCTACTACATCAGAATTTCCAGGGGAAAAATCTAATAATCTCTGTACTTAACAAATACCCCATCATCAAGGAAACTTGGGAAACAGTATTATAGAGTTGCAGGACCAGTCACCTATGAATTGTTAATATCTTTCAGAGACTTGGTCTGAAATTAGGATTTCTTGACAAATGGGTGAATAATAGAGACTCAATCAGAACCACATTGTATTAGTTTGGCAGGCGGCCAAAATGCAGTATACCAGAAATGGGTTGACTTTTACAATGGGGGTTTATTACGTTGTAAGCTTCCAGTTTCAAGGCTGAGAAAAACGTCAAAATCAAGGCATCACCAGGTGATATTTACTCCCCAAAGACCAGCTGTTGGCAATCCTGGATTCCTGGATTCTTCTCTCGAATGGCAAGACCATGGCAGCATCTCCTGATCTCTCACTTCTCTTCCTGGTTTCCTTGCTTTAAGCTTCTGACTTCCGCTGGCTTTCTCTCTGCTCATATGGCTTTCTCTCTATCGCCATATTCATCCCATTTATAAAGAACTCCAGAAAAAGGATTAAGACTCATCCTGGGTCACACCCTGCTTAAATAACCTAACCAAGAGAAGGTCCAACCTATAATAGTTTTATATCCACAAGAATGGATAAAACCTAAGGACATGATTTTCTGGGGTTCATAAAAGCCTCAAACTACTACATGCATACTCCTGAAAAGAAAGGCTTCCTGTACCCATTATCACCTAATTTAAGAAGCATATTTTCCCATTCAATCATGATTTTAATTTTTGAGAAAAGTATGCTTCATGACAGCAAAAAATGCAGTTACTTTTGCTAAGAGTAGACCCTTGATGCTTATCCTTCTTCAATCTAACAATTTATGAGTGGTCCTGAACATACATGATTTGAAATGATCCATTTGTGATTTGAAGGAACAACTGAAAAACCAGTGTATCTCTGTGAGTTGTAACCAGTAAATGAACCTAGCTGACCCCAATCACTTTGTCCACTAGTCATCAAACATTCCTGTGAAGTAATGAAAAACATACCTTTCAAAAAATTAAATGCCTTATCCCAAGAAGTGTAACTGCTAACGATGACTGAGAAACAAAGAATGTGAAGAACTCTAAGGAAATGACAACATTTAGCAAGAAAATAGAGGTTTTACAGAGAAAAAAAATAATATGGTAAAATTTGTAAATCTGGACCATTTATAAATGAGTATCTCAGGCTATATTCTCTGAAGAAAAAAGGATCTATTGTAATTAAAATTTAAATACAATACAGTTATTCCCCCACTTATAACTGGGCAAATTTTAAAAATAATTTCCTATTAATTTCCAATTAATGTTCAATTTATTCTTATTTTTTTCTGGCATCAATATGATTATTTCTTCAATGGAACCAAAATTTTGTACTTCAAAACTAAAGTTCTCTCACAAACAAGCATGGCTACAGTCTTTCTCTATATTTGTCAGGTGCCCCCAAACCCCATTCTTCTGTTAATAGGCAACAGAGTTCCTATTTAGAAAGCTTTTAGATTGCCAATGATGTTTGAAATTCTTCCTAATCAACTAAATCTCTCCATGACTTCTAACTCAAGAAATAATTGTGTATAATCTAGGGCAAATCGCTTCAGAAAAGATGAAGAAAGATGCAGTTTCTTCCTCTACAAAGTAGTGAAGGTAAGGGAGAACAGAGAGGGACTGACTGGGTTAACTTAACAGTTTCTAAGGCCCAACATTGAAGGCAGTAAATTTATATTTAAAACATTAAAGAGAGGAGTTCAAGGAAGATAGCATCAGAACAGACAATCAGGGCTCAACCGCATCACAAAAACAATGGAGAAACAGCCAAAAGATGTCTGAGGGACCTGCTTTGGGAGTCAGCAGAGGAGAGTGCTACACAACTCCCAGGAGGCTGAGGACAGAGAAACAAAAAAACAAAAACAACAAAGGTGAGTTACCAAAACCCCATGACAGCCATGTCATGCCCTTCTCCCACCTCCCCAAAATATTAAGCTGGGGTAAAACACCTGGCTCACTGCAGTTGACTGAGAGAGGAGAAGACATCTTAATCCCTGACAATTGTTACAAGTGAAAAGGGAGGAGGAGTAGGGGAGCTACTCTGCAGTGAATTTGACCAGCAGAGCCTGCTTTGAAACTCAGCTCTGGCCAGACAAAAACAGAGGAAAGTCAGATTGAAACACCTTCGTGGAAAAAAATGTGCCAATGAGCACCATCTTATGGCCAGTCTGGAAATTGCATGGACGAAAACTGATTTGGGGTTTCTTTGTACCCCAATGCCAGGGAGGAAATCTACACCCCATTAGTCCCTGCCCAATTTTAATAACTTAAGCTGGACAATTTTAAAGAGTTCAAATAAGTTGAACCAAATATCAAAGAAGAGCTGTGAAAAAAAAAAAGCAAGAGAGAGAAATTGGCCATCAGAGTAAATACACCAACATATTAAGATGCCTCTGATCAAGTGAGCTTTATCCTAGGTATGCAAGGGTGGTTCAAAACAAGAAAATCAATTAGCGCAATAAACCACATTGATAAATTGAAGAAAAATCACATGATCTTCTAAAGTGATGCAGAAAAGGCATTTGATGAAATATAGCACCTTTTCTTGATTTAAAAAAAAAAAAACAAAAAACACTCCAAAAGATAGAAATAGAAGGAAGTTTTCTCAATATGGTAAAATGCATGTATGAAAAACCTACAGCTCTCATTGTACTCAACAGTGAAAGACTGAAAGCTTTCCTACTGAAATAAGATACAAGACAATGATGCCCACTGTCACCAGTTATCCAATATTGTGCTAGAAGTCCTACCTAAAGCAATTAAGCTAGATAAAGAAAAGGCACACAAATAGGAAAGGAAGATATACAGCTTTCCCTATTTGCTGATGCTATGATACTATACCTAGAAAATCCTGAAAAATTCCACAACTAAGTTACTAGAACTAACACACAAGTTCAGCAAAGTGGCAGGATATAAGATTAATATGAAAAACTTATAGCATTTCTACACAATATTGATGTGCAATCTGAGGAGGAAATCAGAAAAAAAAAATCCATTTATTATAGTGACCAAAACAATCAAATATTTAGGAATAAACTTAGCCAAGGACATAAAGGACCTATATTCAGAAAACTATAAAACATTGCTAAAAGTAACCGAAGATGACTTAAATGTTAATGAATAGAAAGAATAAATATCATTGAGATGGCAATTCTACCCAAACTGATTTACATATTCAATGCATTCCCAATATAAATACCAACAGCCTTTTTTGCAGAAATGGAAAAGTCAGTTATCAAATTTATTTGGAAGGGTAAGGGGCCCAGAATAGGCAAAAATGTCTTTAAAAAGAAGAAACAAGTTGGAGGACTCTCACTTTCTGACTTTAAAGCATACTACTTAGCTACAGTGGTAAAAACAGCACTGTACTGGCATAAAGACAGACAGATTGATGAATGGAACTGAGTCAAGAACTCAGAAATAGATGCTCACATCTATAGTCAAGTGATTTTTGGCAAGGCTGTCAAACCTTCCCAGCTGGGCCTAAGCAGTCTGCTCAACAACTGGTGCTGGGAATTGGATAGCCATATCCAAAAGAAAGAAAGAGGAACCCTATCCCACACCTTATACAAAAATTAACTCAAAATGGATCAAGAATCTAAATACAAAAGTGACAATTTATAAAACTACTAGAAGAAAATGTAGGAAAGCATCAAGATCTTGTGGTAAGCAATAGTTTCTTAAATCTTACATGCAAAGCATGAGCAACAAATGAAAAATAGATAAATAGGACCTCCTCAAAATTAAACACTTTGGCACTTCAAAGGACTTCATCAAAAGGGTAAAAAGACAACCATCTCAATGGGAGAGAATATTTAGCAATCACATATCCAATAAGGGTTTAATATCTATGGTATATAAGGAGATCACGCAACTCAACAATAAAAATACAAACGACCTGATTTAAAAATGGGCAAAAGACTTGAAAAGACATTGTCCAAAGCATAAATATAAATGGCAAAGGAACACATGACAAAATGTTCAACATCACTAGCAATTAGGGAAATATAAATCAAAACTTCAAAATTACCCCGATTAAACTGGCCACTATTAAAAGTTGGAGAGGATGTGGAGAAATAGGAATGCTTATTCACTGTTGATAGAAATGTAGAATGGTACATCAAAAATGTATCACTGTGGAGGATTGTTTGGCAATTTCTAAGGAAGCTGAATAGTTGAATATAGACTTGCCATGTGGCCCGGCAATATACTAGGTATATACCTAGAAGAACTGAGAGCAGCAACATGATTAGGCATCTGCACACTAATATTCATAGTACCATTATTCACAATTGCCCAAAGTTGGAAACAATCCAGGTGTCCATCAACTGATGAATGGATAACAAATTGTGGTGTATACACATGATGGAATATTATGCAGTGGTAAGAAAAAATGAAGTCATGAAACATATGACAACATGGATGAACTTGGAGGACATTATGTTGAGTGAAACAAGGCAGACACAAAAGGACAAATAATGTATGATTGCACTATTTGAACTAAATATATAATATAAATTCCAAGAGATTAATAATTAGAATATAAGTCACCTGAAAATAGAATGAGGGTAGAGAATGGATAGCTGAGTGTTACTCTGTGCAGAATTGGTTAAAAGGCTGTTTGTAAATCTTTGGAAATGAATGGAAATGGTGGGAGCACATCATGGTGTTTGGGGCTAGCAGAGCTATTATATGTGTGTGACAGTGGTTCAAAGGGAAAATCTAAGGACATGTATATTACTAGAAGGAAAGCTAAAAAATGTAACATGAGACTGTATAACACAGTGAAAGCTCATGTAAAATACAAACAGGGGTAATATTGCATATATTAATATAAGGCTGTTTTTTCAAAATGTAAATACGAATATACTCAAAAGAAAGAAACGGAATAGCAGCTGTGTACAACAGGGGAAGCATAGAAAGACTGAGAGGTGATGAGTTTTGTTTGGTTGATTTTTGTGTTTTATTATTATTATTATTACTAGAATAATGAAAGTGCTCTAAAAATGACTGAAGTGATAAATGCACAACTATGTGATTATACCAAAAGTTGATTGTACACTTTGGATGGATTTATGCTTTATGAATATGTATCAATAATTGATTTGTTTAAAAAAACAAAATCCAGAGAGAAATATATCTAATATCAGATTTTAGCTCTACCATTCACTATCAGTGAGCCCTCTGTAAAGTTCCTTAATCTCTCTAAGCTTTTATTTGCTTTAAATGGGAATAATACTGTTATCTGTAAGAAAGATTTTAATAAGAATTAAATGAGATAACTTATGAAGAACAAATAACAAAATGCCCAGTCACAATTAGCCTGCAGGAACTGTTAGCTCTTATTTATTATTATTATTAATATGAATTGTAGTTGTAACAAAGGTAGTGATTGGGATAGAAATAAACTGTAAACACTGATACTAGGAAGACTTTGGAATACATTTTCAGTGACACTCACAATCCATAGCCTTTTCCTAGCTATTGTTCATTTTGTGCATCTCATTTTCAAGGTATAGCTCAATGTTTTCCATTGGAAACCAAGAGGCATTGTGGAGACCCTAGATTAAAAACTGTGATACAATCAGTCATTTAAGATTGTTGGTTTAGCTCCAGCATTATAAGATTTTAAATTTTTCATTGGCCCTGTCTGTGTTAATAAAATTTATGACCATTTAAAAAACAAAACCGTTATCTCAAGCATGTAGATTAATAAGCATCTAATCATTTAGTATAGTGCCTATGCAAATACTTTTGTCTTCCTTTGGACAGGGTGGTCAGATAGGCTAGTAGTAAGGGAAATCTTGTATTTATGATCATTTCAGTGGCTCTGGAGGTCATCTTAGCCCTCAAAACAGAAGATTTCACCATTTACAGATAAAGAATCAAAATAAAAAATCACCCCAACTCTAGAACAATGTTTTCCTTCTTGGTTTCTTTCCTTTTTCACTGTACAAAGATGTTTTCCCACAAGACAATGACCAGTCAGTATCCAGAAAGCTTGTCTTCTTCTTGAAGGCTTGTCGTCTCCTGATTTGGATGATTTTCCTTTCCAATTCTACTCTGGCAGTTGTGGCTTTAAGCATTGCTCTGTTCTGGTTTGCAATGAAGATATTGACATGCTGGACTTATTTGGCAGTAACTTCCCCCCCCAACCCTACCTCTACTTTTTAAAAGAAAAACATTTTCGATGTGCAGTGTATTTTTTCAGCATTCTCAATTAATGATGTCTACAGCCTAGTTTGCATTGTTCTTGCATTAAAGAAGCAGAGGGATGGAGAGAAAACAACATATTTGGAGCTAAATAACCTGCATCCATGGTCTGCCTGCAGATGCTTATTAACTGTGTGACCTTAAGCATAGTGATTAACCTTTTAAAATTGAAATGTCCTTTGGAGGTACCACATCCCATCCATCATCAATTCCTGTCCTTTCTATTTCCAAAATATATCTTGGCTCTAGTTCCTTCTTTCCATCTTCACTGCCACGACCCTAGACCAGGCCACCATTATGTCTTTACTGGACTCTTAGTTGTTCCCAATCTAGTCTTCCTGATTCTGCACTTTTATGATCCAATTTCCACACGAAGTGATCTTTTTGAAACAGACCATGAGATCCTATTTCTCCTCTGATTAAAATTACTCTTGGCTTCCCCTCTCCAAAGCATCTTACCATGGCTTCTGAGACCCTGAATTATCTGGTCCTCACCTACCTCTCACACATCATTTCCTCTTTTGGTCTGCTCCCACCACACATCATCCTTTCTGTCCTTCAAAACACCAAGGTCTTCCTCAATTCCATGCCTTTGAACTGGCTGGCCAGTTTGTTTGGGAAACTTTTTACCCAGATCTTTATGTGACTTCTCCTTTTATCTTTCATATAGCTCTGCATAAATTTTATCCCATCTAAATGTCAACCCTGTATTAGTATTTTCCATAGCAATCCGTTTGTTTCTCCCATAGCACTTATCAAAAATTAAAAGTATCTTGTCTTTATAATTAATTTTCTGGCTCTTCCACTACATATAAAACTCATCAGGGTAGGGATCATATATGTTTTTCTCACCATTATATCTCCACTACGTAGCTTTAGTAGGCAGAAACTCTAAGATGTTCCCCAAGATTCCTGCCCCCTGGGGTACCCAGCCTGTATAAACCCCTCCCCTTGAATGTGGGCAGGGTCTATGAATATCATGGGATTCCACTCCCAGGATTAGGGAACTTTATATGGGGAAGGTGAAGAGAATTTGCAGCTGTAATTAAGGCCCCTAATCAGTAGACTCTGAGTTAATCAAAAGATACATTATCCTGGGTGGACTGACCTATAATCAAGTGAGTTCTTAAAGAGAGAGATATAAGAAGCAGTAACATATGCTTGCCTAGAGCTCTTTTTTTTTTTAGATTTATTTTTTTATTTATTTCTCTCCCCTTTCCCCCCTGCCCCAGTTGTCTGTTCTTTGTGTCTTTTTGCTACATGTTCTTCTTTGTCCACCTCTGTTGTTGTTAGTGGCACGGGAATCTGTGTTTCTTTTTGTTGCATCATCTTGTGTGTCAGCTCTCCGTGTGTGCAGCACCATTCCTGGGCAGGCTGCACTTTCTTTCGTGCTGGGCAGCTCTCCTTATGGGGTGCACTCCTTGCACGTGGGGCTCTGCTACACAGGGACACCCCTGTGTGGCACGGCACTCCTTGTGCGCATCAGCACTGTGCATGGGCCAGCTCCACATGGGTCAAAGAGGCCAGGGTTTGAACCGCGAACCTCCCATGTGGTAGACGGATGCCCTAACCACTGGGCCAAGTCCGCTTCCCTTGCCTGGAGCTCTTGATGAAATTTGTTCCCATATTGTGAGAGAAGGAGGACACATGGCAAGGATCTGAGGGCAGCCTCTGGGTGCAGAGAATGGTCCATGGCCAAGACTTCAGTCTCACAACCATGATGAAACGAATTCTGACAGCCATCAATGAGCTTGGAAGAGGGTAGCAGACATCAAATGAGTCTGCAGCCCCAGTTGGCATGAGACTCTGGCCTGATAAAACCCTGAACCTAGGACCCAGCTAAGCCATGCCAGAACTTCCGTTCCACAGAAAGTGGGAGATAATAGATGTGCATTGCTTAAGTCACCAAACTTGCTGCCATTTGTTACACAGCAAGAGCAAACTAACACAAATAGCAAAGTGCCTGGCACATAGTAAATACTGTTTACCTCACAGTAAATATTGTTGAATGAAAACCAATTTTGTTTAGAAATGTTTTCCTAGTGTAGAGGATAGATTTAGATATAGAAGAGGAGGAGAACATGAAAGAAGAAAGCATTCAAGGGGAGAATGAAAAAAAAGGAAGATACCAAAAATGGACAAGTGCTTCATGATTTGTCCAAGGATGTGCCTTGCCCTTATATCTCAGAATATTAACCAGGACTTACTTACCTAAATGTCTCGGGTTATTTGGAAAGGAAATACTGGAGGAGAAAGGCTTGGAAAGATGGGGTTTGCCCACTGGTAAGAGGGTTATCTTCAGAACTAAACAGAAGAAATTCATCAAGAATCCAAAACAAAGGTGGGAAAAGGCAAATTTCATGCCTAGTATTTTCAGAAACACAAAGCAGAGATCTTAACTCATATAACCCTCAGTGCACTTTGAAACCATCAGGCCAAAGCACAAAGCGGAGGAAGAGAAGTAGTCAGAGGTAGAAAAGCCTCCGGGTTTTATTTTTGCTGATGTTTGCTTGTTTGTTTGTTTTGCTTTGCCATCTTTCCCAGAAGAGGGGAAACCTATTATCTACACCTTAATTGCAACAGCAGGTACTACTTTCTATGACTTAACAAGCTGCTCACAGAGGTCTCAGTGTCTCAGCCTGTCTGCATTGAAAAAGGACTGCAGCAGGGGTGGGAGACATTGATTTTCTATCTGGTTTTTGCAACTCCTGGTCTGTAAAACTCAACAGTAACATTCCCAGCAGTTGCAAAAAAAGAATAATAATTTGTCTATCCATCATCACTCCGGAATTAGCAGGAGGGTCATATGAATACTGAGATAAGTGTCTGGAGCTATGCAAATGTACAACTTATTATAGCTGGTCACACAGAGGAGTCAGCAAATGGTTTACTGGCAGAGATCTTGTCTTCTTTCTTTGTCTTCTGCTCAGCAATCAGTAAAGGACTCTGGACCCAAGAAACAATCAATCTTCCAAGGCTATTGTTAAAAGACCAATTCCAAATTCCATCCACACTCCCAGGGAGCTAGCACATCAGGAAAATGCAGAACAGTTACTGTTTTTCAAACAGGACACTGAGATCCATAGGCAGTTTTCTGGACTAGATTGTTACGCTGCTGATGCAAACTTTGACAAAACATGCAACAAATATTTTTAAGCACCTTCTCTGTGGCTGGTTGTAGATGTTATGTATAGAAAAACAAATGAAACAAATCCTTTTCTTTCTGTA
Source organism: Dasypus novemcinctus (assembly GCF_030445035.2). NCBI lineage: Eukaryota > Metazoa > Chordata > Mammalia > Cingulata > Dasypodidae > Dasypus > Dasypus novemcinctus. Next base: position 60,460,616 of record NC_080695.1, read on the forward strand.
GGATGCAGTGTCCTCTAAAGACAACTTTTGCCTGTTGCACTCCTTCCCAACTTCAACACACCTACACACACTTCCAAATCTTCGAATCACTTGTTTGAAACACCTCTTTCATGAAGACTTCTCTCACTGTCCACAGAAAACCTAGGTACTCAACTTGAGCCACTACTCTTGATCTAACTTGTGATATACACTTCTCTTCTCTTCTATGTCTAGCAGCTTAAGGACAGAGATGGCTCCTTGATCTTCTTGGTATCATACACAACACTTTGCATAACAGTTCATGCACTCAATGAAAGCCCATCAGCGTTACCAGCTCACAACTTTGTGTTGTTTCAACACATTGCGTCTCAGGTGATAAGTGAGCTTTTATTGTTGCCTTTATTTATTTATTTATTTTTTCAAATTCTGCTCAATTTATTCATTTTTTAAAAAGATATTACATTAAAAAAATATGAGGTCCCCATTAGCCCCCACTGCCCCCACTCCACCACTCCCCCCCCAATAACACTTCACCCCATCATCATGTCACATCCATTGCATCTGCTGAGTACATCTCTGGGCATCGCTGCACCCCATGTCCCGTGTTCCACACCATAGCCCACACTTTCCCACATTCCATCCAGTGGGCCATGGGAGGACATACAACATCCGGCAATTGTCCCTGGGGCACCACCCAGGACAACTCCAAGTCCCGAGAATGCCTCCACATCCCTTCTCTTCCTCCCCTTCCCCGCACGCAGCAGCCACCATGGCCACTTTTTCCACATCAACGCCACATTTTCTCGATTATTAACCACAATAGTTCATGAATAGGATATCATTAAGTCCACTCTGATCCTTACTGTATTCCTCCTTCCTGTGGATCTTGGCTTGGTTGTGTCCATTCCACATCTATGTCAAGAGGGGGTTTAGATTCCACATGGATATTGGATGCAATCCTCCTGCTTTCAGTTGCAGGCACTCTAGGCTCCACGGTGTGGTGGTTGACATTCTTCAACTACATGTTAGCTGAGTGGAGTAAGTCCAATAAATCAGAGTGTAGGAGCTGTAGTCTGCTGAGGTCAGGGCCTGGCTATCATATTGTCAGTCCAGAGATTCAAATGCCCTAGATATATCTTAAACCCCAGCACCAACTACAATTCCAGTAAAGTAGCATGAAAGGCTTGTGAAAAGAGATCCCATCTGAGTCCAGCTCCATCACGCAGAAACACCAGCTCCACAGAAGGGCCAACTGACATGGCAGTGAACCCCATCTGCCATGACCAAAGAACCTGTGGGTCTCTTCAGCCCTCAAAAGGACCAATACCTGGGGTTGTATCTACTTTATCTGTCTCTGAGACTCTGCTCTGGTGTGCATAAGGGCAATCCTTCTGACAACCTCCAGACTCTTTTTTAGAGACTCATAGCCATATAAACTCATTTGTCCTTTCCATTTCCCCCTTAATTTAGGTGAAACAGCATTTTTAACTCCTGTTATTATATGTAGACAGGGATATTCTGCTGGTCCATGTTGAACCTTTAATTCAAGGTCCTTTTCTAGTTGCATCATCAGCTGGTACTTGGTAGTGATCCCTTGGTGCCAGGGAGGCTCATCCCTGGGCGTCATGTCCCACGCTGGGGGGAAGGCATTGCATTTACATGCTGAGTTTAGCTTCGAGACTGGCCACATTTGAGTAACACAGAGGCTGTCAGGAGGGAACTCCTAGGCACAGTGCTGCCCTAGGCCTTGTTCTTATTTCAGGCGTATAGGCTCACAAGCATAGTCATTAGTATCAAGGGCTCACTGTTGGACTCTCATTCCTTCCTGATCCTTACCGTTGCACCTGGGGGACTGCCACTGCTCCCCTAGGGACCACAACAGAGCCCCCCCCCCTCCCAGCCAGTAACCCAGTACCCCCCCAGCTTTGCCTTTATTTTTTAAAGCAAATTACAGCATATTTAAGGTTAGCTTTCTCATCTTATTACCTTGACTCAAGTTCTTCTGAGTGTTCTCTTGAATGGGAGAGGAAAAGGTGGAGCTACACCTGGGGACTAGTAACTGTGTATGACTGGAAGACATCCATAAGAATTTGCTGAAGACCCAATCCTTACCCCGATTTGGTTTGCATACCCAAACAAATAAACAAACATTGAAAATTGCTTTTCCAAGGCATTTAAAATACTTTTATTATATAAGTAATATAAGCTTATAAAATACATAAATAATGTATAAAGTAGAAAGTAAAATTCTCCTCCCTCTCAACTCACCACTCATAGATAACCATTGATAATAGGTTGGCATAAGGTCTTCCAGGTTCTTTTTTTTAAATGTCCATATATGCATTCTTATATTCCAATATAGAGTTATATTTTAAAGCTATATTTTATTATCTATAAGGAGTCACAGTATTCCTTTGTATGGATGAGCTATTTATTTCGCTGATCCTCTTTTGCTAGACATTAAGTTATTTCCATTTCCCATTATGACAAACAATTATGCAATGAACATCTTTATATACGTGGCTTTGTGCAAAATGTGGCTGTCTTTGGAGGGCAAACTCCTGAAAATGTTATTTGGCAATATCAAAATTTAAAATGCACATCCCCTTTGATCCTCCAATGCTACATTTTTGCTATTCTTTAACTGTCTAGTGCTCCCTCCCCACAGCCCTAAATACTTCTACAGTAGCTTTAGATACAAGATTTGGGGCGGAAGAAGAAAACTGTTAAGATGATGCTGTCAAGAGACATAGTGACTTCTGGTCTGCCAAATGACTGAGAAAAGTAGGCAGTTGCAACATCTACTAAATCTAGAGAACCAAAGTTCAATCTCAGGGGATTCTGATCTATGAAACCTTAATGATTTAAAAGATTTGGAAACTGCTTGCCTGAAAGTCAAAAAACTGAACCACAAATACTATAAAATGAAGCAATCCCCCCTTGCCCATCCCCAGCTATTCATCATCTTTGCCTCAACCCCAGCCAGTGATACTTTTAGAGCTGTTCCATGTTATTTTCTAAGCCTTTTGAATTGCATTCTTTCTACAGCCTCCTAGAGAGCAGTAAAAGTGGAGAAGAGACAGAGGCATCTTTCATTTCCCTTCATGCATTGGCCTCCAAATCGGGCCAAGTGTTCAAACAACTTTCCTGGTTCCTGCACATGCAGAAAACTTAGTACTACAGAGCAGATATGGGTTCATCAAACTATTCTCTGAAAGTGAATCTCTAAAATGAAATGCAGTGGGGGTCTTCCGTGAGGCTGAGCTGTTTCTGGAACACCATAATCAACCAGAAAAATGCCACCAGCTTTTAGCATGCAGCAGCAGGCTCCTATGGCATCAGAGGTTACTGGCAGCAGAGAGAACCAAGCTAGGGATTTGCACATTTGAAATCTTGCTGCTCTGTAAAGCCTCCAACTGGGTCTACCCAGTGGTTAGACTGAGTGCTTTCAAATCTGCCCATTTGATGTTGAATCACTTCAAGGAAGTCTTTTTAGTCCCCAAGCATGGATGATCCAAATCAAGATAGAAAAGCAGCCAAATCCTTTCCTCAACAACTAACTGCTCAGTGGAGTGACTCTGAGTGGCACTCATGTGGGTAAAGAATATGACTCATCAAACTACTGCTAGACAAAAAAGACCTAAGAGTCTATAACATAAAATTGAACCATAATAATCTTTCTCACCACTCTTACCAGAGTGGTAGTGAATGGATAAAAAAGTAATCTTCTGCTGCAGCCAAGGGGGATGTTTAATAGTGTTACACAGGAAGTGACACAGTGGGAGATCCTTTACAATTTGGACATGTTAAAAAGTATCTTTCCTGATTACAAGGAATAGAAATGAAAAGTGCTCCTTCCTTCATGGAAGTTCAAACAGAATAGAGGCAGCAGTAGGTAAGACACAGACGATGCCATAGAAATAGAGAAGTTATTTCTGGATAATTGGCAGAAGACATGTTGCAGAGCACATTGGAGGAAGAATCTCCATAGCAACAAGGTTGATGGTGTCTCCATATTTAAACTAAATGTTGAGGCTATGCACTTCCAGAGACAGGATTTTCTGCAATTTTTGGTAATAAGTTCTCTAACTCATGGAAGCAAACATTCCAGCAGAGGTCCACATAAGGCAAGAAGAGCATGAAATATGCAGAACAAATTCACAGATCTTGGAGGTTTTATTTTAAAAAGAAGAGAAATGCAGATCAATTCAGAACAGTGACTAGTTAAAGCATTCAGCAATTCCTAGTGAGGATCAGTTGGATATTAATTACAAGCCTTATTGTACAGTATTTGTAATTTGTTATATATAATTATGCTTGGGTCAAGTACATAATAAAAGTGTTCATGATAATCCATAGCTATCCTAAATTTATTTTCAATGAATACTTTATCACCTTTATAGAGTTTGATATTATAGATGGATGGAACCCCATACCATTCAAGATTCTGGTGCCTGTGGTGGGTTGAGATTGATAGCACCTGTCAGGAGTTGAATTGTGCTCCCCAAAAAGATGTGCTGAAGTCCTGTGAATGTGTCCACATTTGGAAACAGGTTCTTTAAAGATGTTATTTGTTAAAATAAGGCCAAATTGGATTAGGAAAGACCTTTAATCCAATGTGATTGGTGTCCTTAGAAGAAGAGGAAATTTAGACAGAATCAGTAAGAAAGAGAGAGAGAGAGACATCCACGTGAGGAAAGGAGAGACTGAGGTATGCGAACTAAAGAACACCATGGATTACGGCTACTCCCCAGAAGCCAAGAGGCAGGCATAGAACAGACTGTGCTCTTTAAGAAGCATGGCCCTGCTGACACCTGGATTTCAGACTTCCTCCAGAACTGAGACAATAGCTTTCTGTAGTGTAAGCCTAGTATTCCGCAGTACTTTGTCATAGCAGCCCTGGCAGCAAATGAGGTCAGCACCCATTGCAAAACTCTTCCTTAAACAAAAGCATAGCCCACCACCAGGTCAGAGTGGACAATGCTCTCATCCGATCAAAAAAACACATTAGGGATTTCCTTGTTCTTGGTGTTTATTTTGATCTGCTGTCACCTGACTGGATACTAGCAATCTTGCCATTTAAAGTTTCCCTTTAAAGTCTGGGCAGATTGAAATTTGGCCTGTGGCACCTCCAGGACCTAATCCAATGCCACATCCCACACCGAGGGACAATGCCTACCTCCTGGTATCTGAGCATATCTTACACTGCCCATGTCACTCCCAATAATCAATTCTTGGATGAGAACCCCAAAAAATGAAGTCTTTCTTATATTGTATTGTTCAAACTTTTACTACTCCCAAGGGTACTAGTATTTAAGTAGGAGAAGAAAGCCTTTAGCCAAAGAAATTCAAACATCAACAAGCTGCTGAAGGTCTGTTTAGCTAGAATAAATGGATGTTATGGCATTCAGACAGTTAAGCAAATGGCAATATGTTAAAAAATTGGATCTTATGCTTCATTTTCTACTACCTGATAAAGTCATACAATCTATCCCTAATACAAGAGGGCAATTCTTAAAGTATTTATTATTTTTTATATTATTTGACCCAGAAATTCCACTTCTGGTAATTCATCCTAAGTCATCAGAAATATGAAAGGGTTTTTAGCTATGTTAATCACAGTGTCATTTTAATAGCCAAAAATTGGAAACAATCTAAATGTCCAGAATAGGAGAGTGATTAAGTAAATTATGATATATTCATTTATGATGTGATATCTTGAAATATTAATCTTTGTGCTTTTCTTTTCTGCACTCCCTTATACATGACCCTTCTCCTAGTTAATCAGAGACATTCAAAGGAAATTGGGATTGTTAGGGTAAGAATGGAAGAAAGAAATAATCAATAGGAAGTCTTTATAACTTCCAAAAACAAGCCTTGATAATCACAAGGCATGGCCTTTGGAGAAAGTTGGTTGATGGAGTTTGTGCCACAATAATTGGATGGAAAGAAAAGACTAAGCAATCACGACTCCCTCTCTGCTCCTGGCTGGAAGTAGAGATAGGGTATGATCTAGGACTAAGGGAATGGACTAGGGAGACCACAGGAAGAGAATCTGCATCAAGTAACAGGTCAAGCAATCCCATTCTAGGAAGCCCATCACGGTGCAGATGCTAAGAACCCCAGGAAGCAGTCCTCACTGTCAATGGGGGCCCAGAGGTCTCCCAGGGGTCATCTGGCAGGAGCTTGACCAACTCTGTCTTGAGCCATGAAAGTCATCCAAATGACCCCATTTGGACTGATACCTTTCAGGACCCCTGTGAGCCCTCAACCCATAGTATAGAGTACTTTATAGTATAGAGTACAGGGGACACTAGGAATATGTCATGGAAATCCCCAGCCCTGGTACTTGGATGGGACTTAGGGGCAATGAAACCCACCCATTTTACACATACAGTAATAATAACAATAAGTACCATTTACTGTCAATCACAATTCTACGTATTTTCTGAGTCTCAACTCATTCCATCTTTACTCTAATCCTTCCTGTGAGTTAAATATATTACTAACCTATTTTACAGATAGGGAAACTGAGGCAAGAGAAGTTAAGTACTTTTCTCATGACCACACAGTGAATAAATGGTAGATTCAGGATTCAAACTCAGGCAGTATTGCCCCAGAACTTGTGATCCTAACGCTTATTCCCCTGGGCTACCATTAAAAATAATGTTTCTACCAAGTATGCAACAACACAGAGGAAGCTTGTGTTATTACCTTAAGTGAATAAAATTGAATTCAATACTATCCCTACATTGTGCTTTCAATGATATAATATACACATAGAGAAAAATCAAATTATAAGGGTTGACTTCAGCTGGCAGGAGGACTATGGGTGATTTAAGTTTTCTTCTCTTATTTTTCTATATTGCAAATTTCCTCTACAATAAGCATACATTACACTTAAAATCAGAGGGAAACTCACATTTAGTGCTTCTCAAGATTCTAATACAAACACACACATACATGCCCACAAATGTTGAATTATAAACTCCAGTTCTTTGAAGAAATTATATAGTTTGGCAACAGTGAGAGGGTCACAGAAATATGTGTCTAACCAGAGTAGTTCAAAAGTATTTTAAAACCCTGAAGAACAAGCAGGGAGTAGCAATTATGCTAAATTTATCCTCTGAGACAATTTCTTTGATAGAAGGAACAAGGTCACAGATGGAAGGAAAGAGATCAGGACAAGTTGTCACATTTGAGCAGCTTGTCATCTTTTCCTATTCTTACAGCTTAGGATGGTCTCTACCAGCATTCCCAAGTCAAATCAAAGGAAGTCAGCACCAAATTTTTCATTTTCAGTCTTTATACATTGGCCTTTGATGAATATGCTTGTTTAACTTTCATGTGGTTGAACTTAACAATAATTTCCTTTAGAGACTGTGCTATTCATGTCTTGTTTAAGAAATCCTCCTATATATTAAGTTCATGAAAATATTCACCTATATTCTCTTCTTAAAAGTTTTAAAGTTTTTCCTTTTACAGTTAGGTGTTTAATTCACTTGGAATTCATTTTGAGTATATATAGCCATGTTTCCATATAGATAAAAAATATTTCAGCTCCATTAACTGAAGCATCCCTCTTTTCTCCATTGGTATGCAGCGCCACCTCTATCATATGAGCTCTCCATTCTGTTCCAGTAGTCTCTTGGTCTACATGTATGCCAGTACAGCACCAATTTAATTATTGTAGATATATAACAAGTCTTGATATCTGAAAGCAGCACTAAAATTTGAAGTGTCATTCTGAAAAATGGCAAGAGAATTCACTTTGGGAACTCCAGTATCCAAACAAAATGTGTGTGCCCCATTGTTATATTTGGTTTATTTATAATCTTTACCACCATCCTTCCCCTGCCATATGACTGTACAACTATCATGGATTCATGGATTCATCATGTGCAAGGTCTACTTGGGGTAAAAAGGAGAGGAAATGCAAGTACTAAAGACTAACATCATTCATGGGTAAAATAAGAGACTTGAGCTACCATTAGAACATCTATCTGACAATAACCGAGGCAAGAAGAAAGACCTATCCAGACCTCCTAGCAGTATTAACATAACAGTATCCAGAATTTTGATAGGTTGGATTATCCTAACTTAAGCATGTGGGAAAAATTAGTTTATCGCCAATATTATGGAGACTACCAAACTGCTCCCCAAGACTAGTGTGCTCTGAATTTGGCACTAGAGATAAAATATTCACTCTGGATAATATTGTTGCTATTCATCACACAGCACGGCGTGTCCCTGTTTCTCATTAACAGAGCCAAGGATGGCCTTTCAGTTCAAGAAATGGACAGCCAAAGAAGTTATTCTTTAAAACATGCATACTCGCCCCCAAGTTGCATTAAAATAAGACTTGGATGAAGACTGAAATAAACAACATCTTGTAGAATCTGCTGGTGGTGTTATTCTTGGGTATATTTGACTTCCATATGGTAACACCAGGGTCACTCCTAATTCCATCCTCTATGAATATTCAAAACATTTTCTCTTATCAAAGTCTCCCCATAGGTCTCTAAGAGGCACTGCCTAACAACTTCAGCAGGTAAATTAGGTTCCTAGAGACTCACTAGGAAATGACCTAAGAATAAGAAGGTCATGTATGAGCTCACTGTGCCTTGCTTAACTCTTGCTTCGAGCACTTCCTTAGTCACAATGGAGTAATTTCTGGGAAGAGCTGTTTTTGCCTTAAAACAATTTTCTTAAATTCTACTTTAAAATCAAATAGTAGCACTAAGTCTTTACACACCCAAATGTACTCACCACAACTTGTCTTATTCTTGGCCAAGCATCTATATAGGAGGAGATTTGGTATAGATAATACAATTATCAGAGAAGGTAATAAAAAGGAGATTTATTTAATACCCTGTAATGACCTGGCCTGGGCCTTTCCTCAGAAAATTTGCACATGAATGTGATATTCATAGCCCCCAGACAATCCATCACACTTAACTGCTTACCCAAATCTTATCTTTTTCTCTGGAAACCAGAGAAGAAGATACAAAATTATCTAGTGACCATCCAGGGAAAGTGCTCATTTGGCTGCTCACTTTACTCATTCTCTTCATCCCATTCTACCAATTTAGCAAGACTCAAGCTTCAGTCAAAGGTCTAATTTTAAGGAATTAAGAGACCTTGTTATAAATAGTAATAATAATGGTTATTATATATCTATATCCTTTCCCTTGGTGATTCATCCATTTCTGGATGTTGATCAATATCTATGCACTGCTGGCTGTCATATCTCTACTTCTAACCAGGATTTACTCCTTGAACTCCAGACATAATCTACAGCTACCTACTTGATAACTCTAGATATCAAAGAAGCAGCTGTTCTTCAACAGCTCAAAATTAAATATTTTCTTTCCCTTAAAGTCCTATGGACTTTTCTTTTCTGCCCTATCTTGGTAAATGATACCATCATCAAAAATGCCAAAGTCAAAAACAAGGAATCACCTTGATTCATCATTTTTAACTCACTCTACTCATCAATGAACTCTGTGGATTCTTCCTCCCTTTTGCTTCCACCCTAGCCGAAGTTGCCATCATTTTTTGTTTGGATCATTAGCAATATGCACTTAACTGCTCTTGGCCTACTCTTACGATCCTCTAATATTCTTTACACAACAGCCAGAACAATCAGATTGCTTACATGTCCCTTCCCGTCCTCTCACTTTAAGTATTCCAATAGTTTCCAATCTTAATTAGAACAAAACCCAAAGACCTGAGCCTTCCTGCAAGGTCTCCCATAAACTAGCCCCCACTTTTCTCTCTACACTTATCTCATATCCTGTCCTTGCTCACTCACCATGTTCAAACAAAGCTGGCTTTCCCTCCATTCTTCAAATACTCTAAGTTCACCCTCTCTTCAATGCTTTTCCCCTTGCAGTTCTCTCTGACTAGAATGTCCTTCCTCTAGATAACATGGTTAGTTTCTCATCATTTAGGTTTTATCTCAAATGGCATCTTCTGAAAAAAACCTTTTCTAATTCTTTAAGTAAATCACGGTCAGACCAAGAAAGAAGAAACCTTTCTAGGTATATAAAACAGACAATATTTAATACAGGCACTTATTTATATGTGATGAAAAATCTGAGAAACAAAATGAGGAATGGTGTGGCAACCCAGAGATTTCCAACAGCAGGAAAACCAAGTCCACCCCAAACTGGAAAGATGACAGAAAGAAATAGTATTACTGGATCCCATGATACAGGATTGCCAGGTAGAAACTGGAAGAAGCTTTAGACCTCTCCAGCAGAAGTCAGAGCCACAGGAGAAACACAACCACTGCCAGAGACCCAGTCAGCACAATGTAAGTTTTCCCCTCCCATCCTTTAATCTCCCACCACTGCCTCACATTGGCTGAGCGAAGTTGGAAACCAGATGATAGAGGTCTTTCTGAGGGCAAAAAGACCAGCATGCCACTCCACTTAATTTTACTATCTCCTTTCTCATACTCAATTTTAATCAGATTACTTGTTTAACTATTTTCCTAGCACTCATTAATATCTAAAATTTTCTTGATTATTTTTTGTTCATTGCCTCAGATTAAAATGTATCCACTATGGTCATTGTCTGCGTATATGTCTCCAGTGCACAGTGCCTGATTCATGCAAGATTTAAAGCATTTAGTAAATATTTCTTGAAAATATGTTGAATGAGTGATTGCTATGCCCCAAGCATTATGCTAAGGGCTAGTATGAGTCAGGTTTCTCTAGAGAAAGAGAACCAATAGGATATGTGTGTGTGTTGTGTGTGTGTGACACAGAGAGAGAGAGAATGTATTTTAAGGAACTGGCTCAGGTGATTGTGGGAACTGGCAATTTCAAAATGTATAGGGCAGATCAGCAGGCTGGAAACTCAGGAAAGACTTGATGGTGTAGTCTTGCAGAAGAATTTCTTCTCCAGGGACTCTCAGTTTTTGTTCTTAAGGTCTTCAATTGATTGGATGAGACTCATCCAAATTATCAAGGGTAATCTCCTTTATTTAAAGTCAACTGGGGCGGCAGACTTGGCGCAGTGGTTAGGGCGTCCGTCTACCACATGGCACGTCTGCAGTTCAAACCCTGGGCCTCCTTGACCCGTGTGGAGCTGGCCCATGCGCAGTGCTGATGCGCGCAAGGAGTGCCGTGCCACGCAGGGGTGTCTCCCACGTAGGGGAGCCCCACGCACAAGGAGTGCACCCCATAAAGAGAGCCGCCCAGCGCAAAAGAAAGTGCAACCTGCCCAGGAATGGCGCCACCCACACTGAGAAATGACACAACAAGATGATGCAGCAAAAAGAAACACAGATTCCCGTGCCGCTGACAACAACAGAAGCGGACAAAGAAGACGCAGCAAATAGACACAGAGAACAGACAACTGGGGGGGGGGGGTGGTGGGAGAAGGAGAAATAAATAAATAAATCTTTAAAAAAATAAAAAATAAAAATAAAGTCAACTGGTTATAGATGCTGCCCTCATAAACAAAAATACCTTCACAGCAATATCTAGAATAGTGTTTGACTAAATGATTGTGTACTAGAGCCTTGCCAAGTTGAGAGAGAAGGCTAATCATCATAGGGCTTTACATCAGTTATCTCAAGATTGCTTTAAAGATGAAGAAACTGGGGCTTATGAAGCATTATGAAACATTATGCCATGAATGTGTACCATTACTCAGCAAGTTGTCAATAACATAAACTGCAAAGAAGAAATGACCTGTGTACAAATATAAACCATCAATGTGACATGATGCCAAGCTAAAATTTTAATTGCCCTAATAATGAGTATTTCATTCAACACCTTTACTGAACAATGTAGTAAAAAGTAGTTAGGCATTTGCCCAACTCTTCTACCTCTCCTAAACAGAGAGTGATGGAAAACAAACCTGATACATTACAGATTATTGGTCAACAAAGAACTTATTTTAAGATTTACAACAGTGCCTTCACTCTGAGCTGGACACAGAACAATAAAAAAGACTGCATCTAATTGCCCATTAGCAGAACCTTTACATTTAAGTCTAAGTTTTACTTGGCTCTTGATGAAATACACTTATCTGAGAAAAAACAGACATCTAAGCTCTACCCACATGGCTTCATACAAAATCAAACAGGAATTACAGAGCTGCATTGAATTACTCATGGCATCTGTCCATGGAGCATTTGTCCTTCGGAAGCAATAAAGGAAGGAACCCAGGGTGGCTCCACTTGGGGAAACACCAGTGTCTCTACCCAAGTCCAGCTCCATGTTGCTGCCTGCAGTGTGTGAATCATGGCTACACAGGCTGCCTCAGAGGGAGAATCCAAGATTCTGTCTTTAGTGCTCAAAGCAGCTCTTCATCTTGTAAGAACGTCAGCTGTTTGCTTGCAACACAGCTATGCTGGAACACTTTCAGACCTTTAGCTCCATCAAACCATGACTTAAATAAGATAATTGGATCTCCACAAATAAAGAGATAGATATATGAAAGCATCATCACTGTGGCCTTTGAGTCCAAACCTAATATAGGCTGGTTTGTTTTAAAGATGTAGAGTTGTAGTAGGCTTTACATTAAATCAATAAAGAGAATTTGGACCAAAGATTGGAGAGCTTTGGATACAGTCATAATGGACTCCTTGGAAACCTAGGAAATGGGTTCTTAAATTGACATGGGACTTCCTCCATGTTCAGAGGAAATAACAAGCAATTCAGCCAAGGTCCTCCAGCTATAATGAATTGACTGAATAACCATCACTGATTAAACTCCACATGGTCAGACAGGAAAAAATATGGCTCCCTCTCTGAGTGTGCTATTTCCAGGTCCTATGGTTGGTCTTCTTCCAGGTGAACACTCCAAGGATAGGAGATCCAAAAATGTTAGTTTTATTATTTGCCTTCTACTCTATTCCAGCTAGCTGAGGTTGCTTATAGACATATATATAGTATAGCCATATAAGGAAAATTAAGTGGAAAAATCAGGGTGAATATATTATAGTACATCCCTACAATGCAATAGTCTACACCATTGAAAAGTAAGGATGCAGATCTCTATACTTTGATAAACAGTGATGTCTAAGTTACACTGTTAAGTGAAAAGAGCAAGGTGTAGAATAGTAAGTATACCAGGCTATGGTTTGGTTTAAAGTAAAGGAGAGACAAATGATTATAGATTACTTCAGAAGGCACGCACAAGAAATTCTTTCTCTTTTTTTTTTGTAAAGTAGTTTTATTCAGATATATTCATGAACCATAAATCTATTCAAAATGTACAATCAATTGTTTTTTTTTCATTTTTCCAACATCTTGTTATGAATTTTTAAAAACATACAGCAAAGTTGACAGGATTTACAGGTGAACTGTAAATCTAGATTCTACATTCATATTTTTCCTTTTTTTTTTTTTTAAATATATACAAGAAATTCTTAACAATGGTTGCCTCTGGGAAGGAGAACTGGAGACAAATTACACATCTTTATAGTTTTTTAAACATGCCACTTATTACCATGGAAATATATAAAAATTTTAAAATTAAGTCCCTTCCAAAGTAAGAAAAAGTAATTAAGCACTTGTGGTAGACACCCAATGGAGCACGACCCAGCTCTCCCTGAACATGCCAGTATACTTAGAGTTGCTATGACTGTAATGACGTACAGTTGACCCCTGCTAGTCCTTTCCTCATGGTGGGGTCACCTTTGTGATGCAATGCATACTCCAGAGCTCCCTTCCAAATCAGACTGAAGGTAGTCACACCCTGCTGGACCCCAGCAACCAGCTGGACACCGCATCACCTCAGCAAGCAGATGCCACAAGCCAGCAGACTCCATAGCCCACGGGCAGCAGATGTGGCTCAGGCCATTGAGCACTCACCTCCCATGTGGGAGTTCCTGGGTTCAGTTCCAGGTGATCAGACAGAAAAGAGGACCATCTGGGGGAGGGGGGATAAATTTAAAAAATTAAAAATAAACTACATAAATCTTTTTTTAAAATTAAGGCTATAAAATCATATATATGCTATTTCCACATTATATGTTTTTCTTTTCTTTGAAAGCAAAATCTCCCCACCCTTAAAAACATTTAATGGTTTTTCATTATTATTGAGATAAAAGAAAAAAGGTCTAACATGTTTTACGGGGGGCTCTGCACAATCTGGCCTCTGCCTGCCCCTCCAACTCACCTCCCTCCTCTTTCCACTCCATCCATATTGGCCTATTTTGGGTATCTCCTACTCACTATACTATGCTCCCTTCTGCTGGGGGACATTTGCTCATGCTTTTTGCTGGAATGCCCTTCCCTCAATTCTTTGTCTGGTTAGCTTCTATTCGTTCTTGAGATGTCCCCTCAAGCATTATTTTTACAGAACAAATCCTCCTGTAAGTTCCCATAGACTCATGGACCTAATAATATTTTCTACAGAACCCCTCAAAATTGCAATTGTGTCACTTATTTGCATTAACAGCTACCTCACAGCAGCAAGCCACTCTAGGAGTGGACCATGTCTGGTTTTTCTCATCCCTGAATCTCTAGCACATAGGTCAGTGTTTTTCACACTGCAAGTGCTCAAAAAATGTTTGCTGAATGAATAAATTTTGGTTAATGAACATAACTGGGCAGGAATTCAATACTAAATTTCACTCCAGCCTGATTAAAAGCCAAATGAAAAGGGAAACTATCCAGTTCTTTAATTCCCAGTATCCGTAAGATAAAATAGAATAAATCAACTATTCATTAGAAACATGATTTCTGGTGCTGAAACCAAGAAAATATTCTATACTCTGTGCTCATAAGAAGGTTTTCATGGAAACATCCTCAACGCCATCCCCACAATAAGAATGATGAACTTAAGCTAGCTGTTTCCTTCAATTATTTAGCAAATATTTAAGCACCTACCATGTTCCAGACCCTGTGCTTTACTCCAAGGAGCAAAAACAAGGATGAATACAAACATATAAAATTCCTACTCTCACAGTGCTTCCTTCTAAATAGAGAAGCAGACGAAGGTCAACAAATCACAGGAATAAATCTCAGTGCAATGAAGCAGAGATACATACAGCCATGAAAGACCAGATGATTTCACCTAGCCCAGGGATTAGCAAAGTCTCTCCCTGAAGAAGTATTGATTGACTTGAGATCTGAAGGTTGAGTGGGCATTTCCTGCACAAAGAGAGGAGGAAAGGGTCTTCCATGCAAGAGGCACAACATGTGAAACTTCCCCATGAAACTCCTGAACTCTAGGTATGCCCATGGAAGAAGGGCATATGGTGACTTTGCAGGGTAAGTAGGCCACTGTGGCTGAAATGGAGGGGGTAGAGTCTTACGGGAGAAGAGAATAAGTATACAGCCAAGAGTCCAACAATGAAGCACTTTTTCCTGAAACCAATGGGAAACTTCTAAAAGGTTTTCAGCAGGTAGGTGACACAATCATATTTTCATTTTGAAAGGATCCTTTGGTGTCTGATGCACAATAGATTTATGAGACCCACAGAAAATAGGGGAAGACCAATGGGCAGATGGTAGAGAATAATTGTTGTAATACTCCAGATGAGATATGATAGCAGCTTAGCCTAGAGGAATGATGGGAAGATGGGAGAAAGGGATCAGATTTGATGTAGTTGGGTTTTGTGGAGCCAAAGAAATTCTCCCCAAAGGGTAAAAGAATATATGCCAGGTACACAGCTCTCCTATGTACGAGAGAGTCAGGAGTGAGCAAAACCAGATACGGTCTTCTCCTAGAAATTAGATCAAGTCTAAATTTTGGAGAACCTGAAGATTGGATTGGTATCTCAAAATGGAGCTTTTGAGCTGACCTAGAGTTCAAATTTATAACAGATACTAGGAAGTGTGGTATTGGTATTCCACAGAGCCAATGGTGTCCTGCCTAGACCCTGTTGACCTCAAGGTTCATTTAAAATTTAACATCCTCCCATTAAAGTGAAGGAGCCTGGTGAACATATTGCATCTGTTTACATATAAAGTTATGGGTATACATGCCTAAGTTAATTATAAATAACTATATAAAATTATTCTAAAATGTAAGGGTAGATCTATCCAATTAATATTTGTATATCTTTTCAGGTTAAAAGAACATCTTCATGTATTGATACAAAGTAACATCTAAGTCAGGTACAACCATTGGCATTCACTATTAAAGTAACCTTTCCAACTGAGTTTATCCCTTGCAAAGCCCTTCCAAACAAGGGTTATATCTGTTCTGGTGTGCCTCACTTTATATGGGCAGGAAATTTTATAGCTAGTTTTTATTTTGTTAACAAGGAACACTGTGAGTAGAATATTACCTTGATCAATTGGTAAGACCACGTGTTTAAAAGGGCAAGTTTGTGGATTCAATTCCTGTATGGGCCAATTAGCTTCAAATCAGAATCATAGGATATCAGCTTGAAGGAAATTTAGAGGTAATCTTGTACAAATATAAAATTTTACAGATGAGAAAACTGAGACCCAAGGGAATGATTTCTCCAAAGTCACAATCCTGTCCATTGACAGAGTTGTTATTAAAACTTCATAAAACCTGGCCACTTGACCCCCAGAACATGACACAATCACACTCTTGCACAAGTACAATTTGGTCCACTTATTCTAATTAGTCAGCTAACAGATGTATTTTATGTTTTTGGTTTGCAAGTGACAGAAACCTAACTCAGATGAAGTTAAGAAAAAAAAAAGGGTTTTACCTGGAAATATACTAGGTGGGTCAAAGATAAAAAGAAAAGAAGGAACTATTAAATTCAGAAAATAACATAACTAGAGCATTACAGGAGATATCAGCAGTAAATATCCAAGAATTAACTCCCTAGGAACTACCATTGGCCTTTCCATTTCTGTATCTCAGACAAAAACTAAAATTTCCAGGAGAGGTTGCTGCTTCTAGTTATACTGATCTAACTTGTATGAGACCAATAGTCCCAAAAAAGAATAACTAGAAACACTAGAAAATAAAAAGATACATGTTTGAAGTAATTCAAAAGCTATGAGGGTGGCCATGATGTGAGGAAAATACACTATTCTGTAGCTCTTTCCCCTTGAGGCATTTGCCAATTTTGGAAGCAATTGTAAGGTAAGAAACGGAGCAGAAAGTGCTAACTGAAAGATTAAAAAGATGAGCATCTCTTTCAGAAGTCTCATGGGGCTGAAGGACAGACAGAACTTATGGATACTGAAGCAGCCAGAACTTGAAGGGCCAAAGTCATGGAGAAGTGGGAAGTTTTACATATGGCTACTGCATTTCCCCTTGATGTACTTGCAAATTTGTAATCACTGGCCAGAGGCTGAGAATCCAAGCAGGAAGTAGAAGCTAAAATCCTGGGAAGCTAAACAGAGCCTCATGGCATTCTCACAATGATGATGAGACAAAAATTGGAGTCCAGGACTAGCCAAAAATAAGGGGCTTTGGTAAATACCCCAGGGTTCTGATTAAGAGCCCTGAAGGACTACAGCCTAGAATTAAGGGAAAATAGGATACAGACAAACCCTTGTGTGACAGTTTGAATTTTTTGAATTCCAAAAGCAAAAGATTATGTTTTAAACTAATCCATTCCTTTGGGAGTGAAACCCACTTGACTGGATTAAGCCAGTGGGGCGTGATTCATGTTGAGTCCCCACTGCCTTACTGGGTCTAATATAAACAGACTCACTCAGACAGATGGGAAGGGTGGGAAGGAAACTGTTATATTTGATTCTGCAACATGAGAGGATTGTTTAAGCACAAAGCCCCCAAGAGGCCGGGCCCACCGAGGAGCTCAAGAGGGAGACCAGCTCTGCTATATGCCTAATAGCTTACAGCCAAACTTGGGAAGAGAATGGAGCAATTGAGCCTGAGAGAAGAAGCCTGGAGGGGAAAGCAGAGACAAGGCAGAGGTAGCCCTCCATCTTGCTTCAACACATGCCATTTGACTTTGGTGAGAAAACACCTTTTATGGTACCTTGAGTTGGTTATTTTATTGCCTGGGAACTGTAAGCTTTTCCCCCAAATAAATTCCCATTATAAAAGCCAACAGATTTCTGGTACTTTGCATTGGCAGCCCTTTGGCAAATTAAAACACCTTGTAAAGAGAAGCCCAGCTTCCAATCAGCTCAATCTCACACTGAATTAAGGCAATCTGCCTCTACTTTAGCTAGCTCCCTATCTATAACAAAAGTATGTTCTCTCTGGAGAAAGATAATATCACAGAGTTTCTACAATAGTTAATACATATATCTGGCATTTAGTAAAAAATGACTAAAGAAATTGAACCAAGAGAATAAAAGCAGACAGTAGAAACAGACCTATAGGTGATCAGGATATTAGATTATCAAATTGAGAATTTAAAATAGCTCTACTATAACCAAAAAATAGATGGCAAGATGAAGAATTTAACCATATAACTGTAGTCTACATCAAAGAATCAAATGAAATTTCAAGAACTGAAAAGTACAATAACTGAAATAAAGAATATAACAGATAGCTTAATAGATTAGACACAGAAGAAGAGAAAATTAGTCTGTCTGAAGATATGTAAAGTACAGCATACCAAGAGTGAAACAGGAAGATAAATGAAAGATGGAAAAATGCATTTTAAAAATCATGAGATAGATGAGACTTCTTGAAAAGCTCTTCTTGGTCTTCAAGAATGGGAGAAAAGAGAGAATGGTGCTGAAGTGGGGAGGGGAAATTTTTTGAAGACAATTTTCCAAAACCAATTTAAGACTTCAAACTACAGATTCAAGAAACTCTATGAACCCCATGCAAGGTTAAAACAAATCACACACACAAACGCACACACATACAAATAAAAAAATACACTGAGACACATCATAGTAAAAATTCAAAAATCCAATGGCAATGGGAAAATTTTAAAACAGCCAAATGAAAGAGAAGCATCTTCAAAAAGAGCAACAACAGGAATTATCTAGAAGACAGCAGAAAAATAGTGCTAAGACCAACTTCCATAAATGAAATTCTCTTTGGATTTTCTTTAACCAAATACCCAGCACTGTGAATTGTTGGACACCATGGAATAGAAGATTTTTTTAAAAATAGGGACTGTAACAGTAGAAAGGATAGGGGAGAAATATACAAGGCAAACAGAAACAAGAGTTATCTATGCATTGATTTAATCCTCACAATAGCTTTCTGTGAAAGGCAAGAGAGAAGTTAATTTCATTGCCTAAACAAGTAAGGTGTCATGCTTACTTACCTACAGTATGCTGTCAAGATGGGACACAAATCCAGGTCTTTCTAACTTCTAAGCCCAAACCCTTAACCTCTATTCTCCATAGAAGACCCTGTGAAGAAGGAAGGAGGCTGGCAATTAGATCATCTGGATCAAACCAGACAGTCCTGAGATGGCAAATGTTGCAGACTGATCAATCCCCCATCCAAAGGGGGAGCTTTTTAGCACTCCAGAGAAAAAAGAAAACTTTCTTAGAGATGAAAATAAACATTTCATTAAAGAGCTGGCAATATTGCATGCCTGTGTAAAATGCCTAGCTCATCCTTTTGCCAGATAATGTGCAAAATTATGCTTCCAATCAAGAACCTAACTCAAGGCAAGGGACTCATGACTGTCCTGTTTATAAACAAAGCGAAAACAACATATACATCAGCAGAATAGCCCAAGTAAATTAAATTCACTCCCATGAGAGAATAATGGTAATAAATAGTGTGGCTATAATGAACCCATTTGTTCCATTTGGTGGATACTGTGCCTTGAAAAACAAAGGGATAGATGGAGCTGGCTAGACAATAGTATTTTGTCGGTGAATTATACCCATAGTGAGATGAAATAAATGCCCAGCTAAGGGGTTCTCCTGGAGCCTTGCCAAATGTTCGCTTTTCTTCTTCAATGATTAACATGTCACAGAGGGGTTATTTTCACAACCTACCAAATCAGATTTAATGAATATACATTAAAAGAGGATAGCACTTTGAAAAAAATGATACAGACCCTTCAGAATAAACTCCAGTCCTACTTGTTTGGCAGACGTGATTCATATACTTTCCGAGTGGTGTTTTCTTATTTTGAGCATCCATTTCACCATCCAAAAACACCCTGTCAGATCAGTCTTAGACACTGCCTATTAAAATGTTAAGCTTCACCTGAGAAAATATAATTATAGCATTCTTGACATTTTTACATAGCACACACATGCGTCAAGCCAATTTTGCTGGAGTTAAGATTACTCCTTTAGATGTGTGAATACATGATGAAGCTGTAAGAAATACCAATATGTCAAACTCTAATATAGTTGAGAAACAGGATCCAAAATAAATAAGAAAACCAAACCAGGACATGTCTAAAATGGATACAAATGATGAAAAAGTTCACAAAACCACTTAGGGAGCTGACCAAATTATGCAATTTAAATAAAGACTAAAATGGCATCTAACAGCCAGTTGCTTAAAGACTGATGAATTAATACTTTTTCACCTTATTAGGGCAGCGTTTCATCATAAAGGAAGCTTTTAACAATTATCAATACCCAGACCACATTTCAGATGATTTGAGTCAGAATTTCTGGAGATAGGACACAGGTATCAGAAATTTTTTAAACACTTTCTCCTCTATTGCATAGCCATGATCAATAATCATTATATAGTTGGCACCAGGGAGTGCTTTGATCATTACGTCAACTTACTTATACATTACCTTTATTTTTTTTGTCTTTATTTATTTTTTTAATGTTACATTAAAAAAATATGAGGTTCCCATATACCCCCTACTCCCCTCACCCCACTCCTCCCCCCATAACAACAACCTCCTCCATCATCATGAGACATTCATTGCATTTGGTGAATACATCTCTGAACACCACTGCACCTCATGGTCAATGGTCCACATCAGAGCCCACATTCTCTCACAGTCCACCCAGTGGGCCATGGGAGGACATACAGTGTCCAGTAACTTCCCTGCAGCACCACCCAGGATGCTCACTCGATCAGCCATAACTCAATTAACAAAGCCCTTTGAATAAAGTGGGGTGTGGTGGTATAAAAGGATTTCCACAAGTTCTTTAATACTCCATTCAAAGGATGGAGCCTAATTACCCTCTTCTTGAGTGTAGCTGAACTTAGTGACTCACTTCTAAGAAATAAAATGTGACACAAGTCACATTGCTCTCTCAAGAACCTTGCTCTCTCCTGGGTCACTCGCTGTGGAGGAAGTCAGATGCCATACTTTGGGGACACTCAAGCAGCCCTATGGAGAGGCTGACACGGCCAGGAATGAGACCTCCCACCAACAGCATGTGAACAAGTCATCTTAGAAGTGGATTCCCCAGCTCCAGTCAAGCCTTCAGATCACCACAGCCTCAGCCAACATTTTTACTTCAGTCTCATGAAAGATTCTGAGTCAGAACAACCCACCTAAGATCCTCCTGAATTCCTGACCCACGAAAGCTGTGGGATAATAACTGTTCATTAAGCCACAAAGTTTTGGGGCAAATTGTTACACAGAAACAGGTAACTAATACAGGAGGCCAGTGTTTTAAACTCAGACACCAAATAATTAGGATTGTCCACCAGTCCACTCTAGGGCCTAGCATTATGCCTAGGATGTAGGAGGCATTCAAAAAAAACATACGTTTAAGAAATGAATGAAGGGAGGAATGAATGTTCACCTCCCACTTTTGAACAATGGAAGTTTCCCAACTCTAGCTCTCAACCGGGCACTAGATATTCATACCTACCTTGAAATAATCACCAGATTTCAGTCTGCACAAAGTCCAAAGATTTAAAAGAATTAAATCTCCAAATCAGTAAAAATATGTCCTTACTACTGGAAACAACATATATTTTGCCCTGCTTCAGCTCACTAGAAAATGCCTTCTTGTTATTTTTCCCCATTGAGAAATCTTCAGTGCTATGAATACGGTTTCCCAGTTTTCCATTTTGCAAATCAATGTGACTTTCCTTGCCTCCAAAAATGTTTACTCCAACACTAAACACCAAACAATCCAATTTTTTTAAATAACTAAATAATTACCCATGTTTTATCACTAATGCCACATTCCTCACTTAACCCATTATAATCAGCTTCTCTCTTCCCATTAAGTCTTTGGGGGATTTTATTAATCTCTTTCAGTCCTCAAGAAACATATGACTTCTTACTTACCCATTCCCTTGGATGGAGCTGTTTTGTTTTTCTGTTTCCCATTTGGGAAGCTGTTGAACTCCCTAAAGCTGTGGTTCCTGAATCCTGTAAGAATCACCTGCTGAACTTGTTAAAAATGTAAATACCCAGGGATTGTCTCCAAATCCAGACTTTTTTAAGGACTCTAAGTTGACAAAGAAGCTGTTACATTTAAAAGAATGGATCATCCTTGTGCTTTTGTTATTTTAAAGGAGGTACACATGCCAAAAAGCTTATAACCTATTTTCGGTTCATGTTAATATGGCTTACATGGGTAGGGTTTTTGGGTTTTTTTTTTCTCCTTACACCCTTTTCTGGGGCCAGAACATTCCAAAGATTATCTAACAAATGGGGTCAAGGTATACTTGGAAAGAAATATAGGAATTCTTTTAGCATAATAATGTGAAGCACATGGGCCGGGAGGAGGACCACCATGGCAGTGTGAATGCCCTAATTATCCAGGACTGTAGGTATCTGCTCCATGCCCAGGGTCCAAAGCCACCATCCACCTTCAGTCCAGCTTCCCAGCTTGGGTGTATTCTCAGTGAAGCCAGATGTGGCTAAGTGCCTAACTATTCCATCTTTAAATACTGGAGAGAAAAGGCAGGATCATGAGGGGAAAAGAAAGAAAAAGGTGAAAGAGATTGAAAAAGAGAATCCAAAGTAAGTGGTTCCACAGTAACCATGAAGAGAAGGCCCTTGAACCAATATCAGTGGACTCATCTGTGTTGAGACGCTGTGACAAGCTGAGTAGCAACACTTCCCACCCACACCAGTTGTCAGTGAAGTCCATACGGTTTGAAATCTTAAGACTTGACCTAAAAGAAGTATTTTTTTTTTACATTATCTAGACTACATGTGTGTAACGGATTAATACTGAGATTGTTTAATAACAAACTGTACCACCCCTCTCTTCCACTATAAGAGTGTAGTAATGGAACTATATCAATACCTTAAAGTACCAGCAGCCATGAATTAACTACCATTATTAAAGGCAGATAACAGTTTCCATGAACTCAAACATGGAGAAAGATTGGGAATATTCATAATTTACTATTTTCAATCTGATAGCTGTTTCCAGGGCAACAATTTGCTTCTCAACCGGCCAGGAGACTTTGGAGCAGCTCAGCATCCCCCGAATCTACCAGCCTACACACCTGTGTTCCCAACCTGATCGCACCTGGAGGAATTCCACCAGGAGAAAAAGGAATTAAGAGAACAGTTTGCTCTCCTAAGTCCACATTTGTCTGGGCAAGACAAAGAGATGCTGTTTGCAAGGAGGACTCAGACTGTGTGCATTTTAGGCAAGATAGCCCGCCTTTCCCTGTCACATCGGCAGGTAGGTCTACTTTCCGCCGACTGCTGGGAGGAAATTGACTATCTACTGTGACTGGCACAGGGACATGCAGCCTGCCCTCCAGGAGGTAGATCAAGTTGACTTTTAAGAAATATGCTCACTGTCTCTGACTGTGTTTGTTTTGTTGGCAAGCTCGCAGAATGCAAAGCTCCTGCAGAGGTGCAGTCTGGATGGAAGGCCAGCAGGGTTCTGCCAGAGGCAGGCCTGCCTGAGCCCAGAGGAGCACGTTTCCTCCCACAATGGGCTGCTCCCTCGGAGTCTCACCTTCTTTGCCCTCTGCCCAGGATCACGCCGGGTCCTGCCTCATTGTGAATCCACCGGGCCCTTGGCCCTCGGGCGAAGGAGAGGATTTGGCCAATAAGAGATTTTGCTCTTCTTCAAAAATTAAAAGCAAATGATATATTTGATTCCAGAAGTTTTCACACTTAAAAAAAAATCCAGAGGGATACAAGGGAACTTTCTGAGGAGATACAAAGGTTCTATGTCTTGATTGGGCTGATATTTATATGGGTATATGTATATGTCAAGACACATTGAATGTATACTTAATATGCATGTATTTGATTATATGTAAATTATACTTCAATAAAACTGACTTTTTAAATATATTTTTTAATTTTTTAAAATAAATAAAATAGATAATTTTAAAATGTATCATTCAGGTTCCAGTTCTGGGTAAGAGAGAATAAGCACAGTCCATCTTGTCTACCTTAGAATGCAACTAAAAGCCCTAGACATAATACGTGGAGCAATATCGGAAAAATTCTAAAAAGAAAATGGTAGTAGGATGACTGGAGAATGAAACAAAAACAAGTAAAAAAACACTCCAACACTGAGTTCTCCATTATTTATCATCCAGTATTCCCTGTCCTAGACCCAAAGGCATCCCAAAACCTAGAACTGGGCACAGGATATTTAATGATATTAAAAAATTATTGTTAATATTTAGGTGTGATAATAGTTTCTAAAATGCTTCTGATCTTGCACTTATCTTTCAGAGATTCTTATTGAAATATTTTTACTGATGAAATAACATTATGACCTGGATTAGCTTCAACATATTCTAAAGGGAGTGGGAATGAGAGTAGGTGTGTTGATGAAACAATATTGGCCATGAGTTGATAATTGTTGAAGCTAAAAGATGAGCATCTGAGGTCATTATACTTTCTTGATATTTATGTTTATGTTTGAAATTTTTCATAATTAAAAGTTGTTTTAAAAGAATGAAAAGGAAACCATCAAGTTAAAATGGAGCTGGGCATTCAAAGTGTTCTCATTTGTTCTCCTCTCCCAACTAGTCTCCAATGGATTAAATCTAATTAACGCCTAGCCTTCCATGATGTACAATTTAATTCAAATAGTTAAATTTGCCTTTATTATATTATTTAAAGGCAGGAAAGAAAAAATTATAGGGGCGGTGGACTTGGCCCAGTGGTTAGGGCATCCATCTACCACATGGGAAGTCCACGGTTCAAACCCCAGGCCTCCTTGACCCATGTGGAGCTGGCCAATGCACAGTGCTGATGCGCGCAAGGAGTGCCATGCCCGTGTAGGGGAGCCCCACGTGCAAGGAGTGCACCCCATAAGGAGAGCCACCCAGTGTGAAAGAAAGTGCAGCCTGCCCAGGAAAGGTGCCTCACACATGGAGAACTGACACAACAAGATGACGCAACAAAAAGAAACA
Organism: Dasypus novemcinctus; assembly: GCF_030445035.2. Taxonomy (NCBI): domain Eukaryota; kingdom Metazoa; phylum Chordata; class Mammalia; order Cingulata; family Dasypodidae; genus Dasypus; species Dasypus novemcinctus. The sequence continues at coordinate 60,485,729 of NC_080695.1, forward strand.
CAGATTCCGTGCCGCTGACAACAACAGAAGCAGACAAAGAAGATGCAGCAAATAGACACAGAGAACAGACAAGCGGGGTGGGGGGGGGGAAGGGGAGAGAAATAAATAAATAAATAAATCTTTTTAAAAAATCATAAAAAACATACCTTTCTCAAAACACAAAAATACAACTGTGATACCAAGATTGGATCTGCTTGACCATACTTCCTTGATGATGACCAACTAATAGTTTTCAAATACTTGCACATTAAAGACTATGCACTAGGCCCTCCATTGGGTACAAGGAGCATTTATCAAAACACATACTCTGTTAAGCCTCATGCTATCGAAAAAGAAAATATCAGAGGATATGCAAGCTCACAGAGACAGAAATTAGAATACAAGTTCCCAGGATCGGAGGTCAGGGGAAATGGGGAATTAATGCACAATGGATGTAGGGTTGCTGTTTGGGGAGAGAAGAAAGTTTTAGTAATGGAAGGTGGAGAATGTACCACAACATTATGAATGTGATTAATTCCATTGAATGGCACACTTGGGAGTAACTGAGATGGAAAAGTTTACAATGTATACTTTAATTGTAATCCTCACAATTAAAAAAGCAAAAGAGCAACTTAAGAGACAATGACAATTAAATGTAATACATGATTCTGGGTGGGATCTAACAGGAGAGGAGAAAAGGCTCAAAAGGACATTGTGGGGACACATGAAAAAAATGGAATATAGACTGTAAGCTGTATATCAATATTAAATTTCTTGAATTTGATAATGGCACTTATGGTTGTTATATAAGTGAATACCCTTTTCCTTAGGAAATGTACATGCAGTATTAAGTATTCGAGGAGCATGTATATTCAACCTATACTCATGTTCAAAAAATCAATGGTAGATCGATGATAGATAGATAGATAGATAGATAGATAGATAGATAGGTAGATAGATAGATAGATAGATAGATTATAGATAGATGGATAGATGGATGATAGAATGAGACAGCAAATGTGGCAAAATCTTAAAACTAGTGGGTCTGGGTATCTGTGGAGATGGGGTAATAGTATGTTGGAGAGTTCTGTATGTGATATTGAATTATTTTTGTAAGTATCCTATAAGTTTGATAGTGTTTCAAAATAAACAAAACAGGGAAATGGACTTGGCCCAGTGGTTAGGGCGTCCATCTACCACATGGGAGGTCTGCGGTTCGGGCCTCCTTGACCTGTGTGGAGCTGGCCATGCGCAGTGCTGATGCACGCAAGGAGTGCCGCGCCACGCAGGGGTGTCCCCCGCGTAGGGGAGCCCCACGCGCAAGGAGTGCGCCCCTTAAGGAGAGCCACCCAGTGGGAAGGAAAGTGCAGCCTGCCTGGGAATGGCACCACCCACACTTCCTGTGCCGCTGACGACAATAGAAGCGGACAAAGAAACAAGATGCAGCAAATAGACACAAAGAACAGACAACCGGGGGAGGGGGAGGAATTAAATAAATAAATAAATCTTAAAAAAAATAAACAAAATAAACAAAACAGGGAGCAGATGTGACTCTAGTGGTTGAGTGCCTGCTTCCCACAGGGGAGGTCCCGGATTCGGTCCCCAATGCCTCCTAAAAACAAAATAAAAAAATCAACGAGCAAAACAAATGAAAAAACCAACTCAGGGAAGGAAGCTAATGTGGCTCAGTGGTTGAGCACCAGCTTCCCACATACAAGGTCCCGGGCTCATTCCCTGGCCCTGGTACAATTTAAAAAATATATATGTAATAGTATATATTTTATATTTTATATATACCATATATACATACACACATACCAAAAACAAAAACAAAAACACAAACCCACACACACATACTCTGTAGTCACCATGAGAGCTGGGTTTGTCATCCTTTGATTTCTTTTCTTTTTTTTTAATTAAAATTATTTATTTATTTTTAAAAATTACATTCAAAAAATATGAGGTCCCAATCAACCCCACCACCCCCACCCCCCACTCCCCCCACAGCAACGCTCTCTCCCATCATCGTGACACATCCATTGCACCCAGTAAGTACATCTCTGAACATCACTGCACCCCGTAATCAATGGTCCACATCATAGCCCACACTCTCCCACGTTCCATCCAGTGGGCCCTGGGGGGATCTACAATGTCCCGTAATTGTCCGTGAAGCACCACCCAGGACAACTCCACGTCCCGAAAACGCCTCCACATCTCATCTCTTCCTCCCATTCCCCAAACCCAGCAGCCACCATGGATACCCTTCCCACACCCATTCCACATTTTCTCTGTGGACATTGGATTGGTTGTGTCCATTGCACATGTATGTCATCCTTTCATTTCAGGGGAGGAAGAAGGGGGCCTGCTGCTGCCCCACCTGTCACCTTTCATGACATATAAGGACCATGCGACCTCCCCTGTAGGATCTCAGGTCACGTGATGTTCACACTAAGGGTTTACTATCTGCCATTTGGAGTATCAGTGGAACCAGTTCTGGTTAGTCAGCCCTGCTGATCCTCTGAGAACCCACCCAAGAAATAATGCCCCTTTACAGCCCAGCTCTGCTTCTATAAAACCCCCTTGCCCTGAAATGCCTCAGAACTCCCCGTCAGAGGCAGTCATTGTGAATCTCTGGAGTTTCCCGATGTTCCTCAGTGCCCATTTTAAGCTTCTCTTTTATTGTCATCAGCATAGTAGCCTGTTGTGGCTGCTGACACCGATACCTCCAGGGGAACTCGGGAAGTTTTCCCTAATATTGCCCAATAATTCTCACTCCAGTGCTTACTGTAGCTTTCTTCTTCAATTAGCAATGTAGATGTGATTGCCTGGGCTTGATAATGAACATTTCTTGGTAACATCAGGAGGGCACCCGGCCCCCTGGTGGGCAAAGCTGTCTTCTGGAGTCCAGCTAGAGGGGCTTCAGTTTATTAGAACAATGCCATAGGGTGATGGATAGGAGTTTCCAAAGAGGTCTGTCATCCAAAGAATCTTATTAAGAGGGTCAACTACAACACAGGCTTTCTGTGGGGCTTAATGGAGTTCTGAATTGGGCATCGCCTTTGCCTTCTTCTATTCCCCCAACCTTCCTTTCAGAGTCAGAAGAACAAGGAATTACCTCACTCTCTAATCGCTCAGAAGGAACTGCTCATACATACACCAAGTTAAGGTTGGTGACTTGACTTAAAACATACACCAGCTTGCACGTGTTAGAAAAGGTGTTTCCAATGATGGAGGTGAAGCAGAACTAGCCTTGTTTTGTTGTTGCCTGCTTGTCTGTTGTCTTTCCATGTGGTATGATTTTGACATCATCACTGCTGGAACACTGCATCTGTTCCTCTTTTCAAGAGCTCTGCTAATGCATAACTGCTAAATTAATTTGCCCACTTGTTCTCACCCCTTCCCACCTTCTACCCTCATCACTTACCTCTCTCTTCCCTTGCCTTGTTCCAGCCACACCAGCCTTCTATTTCACCGCACCTCAGATCTTTGCACATACTGTTCCACCCTCCTGGAAGACCCCCCTTCCTTCATCTGGCTAACCCCCAGCTGACTTTTATGCATCAGTGCAGGTGCCACTTCCCAAGGAAGGCCTTCCTGACCTTCCAGTCTAGTTTTGGTCTATTATATGTTCCCATAGCTCCCAATATTTTCCCTTTCTAGAACATAGAACAATGGCAATGCCAGAGTCATGTATGTGGTCATTTTTTTCCAGACCACTCTCTTATTAGCTTGTAGGCTCCTTACGGGCAGAGACCACATCTGTCTAGTTCACATCTGCCATGTGCACAGAAGCCAGCAAGTGGTAAGTGTTTAGTAAATAGTTACTGAATGAATTCAAGGGAATTGGGGAAGGAGAAATAATCATAGGGAGCCAGGAGTGGAAGGAAAGGTATTTCAGCACACTGATGAGCAAGAAGAGTTTCTAAGAAAACGTACACCGACTCTGATCATTGAAATAATAGATTTATTATAGATTTCCCACCTTTGACACCCTCTCTGCTACTGAAAAGATAAGAATGTCCTCGTTTGTGGTCTCATTGGGTTCCCACAGTCTTTTGGAATGGGTTTCCTAGACCTTTTCATTCCCAACCCCTCGTTTTCTAGGTAATTGAGACCCAGCAAATGTCCATGACCTGCCCAAGATCCCACAGCTGACAAACAGCAGTGCCCAGACTCGAATCTAGGCTTTGTGGGGCATTGACTGCCATGGCACAGATTGGCTGTCCGCCCTAGCCAGTCTCCGCCCCATCCCCAGAGGAGAACGTTCAGTAACCGCGCTTTATCACTCCTCCACCTGCTCCTTTCGAAAAGAGATTTTTGCCACTGAAGGAGCTGTTAAAATTAGGAGGAGCTGCTTGATTTGCAGGTGCTGTAAATAAAGATGAGACTGTTCTGGTCCCAAAGGCGATTTAACTTTAATTGCAGCCAGAACAGATCAGTGAGTGAGAGGTGACTCAGCTGTGATGCTGAGGGGGAGAGAGGAGGAGATAACCAAGTATAATAAAGTTTATTTTCCCCTATTCTCTGCAAATAATGCTGTTAAAAGCTGGTTTGTACCTGATGAGAGATAGTGTTTTGAAGTGCAAAGGGGCTTTTAAACCAGGGCATTCTAAGTGGCCATCAAAGAAAAACGGAGACATTTACAAAATCTGCCAAGACACATTTCAGCCCTCACTAACTCACCTGCAGCCACTGTGTTTCCAAGAATGCAAAAGGTGGAATCAGATAAAATAAAAATTCAGTACATTTTTGTAGAGTACCTGCTTTGTGCCAGGCAGTATTGAAGCACTAGGCATACAGCATGGAGCAAAATAAAATCCCTGCCCTTGTGGAATCCACCTACTTCTTACAGGGTTACTGTGTATAGCTGTGCACACGTGCTCTGCAAAACTCTAGGGGCTACTGATATTCCCATTGCATCCATACGAATGGTTCCCCTAATGTGCCATGCTCACCTGTACACCGTGGCCCTGAGTCACCTCCACTGTTCCTGTCCAAGCCACCATCATTTCCCAGGGGAATTACTATACCCGCCCTAACTGTTCTTCCTAATTCTATATACTGTCCCCAACAGTTTTTTCTCAGTGAGCAGATCCATTCTGCTTATACCTTCCAGTGGCTGCCCATCTTAGAGAAAAAGCCAACCTTCTTTACCTCTTCAACTTCATCTTCTGCTCCTTTCCCTCACTCACATTCCTCCAGCCACCTGTCCCTGCTAGTCCTCCAACATGCCAAGCATTCTCCTCCCAAAGGGGCCTTCCCCTGGCCTCTCTCTGCCTGGAAGGCTTCTTCTCCAGGTATCAGCATGGCTTCTCTCACTTTTGTTCAAATGTCATTTTTCCAATGAAATCTCCCCTAACCACCTAAAAAAACTGCAACACACCCACTCACACATATTCCTTCCCCACCACACCTTAGCCCATTTAATTTTTTTCATAGCACTTATTACCTTCTTACCTATGATATAGTTTTATTATGATGTTATTTGTTTACTGTCTGCCCTCTGCCACTGCCTCACTAGAATATAAGTTTGTTCCCTGAGGTATCCCCAGTGCCTAGAGGAGGCCCTGGCTTATAGCAGGCTCTCAGCAAATATTATCTGAATGAATGAATGAATTGTAGTGGAGAAGATAGACAATAAACAGTACTTATGTTCTATAGAGTCACCACAAATACTGAATTAGCAAATTCTGAGCCATTGCTCCAGGTTCCTGCTTGCCTCTGGGCACATTTCATCAAATGATCAAAACATAATCTTGCTTTATGTCCTCAAAGACACCTTATTTAATATATTGTTTATTCAATGACATTGAACTCAGGGCCAACAGCATCATGACTCATGTCAGAATGAAGGTTATATGACATATTTTCTCTATAAAGGGCATCACAGGTTTATGCTTAGGAACACTAGACAGCACTTCAGCACTATACTTGGGTATCATTTTAAACAGCAACCTCACCAACGAAAAGCAGAAAAATGCAGCACTAAATATACTGCGAAAAAGGTTACTTGTTTACCACATGAGAGCTACAACAAGAAGGCAGAAAATCACTTTGTTTGATAACAGCTGGGTACAGACAGATGGGGAGAATAAAATTTTCACTGCTCTATGCATGCCCATGAGTCATCGTGAAGGTACTATGAGTATTGATTTGGGGGTTACAAGTAAATTTTAGTGGGTAAGCAAATTCCCAAATATAGAATCCGCAAATAACATGAATCAACTACACTTAAAATAATGGCAAGACATGAGAACCCCAACATCAAGGGGTTCTGTTCTCAGGGTCCATAGCTTGTCTTTTATGTGTGTGTGTGTGGGTGTGTTAACTGCATTTATTTTTTTTATATATTTTTATTTATTTTTAAAAATACATAGATGACACAAAATGGTACATTAAAAAATATATAGGAGATTCTCATATGCCCTATTCCCCTCACCCCCACTTTTTCCACATCAACAACTTCTTTCATTAGTGTGGTACATTCATTTCATTTGATGAACACATTTTGGAGCACTGCTACACAGTATGGATTATAGTTTATATTGTTGTTTACACTCTCTCCTAGTCCATTCAGTGGGTTATGGCATGATATATAATGTCCTGCATCTGTCCCTGCAATATAATTAAGGATAACTCCCAGTCCTAAAAATGGCCCCATATCCCTCTGCCTGCCTTCAGCAACTCCTGTGGCCACTATTATATAATTTCTTGCATTGCTAGAGTCACAATAATTCTCTAGTAGAATACCTGTTAATCCACTCTAGTTCATATTTTATTCCCCAATCCTGAGGACTCTAGGATGGTGATATCCACTCCACCTCTAATTGAGAGGGGGCTTCAAACCCAAATGGCTGATGGATGGGACTCTCCTGCTTGCAGCTGTAGATACCCTCAGTTCCTTGGTATGCTTGTTGTCCATCTTCACCTCTTTGTTCGCTGAACTGGGTAAGTCCAACGAACTGGAGAGTAGGTATTGCAACTCTGCTGAGGCTCAGGGTCCAGCTGGCACATGGACAGCCCAGAGATTCAAGGCTCCTGGACAAACACCAACCCTAGTGCCACCCACAGGTTCAATAAAATGGACAGAAGAGGGGGCTGTAGAGAAGTCACATCTGAGTCCAACTCCATCACACTTGGGAACACAGATTCCAAAGTAGGGCCCGCTGGCAAGGCACTGAACTCCAGAGCCATCTGCCATGACCATAGGACCTAGGTATCTCCGTAGCCCTCAGAAGCACCACTACTTGGGGTAGTATTTATTTTGGCTGTCTATGAAATCCTGCTAAGACGGACATAAGTGCAACCCCTCTGATAACCTCCCAGCTCATTTTGAAGTCTCTTAGTCATATAAACTGATTTGTCTTTATCATTTTCCCCTTTTATTCAAGGTCTTTTTCCAGTTGCATCACAAGCCAGTGCTTGGTAGTAATCCCTCAGCACCAGGGAGGCTCATCCCAAGGAGTCATGTCTCATGCTGGGGTAAGGTAATGCATTTATATGCTGAGTTTGGCTTAGAGAGTGGCCACATTTGAGCAACATGGAAGCTCTCAGGAGGTAACTCTTAGGCATCCTGCAATACTAGGCCAAGTTGTAATTTCAAGCACAAAAGGCTCATAAGCAAAGTCATCAGTTTCAAGGACCCATCATTAAACCATCCTTCTTTACTGGTCATTGCCCCTGCACTTGGGGGATTTTTGCTCTTCCATTGGGGAATGCAGCAGAGCTCCACAGGATGACAGCCCAGCACTCCATCAGTTGCTGTGAATCTCTACCCACTGTGTTAATACCCAATGAACGTCCGAACATATCTATATACCCTATATGTATGCCCAGGTGAACTCTCTCCCATGCATTCCCCTTCAATGACATCCCACACCAAGGCTCCTCCCCTGCCATAGTTGAACTCCTCTGTGATCCAAAACGTCTTCAAAAATGAAGCCTAATATATTGTCAAATTCAATTAATAGAAAAACGAGATAGTAATGATGGGTTTAAACATAAGAAATAAAATATATAATAATTTAAGGAAACTAAAATAAATTTCTAAAAATCGAGGTATTAAAAAACAAAAAATATTATGAAAACATTTTTTGATGTTTTGCCTTTCATCACTGTAATAGGTGTTTCCCTGTACATACAGTGGCAATTTCTTCTATTTCTTCCTCAATGTCTTACCTTTTTTTCATTATGTCTTCAAAGAAGTGTAGGTCACAGTAAAGTCACATACAGTATATAGGGGACTCCCATATACCCAACATCCTCCCCTTTTCCCCCTTCCCTATCAATGATCTTTTTACATGTGGATGTTACATTTTAACAACTCATATACAAATATTGAAACATAGCTACTAACCATGGTCAGTAGTTTACATTATGGTTTACATTTTAGATCATACACTTTTTATAACTTTCTGGTGAAATTTAACATGGTCTGTGCAAGCTTGATGGGGGCTAGGGTTGGGAAGATGGGTCAGATGGTCCATGGAACTTGGGGGAGGATTGGGGGAGAGAGCAGGTGAACACAGGGGATTGGCGGGTATGTGGTTGAAATTACAATGTTGAGAAAACTCTTTAGACCATATGACAAGGAAGGATTACTGGTTTAGGGTGTTAGATGGAGGGGGGCATTCAGCACAGGGCACACCTGGGGCAGGCTTCTAGGGAACGTGTAAGTGTTCATCTTGTCATTGTATGTTGTATCAGTGGGTGGAGACCCATAAAATGAGCAGGAAGGTGTTCTGCTCCCATCCTGGAGAGGCCTGATGCCCTCAAACAGAAGGGAGGGTGTCTCTCAGGAGCATGGGTAACTCCTCACAGGGGAGGACAGACTAGCTTGTCAAGCCCTCAGTGTTGTTGCAAGTATCTATAAATCTTGTTCTTCAAGCAGTGAAGCCTGGTTGTCGCATGGGCCCCGAGGGGTTGGGGAGAGAGGAATAGAACAGATGGAAGAGGGGGTAATTAGGGGGCAATGGAAGTGTTCTGCAGAGCTTGTCTTTTATTCTCTTCAGCTTCCAGCAGTGTTGGTCTGAGTCTCCACATCACCCTTGGTCCTCTCCTCCTCTGCAAGCCTCACTGCAGTTTCCTCCTAAGCTAATAGGATCATGTGTTATGTTGACCCTCTATCTTGCCCTCTGGGCAGTGAGAAGGCAGAGAAAATGCTAGAGCAGCATGGCCACCCTCAACAGCCTCCAGGCCAATCGGCTTCCACGAGCTCTTCAGGGCAGCAGGGACCACAGCATTTGTTGAGCACCTGCTCTCTGCCTGACACTCTGTTAGAGAATTACTTGAATTGATCCTTAAAATAATAAAGTGGCAATTATTATCATCACCCTCAATTTATAGATGAGTAAACAGAGGGTTGTCCAGGAACCAGCATCCACATCACCTGCAAGCCCGTAAGAAATGCAGAATCTCAGACCCTACCCCAGATATCCTGAATCAGATTCTGAAGTTTAATAAGATCCTTAGGTAATCCAAATGTGCATTACAGTCTAAGAGGCGCTAACCTAATCCAGTGGTTCTCAACCTGGCTGAACATCAGAATCACCTGGGGAGCTTTAAATATTCTGGATGCCCAGGGCATACACCAGACTAATTAAATCAGATGCTCTGAGGGGTGGAAGATTGGCATCAGTAATTTTTAAGCTGAGCAGGTGATTCTCATGCACAGTCAGGGCTGAGAACCACTGTTATTAACAGATTTTTCCAAATTTCCCCTATCAAAACAAAAAAAAAAAACACTTCAATCCCAGACCTACAAAATCAGAAACTCCAAGGACCTGAAAATCAGTGTGTTTAACAAAAGCCCTAGATTGTTTTTAAGATCTTGCAAGTTTGAAAAACACTCGCTTAAACACAAGGATAAATTGCAGCTCAGTATCTATGGGTTGTCTTTAATAAGCTGAATTTTTAAAGAATTTTATTGTAACATATAGCATACCTAAAAGGGGGACCCAAAATCAGTTTAGCAAATACTTAGAATGTAAATATCAATGTATCTACCACCTAGATGAAGAAATAGAATATTGCCAGCACTTCAAAGTCACCCACGGGTCTCTTGCCAATCAGGACCATTCTCCCTCTCCCCAGAAGTAACTACTATCTTAACTTTCATGTTAATCATTTATTTACTTGTCTTTATAGCTTTTCTTCCTGTGTCTGCATTGCTAAACAATATATTTTGTTTTGTCTGTCTCTTAATTTTCTGAGAATGGGATCATACTATGTGTTTTCTTCACTCAACATTATATATGCAAGGTTTAGCCATGTTGTGGTTCATTCATTTTCATTTATGTGTAATATTCCAATGTATAAATATACCACACTATAGAAATATACCATTCAGCTGATGGATATTTTGTTTCAGTTACAGTTTGGCTCTTGCAAACAATACTGTCATGAACTTTCCCACACATTCATCCTGATAAATAAATGCATGTATCTCTCCAGAGTGAAAATTTAGGACTCCAATTGTTGGATCATTGAATATGCACATTTCCAAATTTGCTAGCTCATGACAAACACTCCCACCAAAAGTGTTTAAAAGTTCCTATAGCTCCAAGCAGCTGCACATTTGATGGCAATTCTTCTTGCCCCTATCTTCTCAACAAATTACAAATCACACAAAGAGCAGTAAGGTGGCTGCTTTCTCTGTCTTGAAGTCCAAACCCTGTCCTTCCTCAGCCCTGCAAGAAAAAGATGAATGTTGAGCAGTGGAAATTACAGGAGTCGTTTAATGATGAACTTGCTCCAGGTTAAGCCTAGATAGCAATCATTTCCTCTAGGTTCCCACCAACAACTCCTTAAATGGGACCATCCATCAAGGGCAGAGGCATCAGGAATTACAGGGCACTTGTGCCATAATGATTTCCCTTCCTGTTTATCACAAAAAAAGATGATCAATCAAGGCAGGAGCCCTCAAGTGGGGCCTGTTGCAGAATGTCTGCCAATACAGAAAGAAGCTCAGATGAACTGCTAACTGAACTGGCCAGTGGCTAGCACCTTGTATTGGTCAGTCAAAGGGGTGCTGATGCAAAGTACCAGAACTTTTTTGGCTTTTATAAAGGGTATTTATTTGGGGTAGAAGATTACAGTCACAAAACCCTAAAGAGCCCAACTCAAAGTACTATAAAGAAGAACTTTCTCATGTTGAAGCAAGATGGCGGGCGATGTCTGTAAGAGTTCAGCCTTCCTTCTTCCTCTTAAGGCTCTGTGGTCCCAGCTTCTTCCAATCTCAGCTGTAGGCATCATAAGGCTCATCTCTCTCTCTGGGCCTAGTTTCTTTCCAGGCTCAGCTGTGCTGAGCTTGTTTCTTTCTGGGCTCAGCTTCTTTGGTCTCTTCACAAGGTCAGCTGTAGACTATCAGGCTCATCTCTCTTCCTGGGGCCTCTCCTGTGTCTAATGAGCTGTCTTCTCTTTCTCTATGTTCTTCTTTTCTGTGTATCTACTTCCATGCGAGAGTCTCTTTAATCAGCCCACCAAGAGGGCTGGGACTCAATGCTGAGCCACACTCTAATGACATGATTGAATCAAAGTCTTAATCTTAAAATAATTTAATCGAACACCTCAGCTGAATCTAATGCAATCAAAGGGTTATCACCCAGAGGAACAGATCAGTTTGCAAACATACCTCTATTTTGGAATTCATAAATAATATCAAACTGCCACATACCTCTTCGGTGTGGTCTGGTTATATGCTGGTGGTCTGTGTTTATACCATCTCTTCCTCTATCCATCCCTTCCTCCTTGTCTCATTCATTCATTCAACCTGTAGTTACTTAAAGGCTACCAGGCAGGAAGAATTCAATGTTGAATAAGTAGCCCCAGTCCTACCTTCGAAGATATGACATTCTACCAAGAAATAAATCACTGGGCTCCATTTGACTGGTGTTTAATGACTTCCTATATTGTGCTGGAACTCCACATTCAAAGGTGAACAAGACATGGTTCTCTCTGAAAGGCACTAGCAATCTAGCAGAAGAGACAGTTAACTGACCTCTGTGCATAATGTGATCAGAGATGTGAAAGATGCAAGTACAAAGTAGATCTGATTCAGGACACAGGCATGCTATTCCATTCATAAGGATTAATTCATAACTCTCTCTAGTAGGAGAGCAGAGGCCTGAGGAGACAGAAGACAGGACCTGCAAGTATTTATGGCAAATTTAGGGGAAAGGATATTAATAGGATGGGGTATGTAAGGAGCTTTCATAGTAACAGGGTATGGTAAATCAAAGGAAGATTGCCACACTTGATTCCCAGGTGAGGAAACTTCTGCCCCACAATGTACAAACAGTAAAAAAAAACACTCAGTAAGACTGTTCATACATTACCTGATTTAATCTCCACAACAACTCAAATAAGTATGCATTAGAATCTCTACTTTATGATAAGGAAACTGAGGCTGTAAGAGATTATTTCCTCTCTGTCACACAACTAATAATTATAAAAACACAGTTTGAACCTAAATATGTTCAACTCTCTATTAGCCATGACTCTAATAAATCTTGGTGAATGGGATCTATAACATGGAAATTTATTCAAGAATCCTTTTACCCTTTTCCCCAAAAGCAGAAGCTGTCCCCACTCTGATTTTGTTTGATTGGCCACTTGGCACTCACCTGCTGGTGTCTGTCTGTTGCAGAAATGTTAGTATAAAGTTGAATGTGGGACCCATAAGAAAAGAATCAACTTAAACAGATTAGCTCCTGCTCCAACTATTCCTGGTCACCTGTTGATGACCTAGACAGCTGTTGGAATGAAAAGGGCAGTGCTTGTGGCCACAGTGAGCCTGAAGTTTGCCCCAGTACATGAGTCAATTAACCCTGGTTCTTAATTAGAGGCATATTACTTCATTCATTCATGTATCATTCAATTATTCATCTATGCATGCATTTATCCAATATTCATTGATCACATTTATTGGGCAATAAAAAGCTTTATAAAAAGCATGAGGAGACAAGACTGACAACATAAACATAAATCAGACCCAAATGATTAAAGTATTTCCATTAAGATATAAATAATCACAATGCAAGGGAGAAATTATTTTTGGCATCTTATAATAGTAATAGTGTCAGAAAAGTATTTATTATGATTATTATTACTTAGTGCTTAACATAAATTTGTCAATAGATGCTAACTACCTACAGAAACACTGTGAAAATGCAATGCCTTCCCCCCAGCGTGGGACATGACACCCGGGGATGAGCCTCCCTGGCAATGAGGGACCACTATCAACTACCAACTGATGATGCAACTGGAAAATGACCTTATACGGAAGGTTCAATGTGGATCAGCAGAATATCCACGTCTACATAAAATACCATGACTTTAAAATGCTGTTTGGCCTAAAGTAAGGGGGAAATGAAAAGGAGAAATGAGTTTATATGGCTACGAGTTTCTAAAAAAGAGTCTGGAGGCTGGCAGAAGGATTGCCCTCATGCACAACTGAGCAGAGTCAGAGAGACAGATAAAGCAGATACAACCCCCAGATATTGGTTCCTTTGAGGGCTAAAGAGACCCATGGGAGTTATGGTCATGGCCGATGGGGTTAACTACCAGGGCAGATGGCCCCTCTTTGGAAATGGTGTTATGTGTGATGAATCTGGACTCAGATGGGATCTCCCTTCATAAGACTTTCATGCTAATGTGCTGGAGGTGCAGTTAATGTTGGGGTTTAAGATATATTTAGGGGATTTGAATCTCTGGACTGACAATGTGATAGCCAGGTCCTGAGCCCTCAACAGACTCCAGCACCTACAATCTGATCTATTGGACTTACCACACTCAGCTAAGATGGAGTTGAAGAAGGACAACCACCACACCATGGAGCCTAGAGTGATTACAACTGAAAATGGGAGGATTGCATCCAGCATCCATGTGGAATCTGAGCCTACTCTTGACATAGAGGTGCAATGGACACAACCAATCCAATGTCCACATAGAAGAGGTGGCATTGGATTGGGAAAAGTGGACATGGTGGACGATGGGTATGGGGAAAGGCAGGAAGAGATGAGAGGTGGAGGCGTCTTTGGGACATGGAGATGCCCTGGATGGTGCTTCAGAGGTAATCACCGGACATTGTAAATCCTCACAGGGCCCACTGGATGGAATGGAGGAGAGTATGGGCCATGATGTGAACCATTGTCTATGAGGCGCAGAGGTGCCCAAAGATGTACTTACCAAATCCAATGGATGTGTCATGATGATGGGAACGAGTGTTGTTGGGGGGAGGAGAGGGGGGGTGGGGGGGTGGGGTTGAATGGGACCTCACATATATATTTTTAATGTAATATTATTACAAAGTCAATAAAAAAAAATAGTTAAAAAAAAAAAAAAGAAAACAAACAAACAAAAAAAAGAAACACTGTGAAATAGATTCTTTTCTCGGATGCTTTTAACTGATAAACAAAGACTCAAAGTGGTTAAAATAGCCTGCCCGGAGTCATGCAAGTGATCAATAATAGAACTGTAAACAGGCATAAGTGCATAAGAGACTTACAAAATATCTATCATACAAAAATATCTATCAAGACATTGTTTATAATAGTGAAAGAGAGAAAAAACCCTACCTCCAACAATGGTGACTGGTAAATGATTCTACTTTTATACGATTATACTTTAGTAAAATACTCTGGAAACATTAAAATGGATGATGTACAGCTATGCATTGATTCAGAAAGGTGTTTATTAATTTAAAAAGCAAGTTTATTAATTTAAAAAACATTGTACTATAGCATAATTTAAAAAAAACAAACAAACTTCCTATGTATCTTTTACCTGAGTTGCTATCACAAATACCACACAATGGGTTGGCTTAATTTACTTAACAGGAATTTATTGGCTCACCATTTCAGAGGCTAGAAAGCTTGCTTCCTTCCGGGTTGGGGGATATTCTGGCCAGTCCTTGGATTCCCTGCTTTCCCTATCACATGGCAATGTCCTCTCCTTTCTCTTCCAGAGTCCTTCTGACCCTCTGAGGGAGCCTTCCAGCTCCTCCATGTGGCTTTCTCTGTGTCCGTATGAATTTCTTGTGCTTATAAAGAACTCCAGTAATCAGGATTAAGGCCCAACCTCATTCAATTGGGCCACACCTTAACAAAAAAAAAACACCTACAAGAGGTCCTTTTTACAATGGGTTCACATAACCACAGGAATGTAGATCAAGACCAAGATTATGTCTAAATTAGGAGACATAATTCAATACACCACACCATGTATATATGCATAGAAAAAAAATAGAATAAGTATGATTTTTCTTTTTGCACATTACTGCATCCTCAGGACCTAAAACAACATCTAGCACATATTAGATGGCTAATCAATATTCGTCAAATAAATGAATGATTTCTTAGTGACTACACAGATAAGTAAATTAGTGTGAGAATGAATAAATGAATGAGTCAAAATATAAACATGGGTGTTCTCTAGAGGTGGGACTTGAGGTTAGCTTTTTTCTCCTTGTGTTTATCTGCAGGTATTTTTTTCATCAACAAATATAAACAGTTACGCAATTAGGGAGAAAAAAAGACATTCAGTTTTCTCCAAGATTACATCCTAGAAAGAATAAGGACCAGGAGGCTGAGGTCTAGTACTGATTATACCACCAATCTAAGGTTGTGACCTGAGTAATTAACTTAGAGAGATGCTAGTGTCAGATCTCAATTTGTAAGTGTTTAATTAACACTATACAAATGCTTTAGTCCAGTCCTCCCAAATACTGCAAAAGGTGATTATTATCCCCATGTTATAGATGACAAAAACTGAGGTTTTTAGAAATAAGTAATTGCCCCAAGATTAAACAGCTAGTAAGTAGAAGATTCTTGGTCTAAACCAGAGTCTCCCTGACTTCAAGTACATTAGGAAGTCTGAGGAGGAGCAGCTGGAACTTTCATATACTGCTAGTAGTGGCATAAAACAAGGCATCCACTTTGGAAAACAGTGTGACAGTATTCGATAAAGGTACAAATACACATAATCTAGACCCAACAATTGCACACTCTACAGAAGAAAAGAGTGTATGGGTCCACATAAAGACGTGTGCACAAATGTTCAAAACAGCATTATTCATAATAGACCAATAACTGCAAACAACCTGAGGGTCCATCAGAAGGTAAATGGATAAGCAAATGGAATATTAAAGAATTCTACTCAGGAACCAACTACTGATACAAGCAACAAAATGGATAGATTTCAAAAACTTTGTGCTGAGTACAAAAAGCCTTAAACAAAAGAAGACATAATGCAGTATCCCATTTAGATAAAGTTCACCAGTAATCCAAAGTAATCTAAGGTGATAGAAGTCAGAATATGGATTACCTTGGGGGAGGGGACTTGACTGGAAGGAAGCACAAAGGAACTGTTAAGCATGAGAAAAAATGTCGTTTCTTAATCTGGACATATAGATTATATTTATAAGGTAGTTACACAGGTGTGTAAATATGTATAAATATAAAAAATGTATGTGCTTTATGAAAATTATGCTGTAGGTGTATTCTGTTGCTCTATGCAAAGCAAATATGCTTTCAATTAGAATTCTAAGCAAGTTAGCAAGCTCCACTGCATGCTAGAGTCAAAGAGAGCCCAACTCTCCTGGACATTTCTTTGCTTAAGTCCTGGCCTAAGGCCTCTTCTCTGTTACACCTTTTCCCCCAATAGATTTTAAGATACTTGAGAACAGGTTCTATGTCTCACTCATCTTTCTTTCCTCAGCTGTGTTTTCCATTGGGCCTTACACATTGTAGTTCTCAATATGTATTTGCTGGACTGAATTTTCATAATTTCAAGTGCTATTTAAATACTTTGTCATGAGAGTTTAATAAAGAGTTAAAATTTGGGAAGCAGACTTGGCCCAATGGATAGGGCGTCCATCTACCACATGGGAGGTCTGTGGTTCAGACCTCGGGTCTTCTTGACCCGTGTGCAGCTGGCCCATGCGCAGTGCTGATGCGCGCAGAGTGCCGTGCCACGCAGGGGTGTGGCCCGTGTAAGGGAGCCCCATGCGCAAGGAGTACGCCCTGCAACAGGAGCCACCCAGCACGAAAGAAAGTGCAGCCTGCCCAGGAATGGCACCGCACACACGGAGAGCTGACACAGCAAGATGACACAACAAAAAGAGACACAGATTTCCCGTGCCGCTGACAACAACAGAAGCGGACAAAAGAACATGCAGCAAATGGACACAGAGAACAGACAACTGGGGCAGGGGGGAGGGCAGGGAGGGGAGAGAAATAAATAAAAAATTTTTAAAAAGAGTTAAAATCAAATTTGAAATTAACAAATGCAGCTTCATTCTCATTCATTTTAAAGTCTGCCTCCCACTTTACTCCAATTCAGTCATTAGGAATTACAATTGGAGTAAAAAGAGAGGAGCCTTTATAAGAAGGACAAGTTATCTGGCTTTGTGTGCACAGCTACTAAATATAGAATTTCTTAAAAGTTCTGTTTATAATTATTGGGCCATAGAATAAAGAAACAGAAGACAAAAGTCTTTTGGCAATAAAGGAAACAAGATTTCTATGCTGGCTTCTGCCAACCAGCCCACCAGAATGCTTTAGTTCCTGAGGCTGATGAATTTGTCCCTAAGCAAGAGAAAGCAGTCAAACCAATAAAAAATATTAGGCATTACGCTTATAATGACTGGTTCTTAAGAGTGATTAAGTTTGTGCAAAATAACCCCCAGTTCTTCAGTAATGACCTTGAGGGAATAGGCAGGTGAGAAGAAACAATTCTTATGAGTAGAACCTGGGAGGGATGCTTCTGAACCAGCCATGGTCTTGGATATGCCACAGGGCTGCTCATCTTACTTGTGCAATTAACCCATTAAGATCCATCTTGATGCCTTTTTGGAGAAATACCAGAAGATGAGAACCTAGTAGTAGTCAAAGCCGTTGTCCAAGATGGTCTTCATCCACGTAAAGGAAGAATACTCAGACTTGGCAGCACCTGACCTAGGACCAAGGGTGAAGCTTGCAGAAGAGATGCAGATCTGGGACATGGGTGAATGTTGGGTGGTGGTGGAAAATAGGTGGCACTATGTTCTTCTTAGACTATGTCTTTCTTTAACCCCTACATCCAATGTATGTCTATTTTTCTTTTAAAAGAACCTGGTATCAGAGTCAAATTAATAATAGTTAACACTTATTGAGTATGTACTGCATGCCAATTATTGCACTAAGCAATTAACACTATCTATGTGTCCTTTATAATAACCTTATGAAATAGATTTTCTTCCCATTTTATAGATAGGGAATTGAGGCTCAAATAAATTAAGTAAACTGTCAAATCTTACATGGTCAATAAAAGATAGAGTTGAGATATGAACCAGTCAGTTTTCCTGATTCCAAAGACAAAGTAAGTTAGGAAAGATTCAAATAAGCCACAGGAGCCAATGGGGACAGCTCCTGATAACCTCTCTAATTATCAAAGGGGAAAGAATGCCCATCAGCACCATGCCTCCTCTCCCCAAGCCTGGAATCTCTTTAAATTTTGGCCAACAGAAAATTAAGTACAGGGCATCTCCCTTTATATGGAAAATCTACTGGAGACCAATCCTTGGTCTTCCCCTCACCACTAAAAATAAAATTAAAAAAAAAACTTAGATCCTGGGCGAGTTAGTGTTATAAAGAATGAATGTTTATTGTTGGAGAGCACAACTAAGGGGAGCCAGTTTATGGACTTATTACGTCAACTCTAAGTATTAAGATCCTCAGAATCCACCAAGCATCCAGAGGAAGACGATGTTTACAACACCTTTGTAGATCATCATTCAAAGTTCAAAGCATTTATGGCATATCGTTGTAACGTCTTCCCCCAGAATTATATATAGAATAGGAATTTTTCAGATTTCCTGATTTGTATTCTGATCACTCTCCTATATGAGGTCAGAAAAAAATCTCAAAGTCAACCTGTATCAACTCCCTTTACATGGAAATAAATGAAAATCTCTGTGCCAGAAAGAATTTCTCTTTCCTCTTCCTGGGGAATTTGACAGCATCTGCAACACTCATTTCATTACATACCTTGCAAGTGTATCACAAAGATAATCACTCAGAACACCTCAGGTTCACACAATGCTGGCTTTTCTCTTTTCCCAAATGCTTCTGGCCACCTGAGGTAGGGTGATTCTGCTCTTGTCATGACCTCCTTAGCTGCAACCTAATCTCTCCATCCTGCAACTGACTGATAACTATACTATATGAAAGCTCCTGCCTAAAAGGTGAAGAGCATATGCCATATACGTCCATTGCATACAATATCAAAATTTGCACTTTTTCTTAGTAAGAAGTGCCGTGAAAGAGAAGACAAAGCACAAGGCAGGAAAGCCATCATATAAGCAGACTAGTGACCAATGCAGAATATAAAATCTCAGGGCCAGTGGGCCAGTGGTCAGGTCTTGAAACCACAACAGTCTTTGCCCACCTGACTTTCTGGTGCCTGATGTTCCACCACTAAGAAAAATAGAAATGAATATTAACTGAACTTTTCCTACATGCCAGATGGTCCTCTGATGCTCAAAACAACTAAGCAATGGGTACTTTTAAATCCCATTTTGCATATTAGGAAACTAAAGTTACTTAATTCATTCAGTGTTGCAAAGCTAGTAAACAGCTAAAAAAGGATTTGAGCTGAAGACTTGAACTCCGGACTTTAATCTCTGTGAACATGTAGTTCTCACTGGATACACACTATTAAGCTATTATCAGTAATGTTCACCTTCAATGAGTAAAGGGTCCACTTTTTTTTTTTTGAAAAATAAATGGAATCCAACAAGAGAATTGAAATGGGAATAAAAACAACTCCTATAAACAATTTCCTAGAGACCTTGAATGAATGAACTCAGAGTGGTATAGGATGAAATGCAGGCATGTAAAAATTGGCCTTAATTCCAACCAAACGAACCTAATGATAGAAACCAGTACCAGGAGTGGAGGCTACTTTTGACTCCAACCTTTATACTAGGGTTGCCACCTAAAAATCAGAGAAAAAAATAGAACATGAAAGTCATCCTTGATTCTTTTCTCTTCCTCATTCCCATATCCAGTCACCATGCCATCAGTTCTAGTTTTGACAAATCTGTCTAATTGTTCTCCACTCTAAATCAACTCTTCTTATATACCTTCTACACAATGAGAGAGATAATACTGCCCTAGCAAACCTCATTGCTTAGCTCTGAAGCTTTCCACTTTCACCTACAGCAGATTTCGAAGGTTTAATTCTTCCAAAAGATTAATAATATATCAGGAACATAGAGGTAACCAGGAGCATAAACTTAATGGCAAACATATAATCAATGTTTCATAATGTTTTTAGAATAGGAGGATATGTAAGGTCTGTTCTCTATAATTTCTTTCCCAGACCTCATAAATAAACAATGACTCTCCCCACGTTCAACTGATTTATAGGCAGATCTTTAAGGAAAGTGCTTCCATTCATTACTAATGCATTGCATAATGCACTGTAATAAGTGACTATAGCTTGAGCCATGATCATTTAACATATTAATGAAGCATCAATTTACCTTAAAGCAACAACCCTTTCGCTTTAAACCAACAACCTCTGGGCAAGAAACAGGGAGATGTAGGAGTGAGAGGCCAATGTTCAAAGATGGGGACCTCAGAAATTCCCATTAGTAACAGGGGAACCCAGCAGAAAATGTCAGAGCACCAGTTACTAGAGACAAATTCCCATGGCAGTTGCTACACAGCCTGAGTACATCTATGCTCCCAATTCCTCCTGGTGGCTGCAGAAATCCGCTTTATTTTCCCACTGAAAAATCCAGATTCATCAACATAGCCACGTACAAAACCTTCCTGATGAAGGTCAGCATAGACTATTATTTCAAGCCTGACACACTGACCTGTTGTGCAATCTTATGGGAAATTAGACCGGAGCTCTGTGCTGAGAACAGAATTAACCCCTGTCAGTTAATATTTCCTGCCATCTGGGCAACTCCCTAACAAGAATGAATGGCTACAGCTGAAATGGAGCTCGTTTAGCCTGAGTAGGCTTTAATGGCAAGGATGGCAGAGCAGAGTGGATCATGAAACATATCCTACCTGCAGTCCTCAGTGCAGTATCATAGCATTTGTCATGCACTGGGTAAAATTTTAATGTCCATTCTTTCCAGGTTTGGGAACATAGGTGAGACTACTATACCAACTTACAGTGGAGCATTATGAAACAGGAAAAAAAGGTTTTTCTTTTTTTTTTTTTTTTTTTCCTGGAGGACAGGGGGTAGGAGCAGAGAGAAAATAAATTACCTTGGGGATGACAGGCTTTTTATTTTAGATAGGATGGCTGCTTTCCTGGGTTTTTTTTTTTATTTCTGTAGTGTTGCTTCCCTTTGCTCTTCTCCTCCAAAAGAACATCTGTTTTTTGAGCTGGGCTCTGGCAGCCCTTCTTCCTCATTTTTCAAATGATAAACTGCCTCTGCATTGTGATTTATGAACCTCAGAGTGCCCAAGGCAAGCCTGTCTGCCTGGGAGACCCCTGCACTTCTGCTTCAGTTGGCAGGACCTGTTCTGGGCTTGCAAGCTTCTGGATAAAACATAATGAGGAGAGTTCCAATTGGATGGAAAATAGCACAGAGAGGGTGATGCTCATTGGAAGATATAACTGGTGGCATCAATGGCTAGCTGACCACAAAAGACTGGTTTCTTCCCTTGCAGGGTATTTATTATTACTGGAAAGTATCTACCCATCCAAGGACTACATTTCCCAGCACTGCCTGCATCTGGGTAGGACCTAGATTGAAAGTGAGTAATACAAATACAAAGTGAGTAAGAAGCAGATGTGCCTTTCCCACCTTCTTTTACCCCACCTGCCAGCAAAACAGAGGATTCTGAGGCCCGAGAAGAAGGCAGAGCCACAGGATGGAAGACTCTGGACCCCTGTGTGATGTCATGGAAGGCTGCCCATTTAAAAGTCCTTCCGTGAGCAAGAAATCAATATGTAGCAGTTGAAGCCACTGAGATTTCAGGACATGTCTGTTACAGCAGCTAATATTACTTTAACTAATGCACAGACCAAAGCACTTTGGTAAAAGAAGGACAAGACTGGAAGGCAAGATAATGACCCTGATTTGGCCATGGGCTGAGTGATTCAAGATAATCCTGTATAGTTTTCACACTTTTCAAGTCACCATCTTCTTTACCCTCCTGTTCTCATGATGCTGCTCCACCATTCCTAAAATATTCTGCAATAGGTAATTATGTCCCCTTCCCCTTCTCTTCTGCCATCTTCATTAATGCCTTCAAAGTCCCAGCTTAACTGTATGACCCTTCATCTACATTATTATCTCGTTGATCCTCTAGATTCCAGTTCAACATCAGTTCTTCAAAAGGAAGCTTTCCCTGACTACCCAGATAAAGTCAAATCCCATAAGTTATCCTGAAAAATTTTTCTTACTTAGCATTTTTCACGATTTTCATTTCTTTTTATTTGTAATTATTTGATTAATTCTATTTTTTTATTTTATTTTTTATTTGTGATTATTTAATTAATTCCCATATCCCCAACTAGAACTTAAATGAATGCAGAACTGTGTCTGGGATTTGTTCATCATTTAATCTGCAGTGGCTGGTGCTTAACTGGCATTCAATAAATGCTATGGAATGGATAAATAATACTAAAAATTATTGTGTATTTACTAAATTCCAAGCACCTCACATGTTCCCAAATTCCATAAGGTAGGCATTACCTCATTTTAGATATGAAGAAACTTGAGACTTGAAGACGTTAGATGCAATACCAGAGGATGTGCAGCTTGCAAGGGGTAGTAGTAAAGAGTTCTTTGGGAGTCCAGAGCATTAGCAATTTACCACTTTGCATTCTATTCTGCCTCTGTCTATGTATAAGTATTCACAGAAATATGTTTAACCTCACCTTTCTTTATTGTTTGATTTCTTAAACAATTCATACATGTCATTTTTATAGATTCAATAAAACTCTCTTTTGTGCATGTATGTTTCTATTTAAGGTATAATTTGAATACATTGAAATGAAACAATCTTAACAGTTTTATCAGTTTTAGCAAACGCACAGCCAAGTATCCCACATCTCTACCAAGATACAGCAAGATAGAGATTATTTATATTACCCCATAAAGTTCCCTTGTGCCTCCTCACTTTCAATCCCATCTTCTGCCCTGTAAGCAACCACTGTTACAATTTTTCACATTTGACTGATTTTGACTATTCTAGAACTTCATGGAAATGGAATCATTCAGTATGTATTCCTTTTGTGACATTGTGTGGATCACTAGTTCATTTCTTTTTGTTGCTGAGAAGTATTCCATTAAG
Organism: Dasypus novemcinctus; assembly: GCF_030445035.2. NCBI lineage: Eukaryota > Metazoa > Chordata > Mammalia > Cingulata > Dasypodidae > Dasypus > Dasypus novemcinctus. Next base: position 60,509,014 of record NC_080695.1, read on the forward strand.
AGTTATTCTACAGAGATGTCATTGTTTATCCATTCATCTGTTGGTGGACATTTGGGTTATTTCCTACTTGATGCTATTATGAATAAAGCCTTATGAACATTCTTTTTTTTTAATGATCGATTTATTTATTTCTCTTCCCACCCTCCCCACACCCCCATTGTCTGCTCTCTGTGTCCATTCGCTGTGTGTTCTTCTATGTCTGCTTATATTCTCATCAGGCAGCACTGGGGATCTGTGTCACTTTTTGTTGCGTGATCTTGCTGCATCAGCTCTCCATGTGTGTGGCACCACTCCTGGGCAGGCTGTGGTTTTACACAGGGCAGCTCTTCTTTCACAGGGGCCATTCCTTGCATGGGGAGCACCCCTGCATGGGCTGGCACTCCTTGCATGCAGCAGCACTGCGCATGGGCCAACTCTACACACGAGCTAGGAGACCCTGGGTATTGAACCCTTGTACTTCCTATATGGTAGGCAGATGCTCTATCTATTGAGCCACATCCACTTCCCTGAACAATCTTGAATAGCCATTTTGTAGACCTATATTTTCAGTTATGCGGAATTCAACCTAGAAGTGGAATTTCTGAGTAATATGGTAGGTACGTGTTTGACTTTTTAAGAAACTGTCATCAGTAATGTAAGAGAATTCCAGTTGCCCCACATCATCAGCAACATGTGGTGTTATCAGTCTGAAAATAACATCATCCTAGTGGGTAGAGTGGTATCTCACTGTGGTTTTGTTTTGGGTCTCCTTGATGACTAATGATATTCAGCAATTTTTCCTGTGCTTATTTGCCTTTTGTGTATCTTCCTTTGTTTAGTGAATGTTCCAGTCTTTGGCTCAGTTTCACTGAGCTTCCTTTAATAAACAAAAAGAAAGGATGGAAAGAAAGGAGGGAAGGAGGAAGGGAAGGACAGACAGACAGAGGAAGTAGGTAATTAAGGAGTAATGATTCTTCCATGAAGCTACTACCCAGCACAAACATCTCCAGTGGCTTCACACTGTACTGGGATCTGGACCAGATTCAAACTTCCAAGTTCAGTATTACCTGCTATCCCCAACCAGGAGCTCCTTTTCTGCTGGACAGAGATAGAAACACCCCTGGGTTTGTCTGAATACCACGAACAGTATAGTGATACATAGGGGCATGCCAGATAGATTAAGAGAACATTCCTGACTTTGAAGCAAGAGCATCCCACTTACTGGAGAAGAACAAGGAGGAGGGAAGGTATCATTACCCCCACCCAAGCAAAGATGATTCACAAAGTAGGCAGAAACATCAACACCTACCAACAAAGTTCCTTGATGGTCCAATGGCACATCTCAGAACAAGGAATTCCAACATGATGTCTAGTTAAATATCAGCAAACTTCATGTGGAAATTGGATCTAACAGATCCTTAGGCTACTTAACTACTATGTTCAGTCCATACTAAAATGACACCATCATTCTGTTAGGAAAGGGATCTTTAGCTGTCAGACACTTTTAATTCTAACATGAAACTCAAAAGTGCCACCTTTCCTAAAAGGAAGCAAATTTTGAGTGCTTAGCCATATGAGGGCTCAATTATCACATTTGCCCCCGCAATTAGGAAATGACACCCACTAATTGGGTAATTGTGTACCTAAGTACCCAATTTGTGTGGGCAAATTGAAAGCATGATATATGCAAATCAGCCTGCACATGAAATTGTTGTCCCATTAAAGCTAACTGTCACTGCCTGTCAATTACAGAAACAGCCAATCATATTCACCTCTTTCTGAGTGAATCCTTTTAACCAAAGTGACTGTCAAGTATATTTGAGTCTCACTAATGATATAAAATAACATATAGCTTATATGATACTTAGTATAAAATATGAGTCATGTTATCCTCTTGGCAAAAAATCAGTGTTCAGAGCTATAGATAATGTTGTCTTTCTCAGAAAGAATAAGTCCACTCTTACAGCTGAGGAAGGAGATATTATTTCCCAAGAATAGGAGTCTTAGCAAGAGGTTAAGCACATTTAAAATTTTCTAATGTTCTGTTAATGGCACTCAAACAGCCACCATATGCCAGGCCCTGTGCTAAGCATTTGACTTTTAACCCCACCGTAGCCTCATGAGGTAGTTACTATTATCCAACCCCATGTTACAGATGAGAAAACTGAGGCACAGAGGCAGTAAGAGACTTGCTTAAGGCCACATAACTATTGGTTTAGTTTCCTAGTTGCTAAAATGAATACCATACAGTAGGCTGACTTAAACTACAGAAATTTATTGGCTCAAAGTTCTGAGAATAGAAGAAGTCCAAAATCGAGGTGTCAGCAAGGCAGTGTTTTCTCCCACAGGTCAGTGGACTTCTGAGGCTGGCTGCCAGCAATCCTTGCTCCTTGGCATTTCTGTCACAGCTTCTGGGTGCAACCAGGGGCTTCTCTCTCTGTGGCCTTCTCTATGAGGCCTGCAATAATAAGTGAAGACCCATCCTGATTGGATGAGGCCAGATCTTAATTGAAGTAACCCCATCAAAGGGTCCTATTTACATTCAGTTCACACTCACAGGAATGGATTAAGTTTAAGAACATGTCTTTTTGGAGTACCTAGCTCCAAGCCACATGGATACTAAGTGGCAGGACCAGACATAAGCCCACCTACCTCCCACATCTAATCCATTCTCAAGTTCTAGGGATTCTACCTCTTTAACTTCTTTCAAATCCAGTTATTCTTTCCATCTCCACTGCTATTTCTTTGGCTCTTGTCACTTACCATCCAAGTTTTCAAGGTACCTCCCCTCTAAAATATGGTAACAAGGGTGACCTTTCTATAATGCAAATCTGACCTCATCGCTCCTCTTGCTAAAGCCCCACTGCCCTCAGGATGAAGTTCAAACTCCTTTATATGGCACTCAAATCACTTCACAGCATCTTCCACTGAACGATGGAGAAGTCACTGGAGCTCTGTTCTTCAGTCAAGCTGCCATCCCCAACATACCAATGAAAAAGCTCTTGTTAACATCTCCAGGGGCTCCACATTGCCAAGGCAATGATCATTCTCAGTTCTCATCACACTTAAGCTTACAGGGTTACTTGACACAATTGATTGATCACCTCCTTCTCGTTGAGCTTTTCTGCACTTTGAATCCTAGAGACTACACTTTCTGGCTTTCCCCTTCTTCATTGTATGCCCTTTCTCAGTATCCCAGGATTCAGTAGTTGAACAACTTCTTCTCTCTTTACACTCATTCCCTCAATGATCTCGCCAGCACCATGGCTTTAAATATCACCTAGATGCCAAGTGCTTTCCAATTTGATTCTCCAGCCCTGACCTCATTCTTGAACTTCAGACTAGGCTTTCCTATTTCCTAGTTAGGTTTCTACTTGGGTATCTAATAACCATCTCCAAAGTAACATGGTATGAAGCTACTCATTCCACCACTTAAACTTGTTCTTCTTGCTGTTATCCCCCTCTCAGTAAATGGCAACCCTGTCTTCACAGTTTCTCAGAAATCATTTTTGCCCCCTCTTTCTCTTGAATCCTACATACAATTCATCAGCAAGTCCTGTCAGTCCTATTTGCAAAATTCAGCCTAAACTAGATCACTCCTCACCACTTCTACCACAGACACTGTGGTTCAAGCCACCATCATCTCTTACCTGCACTCCTGACATTTTCTCTGGCTCCCTGTTTCTACACTTACTCCCTATTGTCTATTCTCAATACTACAAAGTGACCTTTTCAAAAGATAACTGAAAATATCACTCCTCTGTTCAATTCCTCCTCTCCTTGCCACAATGGCTTCCCATCACACTAAGAAAAGTAATCCTAAATCTTCCCCAATTCTCTCTTGCATGTGAAGTTACAATTAAACTTTTAGCAAACCTCCTAACCAAGCAGATTTTATATCCCTCCTAGTTACCCTGATATAATTTCAGCTACAATGCAACAGATTTCCCTTTTGATCAATATCACCCATTAAGTGATAATAATCACAGTTACTGTTTGGTGAGGGATTACTATAGGCCAAGCATTTCTTTCACTCAGTTGACTGTATTCTAGAACTTAGAAAAATTTAGCCATGACTAGAATTGCTCTGTTGGGCTCGATATGATGCTCAGATTTGTTTTCCTTTGGCCAAATATGATGACTGTGACAGATGATGTGCTCAAAGTGACAAAAGGCAGACACAGACATGGCCACAGCACTGTTGATTTCCTCTCACTTGGCCCCTGTATCTCACAGACTTCTGAGGACACCTTGGCCCCCACCATGTGACCTTCAGCAGAGACCAAAGCCCAAATTCCAGGTGGTAGTAAGCAAACATTGTTTCACCAAAGCTCCATGCTGCTCTTCTCCCTAATTTCAAGCCAAAATGACTGGAAGGAACATCCTGCACTAATTAAAGTTCTCTAGGAAGGGCAAGGCATATTATTTCCCTAACGTAGCCCTTGCTCCCCTCAATTATGGAATTAGAGATGTGTGGCAAAATTTGCTAGCTACCTAACTAAATTCACCACCCCTCTTTTCTCTATAAATAGAACCCGGATTTCGTTGAGTTGTTGACAAAAATACTTTCCAGACTTTGTATTATGAAGGAGCAGGTGATCAAGTAAGTCAAATCTCCTGGGTGGGGCTTCTGGAAAACCTGTTTTCTTAACAAAAGCCACACAGTCTCAACAACATTTTTTCTTGCCTTTTCTTCCTGCCTGGAAGATAAACACTGTGCCTAGAAAGAGAACAGCTGACTTGTGGACATTTTGACTAAAGTAAGGGCACAGAATGGCTAGTGAAGCACAAATACAAAAGAAGCCCAGATCCCCAGTAGCATCTCTGGGTCCCCAGGTCACAGCAGCTGTGGACTGCCAAATTATCTCCAGATTTTTTCATTATACAAGGACTACAAATATTTTCCTTATTTAAGTCACTGTTTTTCAGATATTCTGTTTCATGAAGCTGACTACAAGTCTTATCTGATGATTACCTCTTAAACATTTATTTCTCTTTGCCATATTATTGGGCAAAGAAAAGAAGTAGCACTATCTTCCTCACAGCACATGCAACCTTCCCCACTAATCAGTCTACTTTGCCTTTTACCAACCTCCTTCTAACACTTATTCAACAGATAGTTCCTGTGTGCCTACTATGTGCAGGCACTCTGAAAGGACTTGACAGCAGTGATGAACAAAATTGCCCAGTTTGCCCTTATCTTAATTCTCTTTTTTTTTAAGATTTATTTATTTATTTATTTCTCTCCCCTCCCCCCACCCTGGTTGTCTGTTCTCTGTGTCTATTTGCTGTGTCTTGTTTCTTTGTCCGCTTCTGTTGTTGTTAGCGGCACGGGAATCAGTGTTTCTTTTTGTTGCATCATCTTGTTGTGTCAGCTCTCCATGTGTGCGGCGCCATTCCTGGGCAGGCTGCACTTTCTTTCGCACTGGGCGGCTCTCCTTACTGGGTGCACTCCTTGAGCGTGGAGCTCCCCTACGCGGGAACACCCCTGCGTGGCAGGGCACTCCTTGCACACATCAGCACTGTGCATGGGTCAGCTCCACACAGGTCCAGGAGGCCCGGGGTTTGGACCACGGACCTCCCATGTGGTAGACGGACACCCTAACCACTGGGCCAAGTCTGTTTCCCTTATCTTAATTCTTATGTGGGCAGAGCTGTAAAACTTGTCTTTAATAACCTGCACTGGAGCCTTTCTTATGTCATAGCATGGAACATTCTTTCTCTTCCCTCCTTAGTAAACACCTATTGGCTGGTCTCCCCTCACCTGGAAAGTTCTGGCCAGTTTCATATCACTATTCAAGTTCTTCATGCCATCCTCTTGTATTCTGCCAAAGTGGGGGAACAAAAGTGTCTTAGTTTGCCAGGGCTACTATAACAATGCACCACAGACTAGCTGGTTTAAACAATAGGAATGTACTGACTCACAGCTTAGAGGCTAGAAGTCCAAAATCAGGTGTCAGTAAGATTATGTTCCTCTGGAGTCTTCAGCAGTCTGGTGGAGGCTTCCTGGCCATCCTTAACTCAGTCTCTGCCTATATCACATAGCTGTCTCTCTTTCCATCTGTCTCCTCCTACTGTGTCCAAATTTCCTCTGCTTATAAGGACTCCAGTCATATAAAATCAAGGCCCACCGAGATTCAGTTTGGCTTCACCTCAACTAATAACATCTGCAAAGATCCTATTTACAAAGAGATTCACATCCACAGGACTGGGGGTTAGCACTTGAGCATTTCTTTGGGGGAGGCATGATTCAATTATTTTAAAAGAGTATGGAGGAACAACCAGCAAGATGGTGCTGGAGTAAGGTGCTCCTCAAGTCAGCTCCTGCTACAGGGCAGTTAGTAAACACCCAGAGCTATCTGGAGCTAGCTGAAGCACCTGTTTGGGGACTCAAGGAGGCAAGAAGAACATCCTGCAATATCCTTGAAGGAATGAAAGGAGGAAACTGCTCATCTGCAGAGAAGACTCATAAGTAGAGCACTCCATGCCACGGAGGCCAGTGCCCATCCTCCACTGTAAGCACAAGCTGCCTTGGGAGCTGTTCTGCAGCTGGAATTGAAAACTCCACTTCCCAAAAACAGGGGAGGAAGAGACAGTTGGGCACAAACTTCAGCTACTGATGAGTACATTCAGTGGGCTAAAGTATAATCCTGAGAACAACTAAAGTTTGAGCCTATCTAAGCCAAAAAGAGGCTGGTAGGGACCATCTTAACTCCATGCCTGGCACAAGGGGAAGAGGGGCAGACTGAAAACCACAGTGCTGGTAGGGACCTGCTTCTTTCCATCCAGGTCAGATTGGAGGTCTACCTTAAGCTCCAGCCCCACCTCTGGGAGGAAGGAAGGTGGGGGGACCTGCGACAGCCTCTCCAGGAAATTACCAGCCAAGCCGTGGAGGCTGGTGATCATCCTACTTTGGCAGCACATGCTGTTTCAGGAGCTATTCTGTCACTGGAATTTGAAGCTCCATTTCTCCAAAACAGGGGAGGAGGAGATGGTTGGCCACCAGTTTCAGCTACTGATTGGTGGATTTGACTGGCTAGAGCATAACCCTAAGAGCAGCTAAAGTTTTGTCCAGGTAGGAAGGAGGCTAGTAGCTGCCATTTTGACTCTGCCCCCAGCCTGAGGGGAAGCCAGGCTAACCAAAAGTCACAGTGATGGTAGGAACCAGTTTCATTTACCCAGATCAACCTGCAGCCCCAGCCTAGGCATCAGCCAGGCTTCTGGCAGGCAGCTAGCAGGCCCTGCACCAGCCTACCCAGTAACTGCAGGTACATTTGGCTGGCACAGACTGAATAATCCAAGTCTATTGGGGCAACCGCCATCCTCTTTGACCCACACTACATAGATTGCTGCCCACACCTGCAGCTCCATCTCTGCCCCAGGCAGGGAAGAAAGGGATGTGAAGTTTCGTCAGTCTCTCTAGGCAACTAAAGTCTAGGCCTGCACAACTTGCTGTTAACAACATAGCTGTTACTCTGTCCCAACCCCTAGCAAAGGAGAAAGTTGGAAGAAGCTTCATCGGTCCTTGGGGTAATGAGGGCTGCTTGAGCCTCCACAGCTTACAGCATCATCTACATCCTTGGCTCCTACTGCACAACCAGCAAGAGAGAAATGGCAGGAAACCCTAAACTAAAGAGAAAAACTGCATCCAGCATGATTACTCTAGTAAGCCAGGTGCCAAGACACCAACAAAAAATTACAATCCACCCCCAAGAAACAGGAAAATATGGCCCATTTAAAGGAACAAGATAAGCCTCCAGATGACGTAAAGGAGTTGAGACAACTAATCATAGATGTTCTTACAAATCTTCTTAATAAATTCAGTGAGATAGCTGAAGAGATCAAGCATATTAAGAAGACATGGATCTGGTGCCATGTTTGCTCTCATGTAGTTTTTAATCTGTATTCTATGTTGCATATTTTTTTTAAAATGAATGTTGTACATTTTTGTAATTTTGGAAATACTCAATGTGGCTTTTTTAATAAAGGCTTTTATAATAAAGCACGGGGACTCAAAAAAAAAGAGAAAACACTGGATGAGCACAAAGAAGAATTTGAAAGCACACATAGAAAAATAGCAGATCTTATAGGAATGAAAGGCAAAATAAATGAAATTTTAAAAACATTAGAATCATATAATAGCAGATTTGCAGAAGCAGAAGAAAGGATTGGAGAGCTTGAAGAAATGGCCTCTGAAAGTGAAATATATACAAAAGAACAGATGAAGAAAAGAACGGAAAAAATTGAACAAGATTTCAAGAACTAAATAAGAGCAAAAGACATGCAAACATACATGTAATGGGTGTCCCAGAAGGAGAAAGAGAAGGAAAAAGGGACAGAAGGAATATTTGAAGAAATAATGGTGGAAAATTTCCCAACACTATTGAAGGACATACATACCCATATCCAAGAAGCACAACATACTCCCATCTGAAAAAATCCAAATAGACCAACTCTGAGAAACATACTAATCAGAAAGTCAAATGCCAAAGACAAAGAGAGAATTCTGAGAACAGCAAGAAAAAAGCAATTCATAACATATAAGGGATACCGAATAAGGTTAAGTGCTGATTTCTCACCAGAAACCATGAATGCAGGAGGACAGTGGTGTGATATATTTAAGATACTACAAGAGAAAAACTTCCAGCAAAGAATCCTATATCCAGCAAGACTGACTTTCAAAAAATGAAGGCAAGATTAAAACATTCACAGATAACAGAAACTGACAGAATTTTTAAGCAAGAGACCAGATTTTCAGGAAATACAAAAGGGTGTGCTAGAGCCTGAAAAGAAAAGACAGGAGAGGAAGGTCTGGAAGAGAGTTTAGAAATGAAGATGATATCAATAAAAGGTAGTAAAAGTATCAAAAGAGTGATGAAAACAAAATATGACAGATAAAACTCAAATAGTCAGGAATAAACTTAAACAATGATGAAAAGCACTTGTATTCAGAAAACTGCAAATGAATGTTAAAAGAAATTAAAAAAGGCTTAAATAACTGAAAAAAACATTCCATGCTCACAGATTAGAAGAATAAATATCATTAAGATGTCAATTCAGATATACAGATTCAATGCAATCCCAGTAAAAAGACCACCAGCATTTTTTTAAATTGAAAGCATGATTATCAAATTTATTTGGAAGGGTAAGGGATCCTGAATAGCCAAAAACATCTTAAAAAGGAAAAGTGAACTCTCTTCTCTAGACTTGAAATTATATTACCTAGCTATAGTGGTAAAGACAACATGGTACTGGCCTAAAGACAGACACATAGAACAATGGAAACAAATTGATGGTTCAGAAACAGACCCCCACATGTATGGTCAAGTGACTTTTGACTAGTTTGTCAAACCCACACAGCTCAGACAGAACAGCCCATTCAACAAATGGTGCTGAAAGAACTAGATATCCATAGCCAAAAGAAGGAAAGAGGACCCCTATCTCACGCCCTATCCAAAAATTAACTCAAAATGGATCATAAACCTAAAAATAAAAGCAATAACCATAAAGCTTCTAGAAGAAATTGTAAGAAAATAGCTTTAAGACCTGCTGGTAAGTGCTGGATTCTTAAAGGAGATAAGAGGAGGACTGAGATGGACTATTTATGTTTAATGTACATAGCAGTTTTAATTAGCTTTAGTGTAAAAATGGGGGAATGTATAGAATGGATGGTAACACATAGAAATAGCTAGTTTATAAGTAAGGATGTGGCTGAAAATGATAGTCTAGGTATGTAAATGCCAATTAACAGAATGCTAGGGAATATTTTAGGATCAGAATAGCACAGGATACAAAGAGGTGGATGAGAATTTTGGTTGATAGTACAGATGCAAGAGTGTCTTTTGTTAGCTAGAGCAAATGTACATCACTACTGCAGGGTGGTAGGAAAGCGGAGAAGCGTGAGAAAGATACAACTGGAGTGACCTATGGACTGTAGTTAGCAGTAATAATATAATATTCTTGCATCTATGCAAAGGTGTACCATGTTGATAATAGGGCAGTACAGAAAATGTGTGCCAATTGTACACTATGGACACAGTAATAATTAGATGATATTATATTATTTGTAACAAATGTTCCACCACAGTGTGGTATATTGATAGAGGGATGTTGTTTGGGAATTTTGCACCTGTGCATGATTGTTTTATAAGTTTATAATTTCTGTCATAAAAAAATATATTTAAAAAACAAATTATAGGGTGGGTTGGGGGGGAAATACACCAAATATAAGATAAGAGCTATAATTAGTAGTAAGATTTTGACAATATTCTTTCATAATTTGTAACAAACATCTCACAACAATGTAAGGGGCTGGTTGAGGGTTTAATGTACGAAACACCTGTATGATGTTATGCATGTTTGCTTTGTAAGTTCACAACTTTTACTATACACTTAGAGTTTGTGTATGTTCATATATAAATGATATGAAGATAATAATAATGGGGGTTTGGGGAAAAATACTTTGGTTAGTAGTAATATTTTGACAATGCTCTTTAATCATGAGTTAAAAAGGTTTAACAATAATGCAAGGTATTAGTGGCAGGGGAAGGTGTGAGTGTACTGTATGATGTTAGATATGTTTGTTTTGTAAGTTCACAACTATTACCATACACTTATTGTTTATGTATGCTTATGTATGAGCGATATACTTCAATAAATTTTTTTTTAAAAAAGGAATATGGAGATGTTTGGAATTCCATTGAAATTGAGAGTATCTGGCTAAAAAGTAGTCAAAAGAGATGACTTCTAAAGTTCTTTAAAGTCTATGAATCTGAGTACTACATAAATCTTTCTCTCTGCCAATGGTCCCACACCATCCCCCACCCTTACCCCCATAAACATTTCCCACTAATGAAAAATCTGGGCTTTACACAAATGCCACATTATCCTTGGATCCAGAGGTAAAACCAAGATTAGTTTGGTCACTTTATTTTCTTGAGGGCTCTTTTTTATACAAGTAAAGGAATCAATAGATTCCCAAGAAAGTAAAAGATAAATGCTATTTTTGAG